>NW_026691656.1:0-337198 GCF_020826845.1 Diceros bicornis minor
GAAGACATCAGAGTGATCAGACCTGATCAATTAAATTTAGGACAAATTACTAAATTGGATGGATTTGTTTTTATTTTCTTTGCTTTTTAGAAACCTTACACCTTTCTATGAAAGCCACATGTGCACAGTGTCCACAGGTATGTTTCCTACCGAGCGGCACCTGCTTCTCTCCCTCTGCATCTTCTATTTCCTTTCCCCCTCCTCTCACTACCTCTGACTGATGGTCGCTGTTTCTATCTCCCTTCCTTACTCTCCCTCTCTCCTGTTGGTTTGTTTGTTTGTTTCCTTTATCTTTGTGTTTTCTTCCTGCTCTTACACATCAGACTAACCATAACCTTCCTTGTCATTGTTTAGTTCCACTGAAAGAACTCAGTGGATTCCATCAAGAAATGACCGATCAGTGTTCTGGGAAAAAATTCTCTATTTCAGCTACTTCACCCTCAATCTGAAGCAGGAAAATTTCTTGAATGTTGAATCAATTTTTTATATTTTTTTCTTTTTTGAATCGACATTTCAGAGCTCCTGGTCATATTGGAAAAATTCCTGAAGATGGCTGCCTGGAGTTGAGCCATAGGAGTTCTTCCTATGGCCATAAAAGGGAATCCTTATTTTGGCCATGGAGCCTCAGGAGAAGCCCTCGTGAGAGAGGAATCTTTGCTAACCTTATGTTGTACCTACGACTGGCTTCTCCTAAGACAGTGGTTCCTGAACTCCAGTGTGCATTAGAACCGTGTGGAGGTCCCCTACAACACAGAGTGCTGAGCCCATCCCAGAGTTTGTGATCCAGCAGGATGGGGGGACCCGAGAATTTACGTCTCTGATCATTTCCCAGGTGATGCTGCTGACCAGCCACACATTGAGAACCACCGGCTTAGAAACCCTAGGTTTCAAAGGATGCTTTGCTTGAGCAGACAGCAAAAAGTATCAAAATCGTAATCAAGATTCACCAACAACTTGAATGTGTTGGCATTTGGATCTAGAGGCTCCTGAATTTTCAGGGGCTAAAGCAAACATTACTCTGAGTTCAGGACTTGTGACTCTCCTAAGTGTCACACAATTCCTTTGCTTGCTTCCCTTGAGCCCTACCTGGCTAGGAAAGAATATTAAAAACAAAGTCAGCTTTGATTATTTAATCCTCAGTCAATTAAGACATTTTTGAGTGAGGTTTTTTTGACAGAATAGCCAACTTTATCTACACTATTGGAAACGAATTATTACTGATAACAATGGTTATTTACTAAGGTCCCAATATGTCTCAAGCCCTTTACATACTTTTATTTATCTGCTTCTCAGAGCCCTACAGGATCCCAGGTGTTTACTCTTTCTCCAGAACTCCTCTAAGGAACCCCCCAGAGCACACTCATAATTGACCTCACCATGCCTTCTCTCATTTAATTTAGCAGTAGATTAAAATTACAGAAGAATCTTGAAGGGATCTTGAGCCCCAGCAGGAGAAGTTCTAAAGTCTACCCAGGACAAATGGCTTAATGTTTGTTTCTGACAAGTTTCCAGGGACAAAGACTCCACAACCTCCAGAAACCAGTTCTGCTGATTATTAATATCTCTAATCAATGATATACATTAATTGTTTTTTTATTTATTCGTTGATTGTCTGCTATATTACTTTGCCATATAATAAAATTTTTGTGTTATTTAAATAATTTTCATTTTATATCCACTTTTTAAATTTAGCCTTCTCTGGACTTCCTCATACATTGAAGATGGTAATTGTCACCTAATAACATTTTCCTCTTCAGTTTAGATAACCTCAGTTTCTTTACTGTGTTAAAAATATTTAATAAGTGTAGTGCTTTTTTCTCCAGTTCTTCTCTAGGTTCAACTTATTGGGTAGTATAGCGGAAAGATGACTTCAGAGGTCCTGTGTGGTAAAGAATCTTCTCTGTATTGTATTCAATGTGAATAAAATCTCTATTAGTTTTGTGTTCAGTCTAATCTAGAATCTGAACCTTTCCTTCCTTCCTCCCTCTATTGTCTGGAATAGTTAATAGTCCCAGACCTAGAGTTTTGCTTGTGAAAAATGTTTGTTGTTTTTGTTGGTTAGTTGGCTTGACGTTTTAACAATTCAATTTATTTAGTAGATATGTGAGTTTTCCTATTTTATGTTATATTTTGTGTCAGTTTCAGTATATTGGTTTTTTATAAAGTGAATTTTGACCTTTGTTGTCTAATTCACAGTCCTAAGTATTTCACAAAATGGTGTATCTCATTAAGATCTAAGCATTCTGTAGAGATTTCTTCTTATTTGATTTCTTTTTTTTTAAGCAGGAGAAAATAATACCAAGTTTAATAACATGTATACATGGGAGAAACTCAGAAATTAGCAACTTGTCCCTCTGTCTAAGATGCCCCCTTAAGTATTGCAGTTAAAGACGAGGAAGGTGTTGGGGGTGGGTAATGGTCTTAGACCTCAGAGGGCAAGAGGCAACTCACATGGAGACAGAAACGCAAATGTTTGCTTGACAACTCTTCTCAGGGTCATCTATGGATAATGTGGTCAGGGAGAGATAGAGTTTTTGATAAAACGGGCTTGGTGCCTTTCCTGTTGTAACCACTATCCTACATTATCTTTACAGCCATCATGATACTAACTCCTTCCTGAAACAGATCTTTTGTTTTAAATTCTTTAGGCAGTTTGGGAGGGGAAACTCAAATATTCTTCCTGAGTTGTCTGAGTCCTTATTGTCTTCAGCTCGAAATAATCTGCATACCAGTGTGGTGCCTCCTGGGGTAGCTTGCCCTGAGCACCATCAGTTCCCTCCTCTGAAACTTCCCTAGAAGATTCACAATCATTTTGAAAATTAAAGAAGTTTCATAGTCCAGAAGCTGAGTTGGTAGATTGTTTCATTTCACTGAACACATTTCTTAGTCCTGATAATAGATCAGTTCAATTAAGTTCATTATAGAAGGTGGTGATGCAGGTGGGTTCTCAAGGTTATGCCTATATTGTGGAAGGAAGCAATCAAGTATTTAATGGAAGCATTTCTATGTAAACGAAAGAAAAACAAGGTTAATGGTTGGAGCAAGTTGTAAAGCAGTTTCTGAGTATACGGGACAGCTAGTTAAGAAGATTTTTAGATGTCAGCATCAAAGCATCTTTTGCAGTTTAAAATGTCTCTGATGATGTCATCGGGTAATCTCTTAAGTTTATATCAAGTCCATCAGCTTCAGTTTCTAAGGCTTCAGGAAAAAGGGCAGGTTCAGTTTTTAGTGATTCCAAATGAAAATGATGGAAAAAATGAAAAACGTTAGTTTGGACATCTGTAGCCAGATATTTTAGTAGACTAGAAGAAATCAGGATCCAGTCCAGTCAACAGATATAAAACAAAAACCTTAAAAGACAATTAACAAAACTAGGATCTAATATCTGCAAATGTACACTATGATTTTTACTGAAATATAATTTTTCTTTCTAAGATCACCCTCATTTTTATCAAAGATAGACAAATTAAAACTAACTAGTTTGCAAAATAAGTCTAGTTCCAATAGTGTTGGTCCAATTATTTACATAATTACAGCAAGAGTAGCAATTGCTCACATAGGCTCTTTCAAATCTGCTTTGCTGGAACTTTTTATAAGTAATCTCAGATTGAACTTTAAAGGTCTCTCCAGACAAGAAAAAACAAGCTAAGTATTTTGTCATCAGACTTTGCCTGTAATACCTACAGATTTGGGTGAATTCCTCACTTCCGAGGTTCCCCCAAAATATTTCGAGGTTCCTTCTGTTTGCCAGATAAGTGACATTCTTTACTTATCTTGGTAAGTGCTGCTTGGAACATAAGGTACCAGGCCAATATTTCCACGTGGCTTTCTTCCATAAAGTCCAATCTTCATTCCTCAAAAGCTGCATGGTTATATCACAAATATGATCTTCCAGTCACAGCCTTGGTAATATAACCAGTGTTTCCAATTGTGTCCTGTTATAAGGAGAACAGATTCTTATTGAACTTATGCAAATAACTATATTGCCATGAAAACAACAATACTCACTTACTAAGGGTTTCCAAATTCGAGGGATCAGATAGAGAGAAAAAGAGAAATATTTCAATTTTACTTACAAAAATATCATTTACGAAATTGTTATAAGTCATAGCTAGCTCAGGAGAAAAGAGAAAAACTTTTCCTTAACTTTGAAAAAACAAAAAATTAAAAATTCAGGAATACTTCAAATGAAAAATCATAAAAATTATAATTATCCTTATCAGTTCATTCAGTCCTGTGTAATCCATTCTTGATCCCAATCTTTCTGTTAGCAGCTTCATGAAGTTATCAGTCTTTCCATCAGATTTCTGTAATTTCTTACCAAGTTCAGTTTTATGATCAGAAAGTTTGTCAGAAACCTGTACTCCAGTGTAAATATCAGAGTCCTGTCCATGAATTTTTCTGAAGTTGAAATATTTTGCAAAAGCATTAGAACAAAGAAATAAGTCTGTAAACTACAAGACCTCAAAATGGCAATTCACAGAGAAATTTGGTTAATTTTGTGACATACAACACTTTAAAATAATAATAACCAGAATTATGACTGATAATCAGGATAGATAAGAATTTCAGTAATGTTATATAATTTTAAAACACCTATGTCAATAACATTTGCCCACATAATAGCACCTAAGCAGACTTATCATCACTTGTCTGACAATGCTTTCCATGTAATTTAACATACTGAATAAGCCTAATAAATTTAGTATCTTTCCCCTTATAGGAAGAGAGCAAATTTCTTTGAGAAGTTCCAGGGCCCTTTGAAAATTCTCAAAGAAAAAAAGTAAAAAAATGACTTTATTTAAGATATATATTTTGGGGAGCTTGTCAAAAATAGAAAACGTTAAAGCAAACAGAGCATTAACAGTCCAAAAGCCTTAATAGAGAGACCTCAGTTTTTCGAACACAGGAAATTATTTTAACAGTTTTTTTTCTGTCTTTTAAGTAGACTTACCCAAAGGTAAAGAAAAATCTTTTATAACCTCTTTATCAAGCTCAAGAAAATTACCCTTTTAAGAGAAATAAGACCAAATTATAATTTTGTACCAGCTTCCTTCTGATATTAAAATTCATTTACTTAATTAAATTCATTTCAATCTTAGCCAACTTGACCATACAAAAACTCCTTTTCCAGAATTCCTCTTCCACAAACCTATAACTTTCTTTTTACATTCAGAATTTGTCCCATGTCTTTCTTTTCCCTCATAGTACTTGAAGACAAATTTATCTTTCTTTATCAATCAAATAAAATATCTCCAGTCTTTGTTCCTTCTTTATACATCTTACTTTCCTTGTACACAGACATATTTTTCTTAATATTTAGTAGCTTCAATCACATATACTAATTAGAAATTTTAACTCTTCGAAACCCCAATTTGTAAGTAAAAACTAAGTAAACCATTACAAACTGTCTTTTACATTGGTATATAGTGGCTTGGAAAATTTATAAACACTTCTTAACTTCTAGAAATATGTTACTTTATAGTACAATCTTTTAATAAAACATGTTTACCAATAGACCCAAAACACCTTTTAGTTTTCCTGTAACGAAAAGACAAAAGTATACAAACGTACATTTACCAATCAATGTCTAATATCTTATCTTATTTGGAAATGATGATACTCAGTGAATTTTTATCACAAAATTTAGCAAAACTCTAAAGTTTTAAGTCACCAAAAAGAGTTTGGAAGCTGTAACCACCGTAACACATAATTATTATTTGAAGTTCGCCCATCATTCATCTTTTTCACAACTATTTAGTTACTTGTTCCCAATAATTATTTAGATTGCCTATAAGACTTCATAAGACATTAGATAAAATTAGCCATCATTTAAATTACTATTTTTGTTAACCAGTTCTGTAATAGAAATAACATCAGTGTTTTGTACAAAAGTTCATGTAAATTTCATCACCTCTTATACATTTAAACATAGTTATGATTAAGATTTTTATCAATAGGTCTTGGTCTTCTAATTTTGGACAAGGGAAGCATTCCCAGTCAGACATTTTAAAACATACTCAGGCAAAGTTGATGTAACCTCTTTATATAAAATTAGCTCAAACATTCCAACCTTTATAATCATATCAACACTTACACTTTTATATGTTCTCAATTTAATTGTATCCTGAGTCAAGCTCTTAAGGCTATTTAAATTTTTCCCTTCCTTTTTCTGGCCTTTTTTTAGGTACCAATTAAACAATTGTGTGAGAGCTCTCAAAATATATTTTTTTCCCCCAATTTAGAAGTTTTCCCAATTCAAAGGATCTGTTGTCGGGCCATTGACGTGTAGGATCTTCATTTGTATATTTATTCCAATAGTGACTTGATCCAATAAGCCTTTTTAAGGAAAGACCCAGAGGTAACTTTCCACGCTTAGAATAAATCTTTACCATGGACCCAAGAGGCGTCTCTGGTGAGGGCACAGATTATGTAACCCCTATGATCCACAGAATTCACTCCCAAAGATATTCAGAGAAATTAAAGACCTTCATTGCACAGGCGGTAAGGATGGTGTAGTGAAAACGGTGTCTCCGGTCTCCCACAGTACTGTGGGACGCCTCCAGTCACAGACCCGCTAATCTGTGACACCGGGCAGGCGATACTGGAATGGGATTTTTCCAGCACTAACAAGCAACGAAGGTTAAGACAACAAAAGCCCTTATGGACTGGGCCCTTTATGACAAACTCCCCTGAGAGCTTGACACAGCTGGACAAGAGACAGGTCGGAACCCCAGTCTACTCGACTGGCCACCAAGGGGCACCCCGGTAAATGCACCTTCCGTATGGTGGAGACCAAGTAGAATATTCTCACTTGGCACAAAGCCAAGTTGTCTCAGGACACAGAACAAGACAGAAGGAAAAACCTCATCCGGTTTTTTTCTTATGTGCACAATGACAGCTTTAGCCACGCCTTAGGGCTCTTGGAGTCAGAATAATACCTGGGGGGGAGGTGCCATGGGGTTGGGGACTGTCTGCTTTACAGAGTACCTCGTCATTGCATGGACATTTTCTTACAGTTCGCAGGGGACGTGTGTCGTCTACCCCGTTCTGTGACCCAAATTATCCTGTCACGGGAGTCTTCTGACAGTGGCGAGCGCCCTAATGGCTCTTAACTTCTTGACCCATGCCCACCAAATTTGCGGCCTTTTTGGTTTCCAAAATGCCCTTCGCAATGGCCTTCACTTTCTGTGCATATTAACCCACAGCAAAGTTTGTCTAAATAGATGCCAGTTTGGTGAGACCCCCAAACTCACCAGTCTGGGGGGCCGTCCTGAACAGTAGGCTTATGAGGCCTATGCCTGTGTCCTACCCTATGGTATTTCCTTCTTATGACACACAATACAAAAGACAAAGACAAAAGAGTAAAACAGAGACTACCTCTGGGAGGAAAAGGGATCAAGATCAAAACCAAGAGTATTCTACCTAATTTAAACCGAGAGTCACTAAAAGAAAAAGAAACTAGTTTCCCAAATATTTTCTCCTGCCAAACTAAAATTAGAAAGAGAAAAAATTCTCACCACTTCCTTCCACCGGACTCTGCAGATAGAGATTCCGGGAGGCTGACGTGGTAAGAAGTCTTACATTTTGCTGGCTATTGTCAGGGGTTCCCGTATTTCATCCACTGCAGTAATCCAGGGAGAAGGCATTTCTTCCAGCCAGAGAACACAACTTGCCAGCCAGTGTAGCCCCACGTTGGGCGCAAAAACTCTTATTTGATTTCTGATACTGGTGATTTGTGTTTCATTTCTTTTTTTTTCCTTAATCAGTTTTGCTAGTGGTTTATTAACTTTATTAATATTTTTAAAAATAACTTTTAGCCTGATTTGTTTCTTTAATATTTTTCGATTTCATTGATTCTCATCTTTATTATTGTTTCCATTCTGTACTTTTTCCAGTGTGATTCTCTTTTAATTCTTAAGACAGAAGCTGAGATTATGGATTTCCTGTCTTTCTTCCATATTCATACATTCATTAAAGGCTACACACCATTGACTTCTAAGCACAGATGTAACTACTATCTCTTGTCTTCTCTAGTGTATTTCTAAACTCTGTGCTGCAAGCCATGTCTGTCCCATAGGATCTCCAGCCCATGAGCCTGCAACAATGCCAACCTTCGTGTGTCTCCATCCCTCTACCTGAAGCTGATATCTACTGTCCAGTGTCACCCTCTCATTTGATTGTAGCCCACGTCTGACCTTTTGGGTTGTCAAGGTTTTCTCTCCCCTCTGTCCATACCACCTCTCAAAAGTCTCCATTCCTTGTTCTTGTAGCCCATGGCAACCCATATATGTATCCATTCCATCTCTCTAAAACCCATGTCAGACACTTAATTTCATTCTCTCACATACTTGCAGCACATATCTTTCCTCGAGTGTCTCTATCTCTTGTGCCCACATTTGATACCAGACCTCACATGTCTCTCTCACTCCATGTGTCTGCATCCCTTTCCATCCCTGAGTGTGCCTGTCAGCTGTGCTTCAGCCCATGCCAGCTCGTCTTTGTCTACGTTCTCTATGCCTCCAGCCCATCTAGACAACCATTGTTTTCATCTACTGTTCCTTTAGGCCCTGTCTGAACTCCTGTGTTTCCTTACCCTGTGCCTGTAGCCCATGTGTTCCTCAAGTATTTTCACCTAGTGTCTCACACTTGGGTGTCATTCACCTGTTAAAGGATATCATGGTTCCTTCTAGGTTTTGGTCATTGTGAATAAAGTTGCTTTTTAGATGTTCTTAGGGGTCTGTGTGTGGATGTATATTTTCACGGTAGTTGGAGAAATACACTGGTACACAATTGGTGCATTATATAGTGACACTATACTTAGCTTCACAACAATTAATAAGATGTCTTCTTAAGAGGTTATACTATGTGTATTCCCATCAGCAATGAATGAGATTTCCTATTGTCCCACATCCTCACCAGTAATTGGTATTCTCAGTTTTGGGTTTTTAGCTATTCTACTAGAAGAGTAGAGTATCTCATTAGTGTTTTAATTTGCTTTTTCTTAATGCACAATGGATTTTATTTTCCAATAATTCCTTGTTGTTGAGCAATTTATATATGCTTATTTCCCATGTATATGTATATATTTTTGGTAACGTTTATTCATATTTTGGTCTATTTATTTTAATTTGGGGAGTTTGTTTTCTTGTTGCAGCGTTTGACTGGTTCTTTGAATAATTTGCATGCAAGTCTTTCTGCAGATATGTGTTTTACAAATGTATTATCTTAGTCAGGAGTTTGTATTTCCACTCTGTGAATGCTGTCTTTCCCAGATTGGAGAATTTAACTTTAACCAAGTCCACATGATCAATTCTTTTCTTCATGGATTGTGCTTTTTGTGTTGTATATGAAAACAAGTCATCAAACTATAAATCATGAAGATTTTCTCTTATTTCCTTGTATGATTTTTATAGTTTTGTATTTTAAATTTAAGTTGATGAGTGATTTTGAGTACATTTATTTCTAAGGTGCAAAATTTGTGTCTTTGTTCATTTATTTCCATAGGGCCGTCCTTTTGTATCATCACCATGGTTGATGATGACTAGAGACTAAAAGACTAAAGACTAAAAATCTATTACTTTTTATGTTGGAGTGCATTTATTGTCATGACCATGATCAAGTTGTCTGTACTTGCAGAGGTCTATGTGTGGGCTTTCCATGTTTTTTCATTTACCTTTGTGTCTATTCATTTTAAAATATCACTGTCTCTTAATTATTCTAGTATTGTAAAATAGCACAGTCTCTTGACTTTGTAATTAATCTTGAAATTGAGAAGTGTGAGTTCATCAATTTATTCTTCATCAGGATTGTCTATCTGACAAAGAAAGTCTGTATGTCTGTGTTATATCCAATGCTGAAAACTAACAAGCTTAAATAAGCTTTTATTTACCAAATATTATTTCATATCATGTTAACTGGAAAAACATTTGGATTTAGAAATAATTTTTCTAAGCACTTACTTCAAGTTAACTGAATAGAGCTCTTAATTTTGACCATACCCTCCAGAGGTAGAATACCGTTCACATATAACATACATGTAGACAGACACGTATAAAGAAGAGACAGATGTTGGCGCTGACCCTGTGGCTTAGTGGTTAAGTGCGCAATCTCCGCTATTGGCGGCCCGGGTTCATATCTTGGGCGGACACTGACGCACCGCCTCTCTGGACATGCTGAAGCTGCGTCCCACATACAGCAACTAGAAGCATGTGCAACTATGACATATAACTATCTACTGCAGCTTTGGGGAAGAAAAAAAGGAGGAGGAATAGCAATAGATGTTAGCTCATAGCTGGTCTTCCTCAGCAAAAAGAGGAGGGTTAGCACGGATGTTAGCTCAGGGCTGATCTTCCTCTCAAAAAAAAAAAAGAAAAAAAGAAAACCGGTACTCAACTCGGCCTGTCAGTGGCAGTTTGGTGAGAAACTGAAGAGCCAGATTGTATGTATAACTGAGATCAAATGGTATTTGTCTTTCTCTGTCTCAGTAATTTCACTTAGCATAATGACCTCAAGGTCCATACATGACATTGCAAATGGCAAGATTTTTTCTTTCTTATTGCTGAATAATATTCCATTGTAAATATGTACCACATTTTCTTTCCTTTTTTTTGTGAAGAAGATCAGCCCTGTGCTAACAAGTGCCAATCCTCCTCTTTTTGCTGAGGAAGACTGGCCCTGGGCTAACATCCGTGCCCATCTTCCTCCACTTTGTATGGGACTCCATCACAACATGGCCTGACAAGTGGTGAGGCAGTGCACTCCCAGAATCTGAACCCCGGGCTACCACAGTGGAACACATGCACTTAACCACTATGCCACCAGGCTGGCCCATACATTTTCTTTATCCACTCATCTATTGATGGACATTTAGGTTGTTTCCATATCTTAGCTATATAAATAATGCTGTAATAATCACAGGGGTGCATATATCTTTTCAAGTTAGTGTTTTCATTTTTTTCGGATAAATACACTGAAGTGTATCTATTTATAATTTTTTCAAGAACCTCCACTGTCTTTTCCATAGTGGCCACACCAATTTAAATTTAAATTCCCATGAACAGCGCACAAGGGTTCCCTTTCCTTCACATCCTTGCCAACACTTAGTATCTCTTAAGGATGATCACCATCCTTACACGTGTGGGATGATAGCTCTTTGTGGTCTTGATTTGCATTTCCCTGATGATTAGTGACATTGATCTCCTTCTCATGTATGTGTTGGCCATTTGGATGTCTTCTTCGGACAAATGTCTACTTAGTCTTTTGCCCATTTTTCGATTGGATTGCTATTTTCTTATTGCGTTGTATGAGTTCTTTATAAATTTTCTTATGGATTGTAAAAGTTTTTTATAAATTTTGGATATTTAACCCTTTACCTGATACGTGGTTTGTAAAATTTTTCTCCCAGCCTTTTGATTTTGTTGCTTATTTCTTTTGCTGGGCAGAAGCTTTTAAGATTGATGTAGTCCCATTTGTTGATTTTTTCTTTTGTTGTTTGCGGTTTTGGTGGGCTATCCACAAAATCATTCCCAAGACCAATGTCGAGGAGCCTCTTCCCTATGTTTTCTTCTAGAAGTTTTACAGCTTCAGGTCTGAGAATGCACAAAAGGCCGGGAGGAGCAATGTCCCTTTTTTTCACAGCTGAACAGATTCAGTCTCTCATTTCTCTATCAAGCAGTTTTTTTCATAGCTTATAAACACAATTCTTTCCAATTTTAAGCCAAATTAAAAAGGTCAGCCTGCCTCATTCACTCCAAAAGTGTCCTCTAGGCTCCTCTGGTCTAGGAAATACCCCCCTGAGTTTCTCTTTCCTAGGAATGTTCCCTGGGTTCCTCTGACCTAGGGTATGTACGGGTACCCCCTTAAGACACCTAGCCTTAAGACTGGAAAACAGCTCAAATAAATTCTGAACTCTTGACTTACAATAAGGAGGTCCGAGTTTCAGGAGAACTCACAGGGATCACCTGAAGAATGCACTGATCTGGGGGGCACAATGGGCCCCTATTGGTACCCAATGCCAGTTCAGTGTAGATTCTAGGTGGTCTCTGGTGGGTTTCTCTGAAATCCTGCCATGATTACACCAACAAATGTCTACGTCAATAATCCATAATCAATCTATAAATCAAAATTGGAGTGAGTTTATTATGAGCCAACTTTTGAGGACTGTGCCCCTGGGCCTTCCTTCCCTAAGGAAGTAAGGGCACCAAAGAAGTGGGGTGTACAGAGCGGTTATATACCGTCAAAGAGCATGTATCACATAGGATTATAATGTCCCTTTTACTATAGCGACAAGATCAGCCTGTCAGATTGCCTGGCCAGAATAGCTATTGATGGACACAGCAGGGAGCAGGTCTGCTATCTCGATGGGCTTGGCTGGGTCAGGTCTGTTGTCTCAAACTGGGTGGTCACAGGATGACTGCAACAACCAAATCCTAGCTTAGGGAGAAATGCTCATCCTTAAGATAATGTCAATGAGGGGGAAGTTGCATCCTTATCTTAAGGGCATTTACTCTTCTCTTTGGGATACGGGAAAGCAGATACACAATGCAGGAGACAGGCCATTTTGGAAAAACAAACTCTGGCCAGATTAGTTTTACCCCAAATGGCTTCCTCATGTGCTTTAATATATCCTATTGCTTGCCATTTATTTATCAGTTCCTTAGTAGTCAATGTGTGTCTGTTATGTATATAGAATATGTAATACCCTGGGGAAAACAAGGGCCATACTATATGGTGCCTGGAGGCAGGGAGCATATAACCCTACTTGGAAAATAACTACATTTCTGAAATGCTAAACAGAAATAGAGCAGAGAAAAAGACATGCCTCGATGGTCGAGGAAATGTCACAGCAAAGTTATTAATTGAATGCAAAACAGTGACAATCAGCATAAATGCCAAGAAAGCTCTGGAGACTCAAGTTTGCTCAACTAGCATCTCATAATAAAGCAAAGATTCAGCACTGGTTCTGGAGAGACCTTGATGTGGACATATGGTGATGACATTGAATTCTTCTGAGGAGGATTTTTTAATTTTTTTTGTGTGTGTGTGAGGAAGATCAGCCCTGAGCTAACATCCATGCTAATCCTTCTCTTTTTGCCGAGGAAGACCAGCTCTGAGCTAACATCTATTGCCAATCTTCCTCCTTTTTTTTTTCCCCAAAGCCCCAGTAGATAGTTGTATGTTATAGTTGCACATCCTTCTAGTTGCTGTATGTGGGACGTGGCCTCAGCATGGCCGGAGAAGCGGTGCGTCGGTGCACGCCTGAGATCTGACCCCAGGCCTCCAGTAGTGGAGCGCGTGCACTTAACCGCTAAGCCACGGGGCCGGCCCTGAAGAGGATTTTTTAAACACAGGAAATAATGTGTCATTATTATAACTAAACATAGATTTTTAAAATCTCAGAACAAGTGGTACTCCTGGTGGGTTATTTCTGAATAACAGCTGTCATTGTCAGCTCTTTCTGCATAGTAGTTACTCCTGCATCACACCAGCCGTATGAACAGGGCCAAGGCGAGTATCATTCCTGATTTCCTGGTGAGAACGCTGAGGACTTGTAAAGTTAGGAGATCTGTCTGTGCCCCAGTATTGATGATATCCTATGATTTTTGTCATAGGCTGAAAGCCTGGTGGACCAACTGAACTTTCCATATATATATAGTTTATATGGGTTTGTATAGAGTGCTTATAGCATACATTGTATTGGTGTGAACATGGAATCCTAAGTGAAACCATTTATCCCTTTGGCTGTTGGTGTTGCCTGTTTTATATGGAGCCAGTGAAGTCCAAGACTGAGTGGCATTCTGTTAGGATGATGAAGCGCTCTAGGCAAGAGTCCCTTAATCGGGGTATGTGCAGCTCGCTACCCGGATAGATGCCCGGCTACACCTTCCATGAAAGTTTCACATGATACAGATATGAAGGAGGCAAGATCCTGTGCCTAAAGGCTGGCAACAGGCAAGGAGACATTTTCCTAAACCAGCAGGTGGTGCAGCACTGTCAGGACATCACCCCTGACATCCTCTCTTGCTCGACTCTTACCTTCTTCCTCTAAGTATGAGGATATTCTCTGATGTTTCGGCCAATCCACGTATATGGAATCCCTTCAGTTTCACCAATGAGAGCTCATTTCTAAATTCATGCTAATTAAACGAACCACTCCTTTGACCAGTGAAAAGCTATTTCTGATATTCAGTAAGCTAAGTAGCAAAGCCTCTGGTGCTTATCAAGATATGACTAGCTTAAAGAGATGTGAATAGCTGAAATGCACAGCCAGGTCTGAAATGTGACACTTTCTGATACAAGACTAGCTGACTCCTGGAATGTGAATTCTCTATTATGGTCAATGACTCTCCCTGAAGGTAAAGCTTGAACTAACTGATCTATGCATTGTATATTACCGTCAATGTTGAAGAATATTTTATGAGTTTTTTAATTTGTTAAAAAAATTTCAGAAAGAGCATCTCCTGTCCATCAGTTAATTCAGTTTGCTTTATAGTCCCAACACGATGACTACAGTATGTTTTTTGTTTTTAATTTGCTCTTTGCCTCTGCCACACAGTTATTCTCTTCGCTTTGCTTTATAATCAACAAAGGTTTAGGGAAATATACATATAAGTAAGTAAAATATCATGAGGAGAACCCAGGACATGCACATATTGAACACACACATCCTAAACAGTTGTTGTTCTGAAATCCTAATGAGTAGTTTTGCAAGGTGCTTATAGGCCTCAAAGTGGCCTCCCTTGTGAGATTTCCACTTTACTTCCTGGTGCCAGGTGTAGTTATGAGCCTTCTCATTCTCTCCAGATTCTATTGGTCTGTAGCTGGGAAAAGTATTTTTTGCCATCAGATCCCTGTCTAATTCTTTTATTCTTGTCTGGTTTATTTACTTTTTCACTATATTTCTCCTAAATAGTTCCCAACTTGGACCCAAGATAAGTCAGTTTCCTGGACCTTTTGTTGTTGAAGGCAGGGAAGCTATTATCATCCTGTGGTGCCTAGTATAGGCTGTCCTTTGACTTTGCCACACATATTCAAACAGATGTTAAAGGTACAGCATATTCGAATGTATTAAAGATGCTAAAAAGTTGCTTAAAAGATGCTTAAATTTCAGGGAGTTCTCCGATTGAGTGTCTGGATTTTCTGATCTTATAATCTCTGCCCATATGCCATCTCTACCTCTAAAGAAAGAGACATCTTCTCAAAGAAACAGCTCTTAGTTTCATTGAACGTTTCTATTCTTTTTCTAGCCTCTCTTTCATCTATTTCTGCTCTGATTTTTGTTATTACTGTCCTTCTACTGACGTTAGGCTTTGTTTATTCTTCTTTTTCTAGTTCTTTTAGGTACCGTGTTAGATTGTTTATTTGGGATTTTTCTCGTTCCTTCATGTAGGCTTCTATTGTTATAAATTTCACTCTTAGTACTATTTTTGCTGCATCTCATAAGTTTTAATATGTTGTTTTTCATTTTCTTTTTTCTCTAGTAATATTTTGTTTTCTCCTTTGCTTTATTCATTGATCCAATAGTTGTTCAGTAGCATGTTGTTTAGTGTCCAAATGTTTGTGACTTTTCCATCTCTTTCTTGTAGTTGATTTCTAGTTTCACACAATTGTGGTCAGAAAAATGCGTGATATGATTTCCGTCTTCTTAGAAATATTGAGGCTTGCTTTGTTTCCCAACATATGTCTAACTTTGAGAATGTTCCATGTGAACTTGAGAAGAATGTGTAGTCTGCTGTTTTGGGATGAAATGTTCTCTATATATCTATTAAGACCATCTTGTCTGATGTTTCATTTAACGCCACTGTTTCCTTGTTGGCTTTCTGTCTGGATGATAAATCCATTGATGTGGGTGGGGTGTTGAAATCCCCTAAAATTATTGTTTTGCTGTCAATTTCTTCCTTTAAGTCTGTTAATAGTTGCTTTATATAGTTTGTTGCTCCTGTGTTAGGTGCATGTATATTAATGTGTTATGTCTTCTGGCCAACAGGCACATTAAAGGTGTTTAACATCACTAATTATTAGGGGACTGTAAATGAAAACTACAATGAGATATCACCTCACACCCATCAGAATGGCTATTATTAAAATGGCAAGAAATAACAAATGTTGGAGAAGATGTGGAGAAAATGGAACCCTCATACATTGCTGGTGGGAACGGAAACTGGTGCAGCCACTAGGGAAAAATGATGGAGATTTCTCAAAAAATTAAAAATAAAAATACCATAAGATCCAGCTACTCTACCTCTGCATATTTATCCAAAGGATATGAAGTCAGTAATTCAAAAAAAGTATGCACCCTTATGTTCTTCACAGTGTTATTCACAATAGTCAACACTGAGTAGCAACTCAAGTACTTATCAATGGATGAAAGAATAAAGATGTGATATATATACATATATACCATGAAATACTACTCAGCCATAAAGAAGACAATCTCATGCCATTTGTGACAGTATGGATGGACATTGACGGTATTATACTAAGCAAAACAAGTCCGATAGAGAAAGAAAAATACTGATTGATTTCACTCATATGTGGAAAATAAACAAACACATAGATAAGGACTACAGATTGTGGTTACCAGAGGAAAAGAGAGAAAAGTGTAAAGGGACACATATGTATGGTGATAGATGAAAACAAGACTATTGGTGGTGAACATGATCCAGTCTATACAGAACTGAAATATAGTAATGTAGACCTGAAATTTACACTTATAAGATATATGACCTCAATAAAATTAAAAAGAAATTTATTTTTAAATATAGCAAGACCCACTTTACACCTGGGCTGCAGGCAGCCCACACACTCACTGAATTACACAGAGGGGCAGTTTCCCAGTTGAGTCCTGTCTGTTTTGCCACTATCGGAACCTCCTGATGAAGAACACAGGCCCAAGGATGCTGAGGCATGTGGGACCCCTGGAGCAGGGAATGGTCTGAGAGTGTGTGACACAAAGCATCTGTGCAGTGCATACTGGGTAGTGAGTTTGTGCTTCTCTTCAAGGTATGTCTTTGATCATAATCTGCAGATAACTCAAGGAAAATCACTGGTAGGCTTGTTAAATGGAAAACTCTCATGTCCCAACTTCAATGCTGCTGAGTTAGAATTCCAGGGAAGGGGACACTGGACTTGTGCAGTTATTACCGTGTAGACTGAAGTCTGAGAAGCACTGCTGCTGGCGTCCAGCTGTAGCCACTGCCCGAGGTCAAAGCTCCACATCTTTGTGAGGCCTGAGACGGCTCCCAGGGGAGATTTCTGTCTGTCGTCTGCAGAGGGGCAGCCACCTTTCCTCTTCCCGCTGACTCGCTTCCCTAACTGGCTTCCTTGTGCCTTTCTTAGTCCTTTTCTTTACCTTCAGAGATAACTGGGAGAGGCAAGATAGAGATACAAATTTTACTAAATCTAACTTTTAAGTAATCTTTAAAAAATTGTACAGCATTCAGATATAATATTTAATTTTCTTTTGGGTTGTTTTTTGTCTTTGTGCCTTTTGTTGTTTTAAAGTATTTTGTGTTATTGGCTGGGAAGATAGCATGAGATTAACATCAGCTTTATATGGAGCCGTAAACCAGGAAAGCACTTTATATTTGTCACACGGCATTAAGAATCACATTTGTGTAATGATGTATAAAGGAATTTGGTTGTTTTATTACTTGTTTTTTCTTCTTTTTGGCATAATAAAGTCACAGTTTCTTCTTGGTGGACTGAGCAGGACTATTGATGTCTGATCTATAAGTGAAGAGTTAATATAAGGGCATTGTTACTATTCAGAAATCTCTCCCTCACCAACTTTTCCTAAACGGTAGCATGGGTGTTAGAGTTAAGAATTTTGATTTTTCCCCCATTGGATTATAGAGAGAAATATAGTGATTAGAGACTTCACTTGGAGTTGTAGTCAAAGAGCATAACATAAGAGCACTGAGCTTGGGCTCTGCCATTTATCAGCTTTGTAACCTGGGTGAGTTTTCTAGCCACTGTACCCAGTCTCTTCATCTGTAAAATGGTGAGAAGAACAACATCTACTACATCAGGATCTTTTGAGGGATATAGTAGTTCATGTATGTTCAAGCACAGAAGTAACATTCAGATTGCCGTGCCTGGTTCAGTAGAAGTATTTGCTGCTGTTATTATAATTATCATTATTTTATCTCCTTATCTTCCTCATGAGATCCCTGTAAAACCAACAATGATCCACAGTGTCAACAGTTTTATTCTAGGTCCCTGCTTAAGGGCCTGCAAAGGGAGCCTCGTGCTTATAACCTCCTGTTTTATTCCAGTCTCTGGAGGGATGCATTGACCTCTTTCTTCTTTGCACTAGGCACTGAATGGGGGCCCACACCCAACCCCGCATGTCCTCCTTTTAGTATCCGATGCTTTTGAAACACTGCTTGGTGTTTACTTGGTGGACTATACTCCCTGACATGAACAACTCATGGGAGATAAGATGTAGGAAACATTGCCCTATGTAGGTCTCTGAGTTTATCCTAAAGCAGAGTACAGTTGATCAAGGGCCAAGGTAGAGTTCCTTAATGCAAAGATCTTCACAGATGAGGGTGTTCTAATATGACACCACCTGAAAATAAAGGAAGAACATAAAAGCATATGTAGTTTTACAAGGAAAAGCACACAACTAAAAGAATTGATCCCATTAAATACACTATTCTATTTGTTTATGCATCAAATTACTGATAGGAAATAGCCACGTGTAGAGATAGTAGAATTGATCGATTTCATAGAGAATTCTTTTTAACAGTTGTGCATATCTTGTGTTTTACATCATCGATTAGGGTAATATTTTCATCTTTTCCTGTCCTAGTGTCTTTATCTTTCTCAATTTTTCTAAGAGATATATTTATATTATCGTCTAAAATTCTAGGGCAATTTTAAAAAAATTATGAAACATTTTAAGTTGTTGATATTATGTATTGGAGGATCACTAGATTGCAAGTGAATTAGTGATAATTAGAGTTTTAGTTTGGTGAAAGATGGCAGTTGGAATTGATAACAGGATGTTTCTAACCCAGTTTTTTCTCCATTTTTTGATGTAGTTTTCAAAATGACAGAACAAGTAATTTTTAATATAATAACTTGTCTCATTTTAAAATATGTGTTCTTGGAGAGGGAGATGGAGGTAGGTAGAAAATAGTTTAATGTAGTGACTTGTTTTTCTCCAGTTGATCTGTTATAAACCCAACAGCCATACAGCATCCTTTTATCCAAATGACCTGATGGCACTTTCTTGACTTTTCTTACTGTGACTCTGGCAATCTGAGGTCACACTATCTTCTCCCTCCTAGTCATGTTTTCAGTAGTAAGAGTGACATTGTCAATAATATAGTGACAACATTGCACACAGTCTACTATTTACTAAAATATATACATCAATTGCAAACTTTGATAACATAATTGTTAAGTTTGAACTATTTGCAGTGCATTTAACAACTGATTGTTACCCATTATTTTGTAGTGACATCATGGTTAAAATCATTATTTGCAACATGTGACCACTTTCGATTTTATTTTAAAGGAAAGGGTTCAATGACTCTTTTCTTTTTGAAGAAGAAAGACTTGCATTTCCATCTTAGAAAATTGAGAACTGGTTTTTTGCCTTTATTTTTTTGTCTTCAGCTCTTCTTCCTACTGGTTACTAATTCACACGTCCAATTACTTCAGATTCATGGTGCTACCTCCTCTGCCTTTTTCATGGCTCTCACTTTAATTTTTCCATAATCTCTTCTGTGAAAGAGGTTTATCTCCATCTTCATAGATCAAGAAAGGAACCGACCCTCCTTTGTATGAACTTCGAGACAGAGGCCAAGGTGAAGACTTGGTGCCCCTCCCCACCAGCGAATTTCAGATGGGCTGCAGATTCCTGTGAATCTTTTGCTCCCGTCCTGGCTCCCTACATAGTTGGCATTGTCTCCATGGAGGAGCTCAGCTTGGTACAATCAAATTTTTAAGTCTATAGAAGCATGCTGAAAGATAAGACTGGCTAGAAATGACATCCGCAAGCAGTGTGTTCCAAAAGTTGATAGCAGAAACATTAAGAAGAAGAAAACATTTCCGTTTATCTTGTTTTCCCTTTATCTTCTCTCCCTTCTGTTTCCTTTACCTAGATGGTACAAAACCTGTCCACCCCCACCATGGTGGTTGTTTTTTTCCTCAAAGCACCTGTACATTGCTATATATCTTAGCTGTATGTCAACCCATGGTGGCTCTTTTCCTGGAGTCCCATGGCATTTTCTTCATATCTCTTTCCTTCAAATTATTTCTGTAGTGTAATTTATCTGTTTATACATATCTGTTTTACTTGCAGACTGCCAACATTTCAAGACCTTTGGGCGCATAGTATATACTTAAGTATTTGAGTAAATAAATGAAGCTCTTTTGTTGAATAAGATCTAAATAAATAAAATACTTACTCAGCACATGAATGCAAGCATTTGAAAGAGAGTTTTGTGACTGCTAAAGCAGACTGTGGATCAGTTTAGGGACTCAGTGCCAAAGTTACTCAATAGATTTAGATAAAATGAAAGAGATAATTAACTTTAGTTTTAAAATTCATGGAGAACAGGAGCAGGATATCTATGTGTGAATCAGGACTTGATCATTCTTGTTGCATCTTTGGAAAATCCAGTCCTTTATGTTTCTATGAAAATGTCACTGGCCAAGAGAATGAACAGAGGACTGATTTTCAGAAAGGCAATTTGGTCACAGGAAGTCCTGGAGAAAAATATATGGAAGGAGAGCTGGTAGAAACATGGCAGAAACGTTTTGTGTATAAACCTTAAAAATTGGGTTTACATGCTGTCTGAAAGTACTGTAACCCAATATTTCTCCAATATAGATTTGAGCAGCTTTTAAATACCTAGGTATACAAAAGGATTACAAAGGAAAATAGATCAAACTGAAAGGAGTTTAGAATGGAACAATGCAATGAAGCTGAAGTAAGCCAGCACACTGAAAAGTGTTTCGGAAAGACCTGCAGTTTTCTTTGTTTTTTTTTCCTTCTTTTTATTTATTTTTTCCCCCAACACCCCAGTAGATAATTGTATGTCATAGATGCACATCCTTCTAGTTGCTGTATATGGGACGCGACCTCAGCATGGCGGGAGAAGCGGTGCTTCGGTGCGTGCCCGGGATCCGAACCCGGGCCGCAAGTAGCGGAGCGCATGCACTTAACCACAAAGCCATGGGGCCGGCTCGGAAGGACCTGAAGTTTTTAAAGGTAGTTGGAAATGTATCCCTCAGGTTTAAAGTAGAAAGGGTAATGGGAACAATTCTCTATCATCTCATGTCTATGAGATTAAAAGCAACAGTCTCTCAGAGAAGCAAAACTTTTCTGGTCTCTAATGTCCCAAAAAGTGTTTTGAATGGTACCTAATGAAAGAGATTCTGTGTCACATAATGTAAATACGGTATCATCAACTCATTTCCAAGTTTAGTTCAAACATTTTAGGACATGTTCAATTGATGTAATGCAGAATTCTATAAGGGGCCAAGGAAGAGGCCAACAGCATTCTCTCTCAGCTTTTCACTTGATCAAGTGAGAAAATGTTCTTGAACAGATTGACCAGGTCTCCTCAAGGCAATGCTCCATTTTCAATTTTTCTTTTTGTAAACTCAGCCTGCGTTTCCCATTACATATGCAAGCTAAAGCCAGTTCGTAGACATCCCTCGTTGGCAATGAGGAGCAGATCCATACTATTGAGTAATCAAATAAGCAGAACATCTGGTTGGCCCTTTTTAGGATAATGACAGGTTTAAGCCAACCTTCATTGGTGGAAGGACATGGTATAACAGAATTAAAATATCTACCATTTATTATGCAGCTAATCATAAGTCATGCTATTTAAATGAAACTGAATGAATTCTTCTTCTATTAAGTTGACTAGATTTTAGTCAAATTGATGTGTAATTTTATATAGGTGCATTTTTACTTAAAATGTAAAACTCTTTAGAGACCTCTTCATTCAGTTTTAGAGGCATATTTTATATATTTTGGTGATTTTATTTATTTTCCTTCACAGCAGAGAGGCACATCCTACTCTTTTTCTTGCTGCCCTCTCTCTCCAAGATAAAACTCATCCAAGTTTATTTTGTTTTATAAGGCATAGGCTTACATTGTGATGATAAAGAGATTATTTCTGAAACATATTTGGAATTGTAGGGAGCACAGAATTTTAGATTATGCTCAGAATTTTGTGAGGTACCTTCAAAAATGATGGAACATTTAAAGTTTTGCCAAGAAAGTTTTCTCCTACTTTTCGCCACAGTAATTAAAAAAAAAAAAAGTATAGTTTCTTAATTCTTCAGATGGGTGAGTGTAGGAGTTGGCAGGATTATATGTACCCTTGAGAGCTCTCTCTCTGAGTTACTTTTTCAAAACAACCATCCTGGGCAGGCCCCATGGCTTAGCAGTTAGATGATCGCACTCCGCTGTTAGTGGCCCTGGTTCAGATCCTGGGCGCGAACCGACGCACTGGCTTCTCCGGCCATGCTGAGGCCGCATCTTACATACAGCAACTAGAAGGATGTTCAGCTATGACATACAACTATCTATTGGACCTTTGGGGGAAACAAATAAATAAATAAAATTTAAAAAAAGTAATTAAAAAAAAAACATCCTACTTCATGAATATTTAATGGGGACCCTGTCAGTCCCAGAGCTGCTGAGAGAAGCAGTTCCCAAAGCTCCAGCAGGTCCTGGGAGAGGAGAGTGATGGTAATCAGTGTCATCAGTGTTTGGATGAGCAGTAGTCATTCTCTGGATGTTAGAACTGAGTGGAGTTTTCAAGCACTGCCCAATGACTCTAGACCTGAGCCCTGCTCAGAAGCCAGTTGACTTGTCATTCGCTCTGAGCATGGTGTCTTCCCTCTGCTCGTGCCCTTTTTTGTCATTTCTCATGCTTCTCCTGACTCTTTCTCTTTCCTACACCAACTTTCTTCTTTTTCTCTCTTTCTTACTTTTACTCTATTATATTCCTTCTCCTTAGCATTTTTTCTTCCTTGTCTTATTGTTCTCATTCATTTTCTTTTTATTTGATAGTACAGTTACTCCGTACATCACTTTCATCTTAAAATCTTGACCCTCTACAATTCTTATACTTCAGTTAGCTATTTTGAACAGAGTATTTTGATAAATTTCTCTTAGATGTTATAACATGCTGATTCAAGGAGATAAAAACTATCACTAAATGGATGGGGATGGAGAATGAATTCAGTTCAGGTAGCCATGGAATTAGACAGAGGGAAACTGAGAGCTTAGCTGTGGGTGTTCAAAATATTTCCTGATACATCTTTGTTGATCATTGTTGTGGTAAACTGCACACAGTCTTATTTACTGTTGGAGCCCAGAAGTTTGCTCCTCTGGGCAGGTCAGCAGGTCTCGGCCCATAGAAAAGAAGCTAAGAAACACTGCATGCATTTCTAATGTAAAGAACTGTTAGTGTTTCACCAGGAGACATTTTGGGCTGTTCCCTGCACTATCTGAATAGAAAAAGAGGAAGAGAAGCTTTTCTCCATCTGCACAAAACCAGGACTTTATCTTCAGTTTGAGAGAGTTTGCATGTGACTGAAAACAAAAGTTTTCCCGAGTTTGGATTTGCTTTAATAGGATCTATTGGCTGGCTTTGATGTTAAAGGTTTTTATCCAAAATTGGCTACATCTAGTGCTAAGTTCAGAGTGGAGATTTGTCAGTATAAGAGAGAAGAATCCCTTTTGGATTAACTCAGTGAAATATAGTATTTGGGAAAAAGATTATATTTGAAGGCCACTTGTTAATATTCTGTCGCCGCAGTGAAATCTGTTGGTAAGTGACTATTTCATGCTATTCTCGATGATTTCTGTTTGAAAGACACACCCTGAGCTTGATAAATAAATGGCAAGCAATAGGATATATTGGAGCACATGAGGAAGTCATTTGGGGTAAATCTAATTCGGACTGAGTTTGTTTTTCCAAAAGGGCCTGTCGCCTGCATTGTGTATCTGCTTTGCCGTGTCTCAAAGAGAAGACTAAATGCCCTTAACATAAGGATGCAACTTCCCCCTCATTGACATTGTCTTAAGGATAAGCGTTTCTCCCTAGGCTTGGATTTTACTGCTGCACTCATCCTGTGACCACCCAGCTCCAGATAACAGACCTGACACCAGCCATGCCCAACGAGACAGCAAACCTGCTCCACGCTGTTTCCATCTATAGCTATTCTGTCAGGGCAACGTAGCAGGGCGATCTTGTGGCTATTGTAAAAGGGACATTACAATCTTATGTGATACTTGCTCTTTGACGGTATATAACCACTCTGTACACCACACTTCTTCAGTGCCCTTCCTTCCTTATGGAAGGAAGGCCCAGGGCCATCGTCCTCAAAAGTTAGCTAATAACAAATTCACCCCAATTTTGATTTATACATTGGTTATGGATTATTTATGTAGACATTTGTTGGTGTAGTCGTGGCAAGATTTCAGAGAAACCCACCAGAGACCACCTGGAATCTACACTGATCTGGCATTTGGTACCAATAGGAGCCCATTGTGCTCCCCAAATCACTGCATTCTTCAGGTGACCCGAGTGAGTTCTCCTGACACCTGAACCTCTTTATTTTAAGTCGACGGTCCAGAGTTTATTTGAGCTGTTTTCAAGGCTTAAGGCTAGGTGTCTTAAGGGGGTACTGATGCATTCCCTAGGTCAGAGGAACCTAGGGAGGAATTCCTAGGAAAGTGAAATGTAGAGAGAATTTCCTAGGCCAGAGGAGCCTAGGGGGAACTTTTGGAGTGAATGGAGCAGGGTGACTTTTTAATGTGGCTTAAAATTGGGAAGAATTATGTTTCTAAAGTATGAACAAAACTGCTTGATAGAGAAATGAGAGACTGAATCTGTTTAGCTCCAAAGAAAAGGGACATTGCTCCTCCCGACCTTTCGGGAATTCTCAAGCAAATGAGAATCTCATCGGGGGTGTCAGAGACAAACCCCATGACTTGTAACCCTCTTTCCTATAGCGAGCTCCACTATCATTAATGTTAATTTATCACAGGTTTGTCAGGGGACGTGCACGGGACGGTTAGTCACCCGCACTCCAAACCCCCACGGCAGTACCTAGACTGCGGGCGGGAGAAACCAAGGCATGTAAAAGAGTGATTATGACCTTTCTTTAGGGATTAACACTCACAAGCAGCACACTCCTGACCCACTACACAGTCCCTAGAAATTGTTCAGACTTTGTAGCAAAATAAAAGAAAAGGAAAGTGGGAAATTGAGTTTGCTTGAGCATTCCCGGCTGGGCTGCCTGGCCTCTGAACCCAGGAGACTTGCGCAAGCGCTAAGACAGCAGGAGGCCTAAGACTGAAAGAAAAAAGAAATTGGAAGGAAGCTTTCTGCAGATGGAAACTGCTAAATTTTCTAAAACAGCGGCTATAAAATCTTTGTTGCATCTGTCTCTTCTTTATGTGTGTGTCTCTACATGTATGTTATATGTGCGTGGTATTTTACCTCCAGAGTTTATGGTCAAAATCAAGAGGTCTATTCAATTAACTTGAAATAAGCACTCACAAAAGTTAGTTCTAAATCCAAATGTTTTCCAGTTAACGTGATATGAAATAATCTTTGGTAAATAAAAGCTTATTTAAGCTTGTTAGTTTTCAGCATTGGATATAATGCAGATATGCAGCTTTTATTCGTCAAATAAACTGATGTTATTTCTACTACAAAACTGGTCTCAAAAATAATAAATGATGGCTAATATTATCTAATGTCTCATAAAGTCTTGTAGGAAATCTAAATAATTATTGAGGGGCCAGCCCCATGGCTTGGCAGTTAAGTGCATGCACTCCGCTGCTGGTGGCCCAGGTTCGGATCCAGGGCGTGCACCGAGGCAGCACTTCTCCGGCCATCCTGAGGCCGAGTCCCACATATAGCAACTAGAAGGGTGTGCAGCTATGACATAGAACAATCTACTGGGGCTTTGGGGGGAAAAAATAAATAAATAAAATCTTTAAAACATAATAAATAATTATTGAGAACAGGTAACTAGATAGGTGAGTATTAAGTGAACTTTAAACAATAATCATATGTTATACTGTATATAGCTTCTAAACTCTTTTTGGTGACTTAAAAATTTAGGATTTTGCTAAATTTTATGATAAAAATTCATTGAGTATCTAGATCATTTCCAAATAAGATAAGATATTAGACATTGCTAAATATAGGTTTATCTACTTTTGGCTTATTACAGAAAAATTGCAAGGTGTTTTGGGTCTATTGGTAAACATGCCTTGTGTTTTATTTAAAAGATTGTACTATAAAGTAAGATGTTTCCAAAAATTATAAAAAATGTCCCTATATATTTGTCAAGCCAAGAAATGCTAATGTAAAAGAAATTTTATAATTGCTTCCTTAGTTTTTTACTTAAAAATTAAGCTTTCTAAGGGTTAAAAATTTCTAATATGTGATTAAGCTACTAAAAACTTAAGAAAAATATGTTTGTATTCAAGGAGAGTAAGATGTGTGTTTTCATTACGAAGATATAAAAAATGGAAATATTTTTGTTTGGTTAGGAAAGATAAATTTGCCCTGAAAAGTACTAGAAGGAAAAAACAGGAGCGCATGGGAAAAATTCTCAATGAAAACAAAAAGTTATAGAAGGTTTGTTGAAGAGAAACCCTGAGGAGTTTTATACATGGTCGAGTTGGCTAAGATTAAACTAAATCCCACTAAGTAAATGATTTTTAATATCAAAAGTAAGCTGGTACAAAATTCAAATTTGGTCTTCTTCCTTTTAAAAGGATAATCTTATTCTACTCTTTTTTTTTCCCCAAAGCCCCAGTAGATAGTTGTACATCATAGTTGCACATCCTTCTAGTTGCTGTATGTGGGACGTGACCTCAGCACGGCTAGAGAAGCAGTGTGGTGCGTCGGAGCGCACCTGGGATCCGAACCCAGGGCCGCCAGCAGCAGAAGGACACATCCAACCGCTAAGCCATGGGGCCGGCCCTATTCTACTCTTAATCTTCTCTTGATAGAGGTTATTACGTAAAAAGATTTTTATTTACATTTGAGTTAAGTTTATCTAAAGAACAGAGATCTGTTTTGTTAAGGTAATTCCCTATGTTCAAAAGACTGAGGTTTCTCTATTAATCTCTTTTTGACTGCTTAAATGTTGTTTGTTAATTAAGCATGGTTTCACTGCGACAAGAACAGGAACTCCTTGATCTTGTCTGACCAAGTGTTTAAAACCTCTCTGTATTTTTGACAATCTCCCCAAAATTCATATCCTAAATAAAGTCTTTCTTATAACTTTTTTCCTTGAGAATTTTCAAAGATCCATGGCAATTCTCAAGTAAATTTGAACTCTTCCCACAAAGAGGGAGATACTAAACTAATTAGCCTTGTTAAGTATGCTAAATTGCATGGGAAGCATTATCAAGTAAATGATAAAACTTCTTAGGTTACACTGCGTAGGTAAATATTACCCATTATTTTAACCCTGCTATCTTGCTTCCAACATTACAAGAGGAAGGACCACGACTGCATTCTATTTAATTTGGTTTACAGATGGGTCTTACTTAAATGATAAGCAAGATATTACCAAGCTGGATATGCTGTCCAGCCTCGAGAATCCCTGTGTGGGGGAAGAAGGAGAATCCTCCTCTGCCCTTTCCCTTAAGGTTCTTATGGCTGGCCAAATAATTAACAAGACAGATTAGCAGGAGAAAATAATACCAAGTATAATAACATGTATACATGGGAGAAACCAGGGACACTGCATTTCTCAACAAAATAGCAGAAATTCTCATCTTAAATACCGTCTTTACATAAAGACAAAGGAGGAGTTTGGGGGTGGGAGGTGTCAGTTACAGGAGATCACCACTAAAGCACTGTAAACAAGAGTAAGGCTATTATGCAGATTTAAGGCCTCACCTTCCACATTGATAAGTTTCTAGAAATGAGGTCATCCCCCCTCTTCCCAATACAGAGAGAGAGATACGTTTACAAATGGAGATTTCCCTTATAAATGTAAATGTTTGTCTGGCAACTCCTCACAGGGTCATCCAGAGAATATGGCCAGAGAGACAGAATTTCTGATAAGATGGGCTTGTTGGTGCCTTTCTTATTGTAACATCTATTTTACATTATATTACAGCCATCAGATAGAAGAGCTGTTGCAGGAAGGAGTTACTATGTCAAATTCTTTAGGCAGTTAGTGGGGGAGGTCAAATGTCCGTCAGAGAAAACAATCGAGGTAAAGAGATTTATTTCAGGGTGGCCAAATCCTCATCTCGCACACCTGCTAATTCCTATAACTCTGCTAACACAATAAAAGACTTCTTTCCACAGGCTTGAAAGAAATCGCCACGGAAGAATAGAAACAGATATAGCAGTCAAAAGGGGGAATTTTTATCACCCCCTCACAGCTGTGGCTTGCACCTAGTAAAAAAACCCATAGTACTGTGGGGAGACAGGGAAAATCCCCCTCTGCCCTTTCCCTTAAGGTTCTTATGGCTGGCCAAATAACCAACAAGACAGGTTAGCAGGAGAAAATAATACCAAGTTTAATAACATGTATACATGGGAGAAACTCAGAAATGAGCAACTCGTCCCTCTGTCTAAGCTGCTTGCTTAAGTATTGTAGCTAAACGTGAGGAAGGTGTTGGAGGTGGATAGTGGTCTGGGACTTCAGAACGCAAGAAGACAATTATTTTCAAGGTCATCTATAGATAATGTGGTCAGGGAGAGATAGAGATTTTTGATAAAAGGGGCTCGGTGCCCCTCCCATTGTAAGATCTATTTTACATTATCATTACAGCCATCATGAGAGAAGATCTGTTCCTGGAAGGAGCCACCATGTCAAATTCTTTAGGCAGTTAGTGGGGGAGGTCAAATATCCTTCAGAGAAAACAATCAAGGTAAAGAGATGTATTTCAGGGTGGCCAAATCTTGATCTCCCACAGTCCCGCCTTTGAAACTAAAAGTTTCACAGTCCTTTTGAAACTTAAAGAAGTTTCATGGTCCAGAAGCTGAGTTAGTAGATTGTTTCATCTCACTGAACATATTTCTTAGTCCTGATAAAAGATCGGTTCAATTAAGTTCATTTTAGAAGGTGCTGATGCAGGTGGGCTCTCAAGGTTACGCCTATATTTTGGAAGCAAGCAATCAAGTATTTAATAGAAGCATTACTATGTAAACAAAAGATAAACAAGGTTAATTGTTGGAGCAAGTTGTAAAGCAGTTTCTGAGTTTACAGGACAGCCAGTTAAGAAAGTTTTTAGATGTCAGCATCAATGCATCTTTAGTAGTTTAAAATGTCTCTGATGATGTCGTCAGGTCATCTCTCAAGTTTATATCAAGTCCATTGGCTTCAGTTTGTAAGGCTTCAGGAAAAAAGGCAGGTTTATTTCTCAGTGATTCCAAATGAAAGTGATGGAAAAAATGAAAAACATTAGTTTGGAGATCTGTATCCAGATATTTTAGGAGACTAGAAGAAATCAGAATCCAGTCCAGTCAACAGATAGAAAGCAAAAACCTCAAAAGACAATTCACAAAACTTGAATCTAATATCCACAAATATACACTATAGTTTTTACTGAAATATAATTTTTCTCTCTAAAATCACCCTCATTTTTATCAAAGATAGCCAAATTTAGACTAACTAGTTTGTAAAATAAGTCTAGTTACAATAAAGTTGGCCCAATTATTTACATAAGTACATCAATAATAGCAAATGATCATATAAGCTCTTTTAAATCTGCTTTGCTGGAACTTTTCATAAGGAATCGCAGATTGAACTTTAAAGGCCTCTCGAGGCCAGGAAAGCCAAGCCAAGGATTTTGTCATCAGACTTCGCCTGCAATACCTACAGATTTGGGTGAATTCCTCTCTTCTGAGGTTCCCCCAAATATTTTGAGGTTCCTTGTACCTTCTAGATAAGTGACATTGTTTACTTACCCAGTAAATGCTGCTTGGAACATTGAACGTAAGGCACCAGGCCAATATTTCCACACAGCTTTATTCCATAAAGTCCAATCTTCATTCCTCAAATCTTTATGGCTATATCGCAAAAATGATGTTCCAGTCACAACCTTGGTAATATAACCAGTGTTTCCAATTGTGTCCTGTTATAAGGAGAACAGATTCTTATTGAACTTATGCAAATAACTATATTGCCATGAAAACAACAATACTTACTTACTAAGAGTTTCTAAATTCTGGAGGGATCAGGTAGAGAGAAAAAGAGAAATATTTTAATATTGCTTACAAAACTATCATTTACCAAATTTCTGTAAGTTATAGCTAGCTCAGGAGAAAAGAGAAAAAGTTTTCCTTAAATATGAAAAAACAAAACATTAAAAATTCAGCAATACTTCAAATGAAAAATCATAAAAATTATAATCATCTTTATCAGTTCATTCAGTCCTGTGTAATCCATTTTTGATCCCAACCTTTTTGTTAGTGGCTTCATGAAGTCATCAGTTTCTCCATCAGATTTCTGTAATTTCTTACCCAGTTCAGTTTTATGATCAGCAAGTTTATCAGAAGCCTGTACTCCAGTGTAACTGTCACAGTCCTTTCCATGAATTTTTCTGAAGTTGAAACATTTCGCAAAAGCATTAGAGCAAAGAAATAAGTCTGTAAACAAGACCTCAAAGTGACAATTGACAAAGAAATTTGGTTAATTTTGTGACATACAACACTTTAAAATAATAATAACCAGAATTATTACTGATAACCAGGACAGATCAGAATTTCAGTAATGTTATACAAGTTTAAAACGCCTATATCAATAACATTTACTCACAAATACCACTTAAGCAGGTTTATCATCACTTGTCTGACAATGCTTCCCATGTAGTTTAACATACTGAGTAAGCCTAAGAAGTTTAGTATCTTCCTCCTTCTAGGAAGAGAGCAAATATCTCCACACTATGATGAGAACAAGACAACATCAGTTGTAGACAGCTGCCCCAAGACTCCGGACCAGGCCTGTATTCTCAACCTTAAATCCACTCATTTAAACCTTTATTATGCTTAAACTGTATACCTATTTTATAATTTGATGGTGCTCTGGGCAAGCTACCCCAGGAGGCACCACTCTGGTATGCGGATTATTTCAAGCTGAAGACAATAAGGACTCAGAGAGCTCACGGAGAATATTTGAGTTTCCCCTCCCAAACCGCCTGAAGAATTTAAAACAAAATATCTGTTTCAAGAAAGAGTTGTTATCATGATGGCTGTAAAGATAATATAGGATAGATGTTACAATAGGAAAGGCAGCAAGCCTCTTTTATCAAAAACTCTGTCTCTCCCTGACCACATTACCTATAGATGACCCTGAAAAGAATTGTCTTCCTGCCCTCTGAAGTCCCAGGTTACTACCCACCCCCAACACGCTCCTCGCCTTTAGCTGCAATACTTAAGCAAGCAGCTTAGACAGTGGGACGAGTTGCTCATTTCTGAGTTTCTCCCATGTATACCTGTTATTAAACTTGCTATTATTTTCTCCTGCTAACCTGTCTTGTTAATTATTTGACCAGCCATAAGAACCTTAAGGAAAATGGCAGAGGGAGATTTTCCCTCTTCCCCCGACAAATTGTTACAGTTAAGATTTTCAGAATACTATCATACTTAAGGAAAGTGATTGATTTGGAACAGACTGGTCTTAAAGTCCAGGCATTTATCAGGAGGCTCCTAATATAACTTAATGGTTATATAGAACAAATCTCTGGCCCTTGCCTACTGGCCTGATGGCTAAAACACCGCACCTGATCTTCCCTTAAATGCAGGGAAGGAGTCACAGTGACAACTGCTGCCAACATTCCTCTGCTTAAGGCCAGATGGGCTCATTCAGTGTTCCCCTGGTATCACCACCGAGCAGCTAGCTATATTTGTTCCTTTTTTAGGGCTAAATGATGTCACATCACATACAGAAGCCCTTAATGACAGTCAAGCAGGAATTGCCTTATTAAATACTAAGTAGTCTTTAATAAAAAGACTGTCCTTCAAAATAGAATGGGCTTAGATATTTTAACTACATCCCAAGGTGGTACACGTACAATCATTCAAGCTGAATGCTGTGTTTTCATACCTGACGAGTCTTCCAGTGTGTCATCTCTGCTAAAGCACATGAATAAGCAGGTGAATGCCATAAGCGATCCTGCGTTCAGTCTTGAGTTTTTTGGTTTGCTCCCTTCTGGTATTGGTTCCCTTTTTCGATCTGGACTGAAATTCCTATTTCTATTACTTCTTGGAATACTTGTATAATCATAATATTTAAACTAATTGCTGTTTTCTTTACTCAGTGCTGTGAGACTGTCATGTAAGCTGGAGTAATGAAAGCTGAGGTGGCCGATTCTTCTTAGATCCTTGGACAAACTTCCTTTTTTGATAAGGACTAGGCCTAAGAACTCATTTTAAACTAATCTTTTCAAAGATGTTAAATTATTATCATTGTTACTGTACTTGTTTTATAATTGTGAATAGCATAAATACCAGGAGTCATAAAAAGCACATATGCAGTGTTTGTGCAACAACATAAAATTAATCCAAAACCCATGAAATGCTTCCTCTATTAGTATATATATATATACCTCTTTGTTTGTCCACTATATCTAATTAATTCCCCCCAAGGTGGACAACTGGGCAAATAAATGAGACAAAAGCCTGGCACCGAGGGACATGAGGGACCCAGGGCAGGCAGCAACCACTCTGTGGCCGAAAGACAATATTTTGATCATCAATACTTTTTATCAAAAGATTATAGATCTGAAAGGAGAAAACGATAAATAAATGGCAAGCAATAGGATATATTGGAGCATATGAGGAAGCCGTTTGGGGTAAAACTAATTCGACCTGGGTTTGTTTTTCCAGAAGGGCCTGTCACCTGCATAGTGTATCTGCTTTGCCATGTCCCAAAGAGAAGAATAAATTCCCTTAAGATAAGGATGCAACTTCCACCTCCTTGGCATTTCCGTAAGGATAAGCATTTCCCCCTAGGCTGGGATTTGACTACTGCACCGATCCTGTGACCACCCAGCTCCAGACAACAGATCTGACACCAGCCACACCCTCCCCACTGTGTCCATCAATAGCTATTCTGGCAGAGCAATCTGGCAGGGCGATCTTGTGGCTATTGTGAAAGGGACATTGCAATCTGATGTGAAACATGCTATTTGATGGTATATAACTGATCTGTATACTCCACTTCTTTGGTGCCCTTCCTTCTTTAGGGAAAGAAGGCCCTGGGTCATGGTCCTCAAAAGTTGGCTCATAATAAACTCACCCCAATTTTGATTTATAGATTGATTATAGATTATTTACGTTGACATGTTTTACAAGTAATATCTTGAAAGGAAAAAACAATAAAGCAGCAGCCCTGCATTACACATGAAAGTTGTGCTCCCCCTGGAGGGAAAATGAGGATACAACATTGGTCGAGTACTTGATTTTATAATCCACTGGTGCCTTTCAAAAATATAGTATTATTGTAAGAGTAAAGATATCCTTAAGAATACTGTCACAAAACAGGTTTTCCAGCTTCTTTTCGTCAGAGATGAGACCGACATCAGCCTGGGGCACTTGAAGAGGCATGGTGGACTCAGCTGAGGGTTATTTAATTACTGTGAGTTAATTAGCCAATAGCTAATAAGATGCAGAATGATTAAAAAGAGGTAAAGGGACATAAAGTTGGAAATAATTAAGAAAAATAGTGCCTTCAAAATATCCTCTCATTATTTTTATAGCATTTGTTTTGAGGCATGACTAGGATAGTATGTTAGATTTTTCTAAATCCTTATCTCCAGAGCATATATTACTGAGTTCTTTATTATATATGATAATGCCAAAGAAAACCTTGACAAAAGTATTCTGTACTATCAACAAGGACAAAACATGTACAGCATTGCTCTATATATTAAGATTCCAGCTGTAATAGTCAAAATATATATTCATGTGTGTAAAATTATAATGATTTTCTATTTTTCTCAGGCCGTGAACCATGGTAAAATATATAGTAATAAGCAGAAAACCTGATGAACTAGGTGATTTAAAACACCTGATGTTACAGCTAGGCCATTCAAGGGTGAAATAGATCAATTTAAATTTCACACCTTCTCCTTTCCTTGTAGCCAGTGCAGTGTCTGGAATACCGAAAACACATAAAATTAATTGAGAGTTAACAGTGTTTGGAAGCAGTTGAGGTTAAGCCCTCAACAATGGTGGCCCTTACTTCAGGAGCCATTGACTCTTTGTCATAAGTTTATTGTATAGACGAGTTTTATTCTTAGATGATTTGTGTATGTTTCATAGAAGAGAGACAGGGCAGGAGAATTAACTATCACTCTACACCTGTTCCTTTACTGTATTACCTCATGCAATTCTTACAGTAATCCTTTAAAGTAACTATTATAATTCATATTTAACTGATAAAGAAAACCATGTTTAGGGGCCTGCCTGGTGGGACAAGCAGTTAAGTGCGCGCATTCCGCTGCATCAGCCCGGGATTCACCGGTTCTGATCCTGGGCAAGTGCCAATGCACCGCTTGGCAAGCCATGCTGTGGTGGCGTCCAGTATAAAGTGGAGGAAGATGGGCACGGATGTTATTCCAGGGTCAGTCTCCCTCAGCAAAAAAAGATGAAGATTGGCAGATGTAAGCACAGGGCTGATCTTCCTCACAAAAAAATATTTTAAAAAGACCATGTTTACAAAATTGATCGAGGGTAAAAGGGAAGATCTGAACATCAGTCTGTTGGGTTTTATGCCTCATATTCTCTCCACTGTGATAAAAATGGTGCTTCAACATGGGTACTCATCATCTGGCTATTTAATACTGGCTCCTAGCACCAGCATTGGATGAGATGAGATGAGAAGTTTATTTCCAAAGTTATTCTATTATATTTAAATTATACTATTTATGAGTCAAATGTCAAGTCATATTTTAGAGGCATAGAGAACAGCTGATTACTTCACCTACACATTTTCTAGTCTTACTATAACTTTCGTGTGCCACATTCTGTCAACTTTGTGTCAACTTTACCAACTTTAGTGCTTCACTGTTCTTTTTTTAAAAACTTACAATTTCATTTTCCATGTAAAGCACCTTGCTGTTTTCTTCCTAGTCACTAGATGGCAGTTCTGTATCTCTGTAAATTACCATTGCAGCAGGAAATGAGAGGTCTTAAGCCAGTTTGTTCTGTACAAATGATGGACATAGGAGGACTTCTGCTCCATCAAGGCTGCCTGTGTTATTCCGTGGCTGTAACGGGGATGTCCAGGACTGTTTAGTCAGGCATGAAGCAGAGTCAGAAAGCATCCTCTACTAAGTTCTTCTTCAGATGTGAGTTCAGGCACTTACCATCTCACCGGAGCACACTAGAGTTTATTGAATGTGTTCTGACTCTTACTCTCTCTGTGTAGTTAATAAGGCTGGGAGCTCCATACCCCTAGAAAAAAACACATGACACATAAAGCCTTTTCTCAACTAAACGGAGTTGAGGTCTATGGTGTTGCCCGAGAGTTTGAGGCTTAAAGCAAACGCAGCTGGTGCTCATATGGAGGGAAAGAGTGTCAGCTACTCCTGGAGGGCTTTTATTGATGCTCCTATGGAATGAGAAAGTTTAAAATAAAACCACGTGGCTTAAACCTCACTAACTGATTATTTTATTTTCAAATAATATGCTGTGAAAATCTGCTATGTCTAAAAAACTATTTCATAAAACTGAAACAATTCTCTTTTTTATTCTCTGGTATTTGAAATACTATTAAAACTGTAAATCCTTTAACATTCTACAATATACAAATAGGCAAATATCAATTATATTCTCAAAAAATGTTTGTTCCCATGTTAAAGATTAATATGGGTTACCACCCAGTTTTTAACTAAATTGTTGCTTTTGAAATTACATATAAAATTTGTGTTTTGAAGTATTTTGCTAAAACTCAGCATCTTTCTGATATAAATGGACTAGTTGAAAGGTAACTAGAATGAAATTTGATCTTTAAAACTCTAGCTTTGTGTAAGAATTGATAATATCAGGCAGTTGAAAGTTGGGTCTCTCCACATTATGATATTTATTAATTGTGAATAGCCAGATCTATTACAAAGTGCTGAATAATAAAAAGAAATTAAACAATATCAGCACTCTCCTACCCCACACATACAGTTTATATGCAAATAAATTCTCAAAGGTCAGAAAAATGCTTATGATTTCGGATAACTGGTAAAATACTATCTCATTCCAGTTTTAACCTCATTTGAAATGGACTTAAAACTCTTCTCTTAGGATCCTGCTCTGATCAGTGCCTCCTGGTCCCCTCAATGCCACATTTGATTACAAACCTATCTGAGGAATTGAATATTCTTTTCCATTTGTTCTCTTTAAGGTATCTGTGATAGTGCTTTTTATACAATGACCACTTGGTACAATTTATTATTCGTTTCAGAAACATCTTGGGCCAGCCTCGTGGCTTAGCAGTTAAGTGTGCGTGTGGCGCTACTGGCAGCCTGAGTTCGGATCTTGGGCGCGCACTGACGTACCGCTTCTCTGGCCATGCTGATGCTGCATCCCACATATAGTACCTAGAAGTATGTGCAACTATGACATACAGCTATCTAGTGGAGCTGTGGGGAAAAAAAAAGGAGGAGGATTGGCAATAGATGTTAACTCAGAGCTGGTCTTCCTCAGCAAAGAAAAAGAGGAGGATTAGCATGGATGTTAGCTCAGAGCTGATCTTCCTCACACACACAAAAAAGAAACATCTTTATTTAGAAACAAATCAAGGAAACAGATGTGAGGAATGTAGGGTCAACTAGTATGGTGCCTTTTTTTTTTAAATGTTTTGTTCATTACAGTAACATTGGTTTATAACATTGTATAAATTTCAGGTGTACATCATTATACTTCTATTTTTGCATAGATTACATCATGTTCAGCATAGTGGCTGCACCAGTTTGCACTCCCACCAACAGTGTATGAGACATCCGTTCTCTCCACATCCTCTCCAACACATGTTGTTTCCTTTCTTGTTAATTATAGCCATTCTGACGGGCGTGAGGAGATATCTCATTGTAGTTTTAATTTGCATTTCCCTGATAGTTAATGATTTTGAACATCTTTTCATGTGTCTGTTGGCCATCTGTATATCTTCTTTGGAGAAATGTCTGTTCAGGTCTTTTGCCCATTTTTAATTGGGTTGGTAGTTTTTTTGTTGTTGAGATGCATGAGTTCTTTATATATTTTGGAGATTAAGCCCTTATCAGAAGTATGGTTTGCAAATATCTTCTCCCAATTGTTTGGTTGTCTTTTCGTTTTGTTGATGGTTTCCTTTGATGTGCAGAAGCTTTTTAGTTTGATGTAGTCCCATTTGTTTATTTATTCTATTGTTTCTCGTGCCCGGTCAGACGTGGTGTTTGAAAAGATGTTGCTAAGACTGATGTCGAAGAGCGTGCTGCCTATATTTTCTTCCAGAAGTTTCACAGTTTCAGGTCTTACATTCAAGTCTTTAATCCATTTGGAGTTAATTTTTGTGTATGGTGTAGGGTAAGTGTCTACATTCATTTTTTTGCACGTGGCTATCCAGTTTTCCCAACACCATTTGTTGAAGAGACTTTCTTTTCTCCATTGTATGTTCTTGGCTCCTTTGTCAAAGATTGCCTGTCCATAGATGTGTGGGTTTATTTCCGGGCTTTCGATTCTATTCCATTGATCTGTGTTTCTGTTTTTGTGCCAGTACCTTGCTGTTTTGGTTGCTACAGCTTTGTAATATATTTTGAAATCAGGGAATGTGATACCTCCAGCTTTGCTCTTTTTTCTCAGGATTCCTCTAGCTATTTGGGGTCTTTTGTTGTTCCATATAAATTTTAGGATTCTTTGTTCTATTTCTGTGAAAAGTGTTGTTGGAACTTTGATAAGGATTGCATTGAATCTATAGATGGCTTTAGGAAGTATGGACATCTTAACTATGTTAATTCTTCCAATCCAAGAGCATGGAATATCTTTCCATTTCTTTGTGTCTTCTTCAATTTCTTTCAGCAATGTTTTATAGTTTCCGTGTACAGCTCTTCCACCTCTTTGGTTAAGTTTATTCCTAGGTATTCTATTCTTTTTGTTGCAATTGTAAAAGGTATTCTATTATTTTTGTTGCAATTGTAAATGGGGTTGTATTCTTTTTTTTTTTTTGAGGAAATCAGCCCGGTGCTAACATCTGCCAATCCTCCCCCATTCTTTTTTTTTTTTTTTGCTGAGGAAAAGTGGCCCTAGGCTAACATCCGTGCCCATCTTGCTCCACTTTATATGGGATGCCGCCACAGCATGGCTTTACAAGTGGTGCGTCGTTGCACACCCAGGATCTGAACCGGCGAACTCCGGGCTGCCGCAGCGGAGTGCCTACACTTAACCACTTGCGCCACCAGGCCAGCCCTGGGGTTGTATTCTTAACTTCCCTTTCTGCTACTTCGTTGTTAGTGTATAGAAATGCAACTGATTATTGTAGGTTGATGTTGTATCCTGCAACTTTATCATATTTGTTTATTTCTTCTAAAAGTTTTCTGGTGGATTCTTTAGGGTTTTCTATATACAAAATCATGTCATCTGCAAGTAGTGACAGTTTCACTTCTTTCTTTCCAATTTGGATTCCTTTTATTTCTTTCTCTTGCCTGATTGCTCTGGCTAGGACTTCCAGTACTATGTCAAATAGGAGTGGTGAGAGTGGGCATCCTTGTCTGGTTCCTGTTCTTAGAGGGATAGCTTTCAGTTTTTCACTATTGAGGATGATATTAGCTGTGGGATTGTCATATATGGTCATTATTATGTTGAGGTACTTTCCTTCTATACCCATTTTATTCAAAGTTTTTATAATAAATAGATGCTGTATCTTGTCAAATGTTTTCTCTGCATCTATTGAGATGATCATGTGATTTTTATTCTTCATTTTATTAATTTGATGTATCACGTTGATTGATTTGCAAATGTTAAACCATCCCTGCATACCTGGAAGAAATCCCACTTCATGATGGTGTATAATCTTTTTAACGTATTGTTGTACGCGATTTCCTAGTATTTTGTTGAGGATTTTTGCATCGATGTTCATCAGTGATATTGGCCTGTAATTTTCTTTTTTTGTGTTGTCCTTGTCTGGTTTTGGTATCAGGGTAATGTCGGCTTTGTAGAATAAGTTAGGGAGCTTCCCCTCTCCATCAAATTTTTGGAAGAGTTTGAGAAGGATAGGTATTAAGTCTTCTTTGAATGTTTGGTAGAATTCACCAGGGAAACCATCTGGTCCTGGACTTTTATTATTGGGGAGGTTTGTGATTACTGTTTCGATCTCCTTACTGGTGATAGGTCTATTCAAATTCTCTATTTCTTCTTGATTCAGTTTTGGAAGGTTGTATGATTCTAAGAATTTATCCATTTCTTCCAGATTGTCGAATTGGTTGGCATATAGCTTTTCATAGTATTCTCTTATAATCTTTGGTATTTCTGAGATGTCTTTTGTAATTTCTCCTCTTTCATTTCTGATTTTACTTATTTGTGCCTTCTCTCCTTTTTTCTTGGTGAGTCTAGCTAAAGATTTGTCAATTTTGCTTATCTTTTCAAAGAAGTAACTTTTGGTTTTATTAATTTTTTCTATTTTTTTTGGTCTCTACATCATTTATTTCTGCTCTGATTTTTATTATTTCCTTTCTTCTACTGATTTTGGGCTGTGTTTGTTCTTCTTTTTCCAGTTCCTTTAGGTGCATTGTTAGATTGTTTATTTGAGATTTTTCTTGTTTGTTAAGATAGGCCTGTATTGCTATAAACATCCCTCTCAGAACCGCTTTTGCTGTACACCATAAATTCTGGTATGTCATATTTTCATTTTCATTTGTCTCCAGGTGTTTTTTGATTTCTTCTTTGACTTCTTCGTTGACCCAGTCGTTGTTCAGTAGCATTTTGTTTAATCTCCACGTATTTGTGGCTTTTCTGAGTTTCTTCCTATAGTTGATTTCTAGTTTCATACCGTTGTGGTCAGAAAAAATGCTTGGTATTATTTCAATCTTCTTAAATTTATGGAGACTTGTTTTGTGGCCTAATATGTGATCAATCCTGGAGAATGTTCCATGTGCATTTGAAAAGAACGTGTATTCTTCGGTTTTTGGATGGAATGCTCTGTATATATCTACTAGGTCCATCTGTTCTAGAGTATCATTAAGGCCAATGTTTCCTTATTGATCTTGTGTTTGGATGATCTATCCGTTGGTGTAAGTGGAGTGTTAAAGTCCCCCACAATTATTGTGTTACTGTCTATTTCTCCCTTTATGTCTGTTAATAATTGCTTTATATATTTAGGTGCACCTACATTGGGTGCATAGATATTTACATGTGTTATATCCTCTTGTTGGATTGTTCCCTTGATCATTATGTAATGCCCTTCTTTGTCTTTTTTTACAGTTTTTGTTTTAAAGTCTATTTTGTCTGATATGAGTACTGCTCCCAGCTTTCTTTTCATTGCCATTTGCATGGAGTATCTTTTTCCATCCCTTCACTTTCAGTTTGTGAGTGTCTTTAGGTCTGAAGTGTGTCTCTTGTATGCAGCATATATATGGGTCTTGTTTTTTTATCCAGTCAGCCACCCTATGCCTTTTAATTGGAGCATTTAGTCCATTGACGTTTAGAGTAGCTATTGATAAGTATGTACTTACTGCCATTTTTTAACTTTTTTTCCTTACTGTTTTAGTAGTCCTTCTCTGTTACTTTCTTCTTCTATACAGAATTGATGGTCTCCTTAGTTTGACCTCTGTCTGAAAGCTCTACTCTTTAACTTCCCTCCTCCCTCCTTTTATGTTTTTGATATCATATCTAACCTCTTTTTCTGCATTTCTATCCATTACCCTCTTATGATGGAAATAAATAATTTTTCCTATTTGTTTTCTTCTCTTTTCCCCTTAAATCAGTCCCTTTAACTTTTCATGTAGCACTGGTTTCTTGGTGATAAACTTCTTTAATTTTTGCTTGTCTGGGAAATTTTTTATCTCTCCTTCTATTTTGAATGATAACCTTGCTGGATAGGGTATTCTTGGCTGTAATTTTTTCCTTTTTAGCACTTTAAATATCATGCCATTCTCTTCTAGCCTGTAAGGTTTCTGCTGAGAATTCAGCTGATAGCCTTATGGGGTTTCCTTTGTATGTAACTTGTCTTCGTCTTGCAGCTTTTAGAATTCTCTTTTTATCTTTAATTCTGGACATTTTGATTATGATGTGTCTTGGTGTGGGCTTCTTTGGGTTTATCTTGTTTGGAGCTCTCTGTGCTTCCTGTACTTGGATGTCTCTTTTGTCCCTTAGGTTAGGGAAGTTTTCATCTATTATTTCTGGAAATAGATTCTCTGCCCCTTTTTCTCGCTCTTCTCCTTCCGAGACACCTATCACACAGATGTTAGTGTGCTTGATGTTATCCCAGAGGTCCCTTAGACTGTCCTCACTCTTCTTAACTCTTTTCTCTTTTATTTGTTCAGCTTGGGTAATGTCTTCTAGTCTTTCATCCATCTTACAGTTCCGTTCTTCCGTATCCTCTACTCTGCTTTTGAGTCCCGCTAGTGAATTTTTCATTTCCAGTATTGTATTCTTCATTTCTGATTGGTTCTTTTTATATCTTCCATTACTTAGTTGGCATTCTCACTGAGATCGTCTATTCTTCTCCCCAGATCAGTGAGCATCATTAACACTCTTTGTTTGAACTCTCTGAAAGGTAGGTTGCTCATTTCTGTTTCACTTAGTTCTTATTCTGGGGTTTTGTTCTGTTCCCTTACTTGGAATGTATTCCTTTGCCTCCTCATTTTGCCTCTTTCCCTGTGCTTGTGTCTACATATTACGTAGGTCAGCTACATCGCCTGCTCTTGGATAGGTGACCTTATGTAAGTGATGGCTTAGGAGGCCTGCAGTGTGCTTCCCTATGTTCTCAATGTTCCAGGGGTGACCACTATGTGGGCTACATGTGTCCTTCTCTTGTGGCCAGTTTGCTCTCCCTGTAGGCGCCCAGGGAGGCTGAGTTATGCTCCTGGCCAGCTGTTGTAATGCTCAGCTTCTTGTATTTGTTGTGGGCCCTTCAGTCTCCTTATCAGGTGTGGGGAGCCCCAGCACAGTTGGCTGCAAGTTCTAACACCACATTTGTGTTGCAGTATTTCTTTTAAGTGAGTAGGCCCCCAGTGTGGCAGGTTGTTAGGCTCAGGGCCTTACAATTGCTATAAGCCTCCAGCCTTTAGGTCTCCTGTCAGCTCTCTGAGGATTGCAGCTGGGTGGGGCTGGCCTCAGGCATGGGAGCACCCAATTGTTTCAGGCTTTGGAAGGTGGGGCAAACCCCCTCTCTGGGTCTTTGAGAAGCACAAGTCTTCTGCAGCTGACAAGCCTTGCAGCCCACAGGTCCACACACACTGTCAACACAGTCCTGCCCCATGTGCGCACCCCAACCTCCCGAAGCGGACCCAGTCTCTCCATGGCTGGAACCCCACACACTCCACCACCGCCCCACACTCTCCACCTGCTCATTGTGCACACCCTGCCCCAATGAAATTGTCTCAGTTGCCAGGCTGCAGAGAATACTGTCACCAATCTATGCAGGCCCACAAGTTGCCTGAGGGCTTGCTGTTGGGTGGGGCCAGTCTCTATGGTGGGCTGCCTGCCCTGGCTGAGCTGGATTAAATTGGTGCTCTAGCGGGTGGGACAGACCCTGGGCTAGCAGACCTAAGGGAGAACTCCAATGGCGTCTATGTCAGCACGCCCACACCAGGCCACAACAATATTCACCACCAATGTCCCAGTCCCTGGAGAGGTCTCACCTCTCACCAAGATGCACACAGGGCCTATTAGGTGAGTCTCTTTTCACCAAAGCACTGTGCACCTTTCTTTCTGGTGATTTTAGGTTGCTTTCTGAAACAGGTGAGTTTGTGCATGGGCCCTTTAAGAGCCGGTTTCTAATTTGATTGTGAACCAGCTTTTCTGGTCGTACTCCCTAATGTTTTAGTAACAGGCAAAGTCAGTTATTCTGCCACTCGTCTCGATTGTGCTGGGTCCACAACATGCCCACAGTGGGGGTGCTCCCCGTCTCAGCGCCCCGCTCCTCGAGGGAGGGCTGCCTACCTTTGGGTGACTCCTGGGCGGCCGTGAGGCGCTGCGGCTTGTGAAGGTGGCATTTTTCCTCTCCAGAAGGGACTTTCTTCCTCTTCTACCTCAGTTAGGATTGTCCGTTGTTGTAGGAGTTCCTCTTATCCAGTTTTCAGTTCTGTCTCAGCGGTAATTTTTCCACGAGTAGTTGTAAATTGGCCGTGTCTGCGGGAGGAGGTGAGTTCAGAGTCTGCCTGTGCTGCCATCTTGACTTCCTCCTCCTGATGGTGCTTGAGGCATTTCTCACGTGAGTCTTGGCATAGAAAAGTTTAAAGAGTAAAGCAGCATTGGTCAGAATAAAAGTGTTGGATGAACATAATTCTGAAGGAATAATGATGGAGACATAAAAACAAGAAGCCACTTGAATTGCTTTGGAAGGTATTAGAGTCATCAAAGGTCTGCGAAAAGCACCTTGTTTAATATAAGTTCTTTCTAAACTCTAGGGCGAAAAGTAATATGAATTTACATGGTAATTATAAACCGCTAAACAACAATTCACAAGACAAGTAAACAACTAAAATAGAAACCAGAATAAGAAAAAGAGAAGTTAAAGGAGAGATGGAGAGTGATGGTTGGTGTCAGAAAACATGGCTTAGTCATCCTTGAAGTCTCCTTCAGACTCTGATCATTCTTACTGCTCAGTGAACACTTTGAGCCCATCAACCTGGGGAGGGGCAAAGTGAGAGGTGGTTGGAGGGGAGACAATGCAAGGATACCCTTGTGGAGGCACTGACATTGAAAATCAGTGACATTTTGCAAAGGTGTTTACCATAATATATTAAGGATTATTCTGGAATGTTAAGGATTTTTCTGGAATGTACATTTTCATTTTATGGAAACTCCAACTAACACAGAGAACGATTTAGACATTTCAGCTTTAGAAATAAAGAGAAGAGCCACCCCTGTGGCACAGCGGTTAAGTGCGCACGCTCCACTGCAGCGGCCCCGGGTTGACAGGTTTGGATCCTGGTGCGCACCAACATACCGTTTCTCAAACCATGCTGTGGTGGCATCCCATATAAAGTAGAGGAAGATGGGCACAGATGTTAATCCAAGGCCAATCTTCCTCAGCAAAAAGAGGAAGATTGGCATCAGAAGTTAGCTCAGGGCTGATCTTCCTCACAAAAAAAAATAAAAATAAAAAATAAATAAGTTGATGGTCCAGGAGTTTATTTGAGCTGTTTTAAAGTCTTGAGACTAGAGGCTTTGAAGGGTACCAGTACATTTCTTAGGTGGAGAAAAACCTAGGGGGAATTTCCTAGGCCAAGGGACCTTAGGGGAAGCTTGGAGTAAACTGAATTGGTTGTCCTTTTAATTTGGCTTTAAAATTGGAAAGAATTATGTTTATAAGGTGTGAACAAAACTGCTTGATAAAGAAATGAGAGTCTGACCTTGTTCACCTATGAAGAAAATAGACATGGCTCCTCCCGGCTGAGAAGGCGTTTTACAGGTGACGGAAAATCCTCAGTAGGAGTGTCAGAGGTGAACCTCACGACGTATAGCGATCCTATAGGGCGTTCCATTATCATTCACATTAATTAATTATAGCTTCGTCCAGGGACTGGCACATGAGGGTTTGTCACCCGCACTCCGAACCCCCTCGGTGGTCCTAGACTGTCAGCAGGAGAATCGAGACAGGTAAGAGAGTGATTACGACATTCCTTTAGGGAATAACACTCAAAGCAGCACACTTGTGACCCACTACACAGTTCCTAGAAGTTGTTCAGACTTTATAAAAAAACAAACAAAAAAACAGAACTAAAAACGGGAAACCATGCTCCAAAAGCCTGCTGGCTTCCAGATGGACAACCCCCCACGGGGACTCCCGCTGGTTTCATGTATACTGCATACGGAAAAAATCCTTGCAAGTATTTAACTAAATGGGAAAGGTTAACTAAGGATGACTTAGGTCATAAATGGCCAAAATTGTGAAGTTTGACTTCTGAAAACTACTGTATTTGCACACACAAGTTGAAAAAGCCTGCAATAAAACCAAAACAAAAGAAGAGGAAGCTTATTATGATTGACACTTAGAGGCTTCAAAGAATAATAATGATAAAATGACTTCTTTACGGGAGACTAACCATAAACTGACTGAGACCATTTCTGAATTAAAGAGAGAGAAGTCACAAGCTGTCCACCCCCCTCACCTCCTCTACCTCCTCCACCGCCGCTGCTTTCAGCACCTCAGAGCTCATCTCCTTTCCCTCAGCACCCGTGTATCCTTTCCTTTCTGAGCTTCCATACCCTGACCTATCCACTTCACCTCCTCCTCCCTCACCTTCTCCTCCCTCACCTCCTCCTCCTCCCTCTCCTCCTCCTCCCCCACCTTCTCCTCCTCCGTCACCTCCTCCTCCTCCCTCACCTCCTCCTCCTCCTTCACCTCCTCGTCCTCCTTAACCTTCCCCTCCTCCTCCACCCCTAGAGAAAACAAGGAGTAACTCTCAGGGAACAGATACTGAAAGTCCTAAAGCTGTAGTGGCTGCCTTTAAGCAGAAACCTGTTACTGGGTGAGGTGAGCCTGCTCTTGTGTATACTCCTTGGACTAGAAGTGAATTTAAGAATTTGACGAAGGACTTCCCAGACCTTTTGCAAGATCCTTTAGGGTTTGCGCAAAAATTTGATTTTATTGTTAGAACATATGCACAGGATATTCAGATTTATATCAGCTTGTGCATTTGCTGGTGTCTGAGAACAAAGCAAATGAATGGATAAAAGAGGCAGATTGGAGAAACCCCCTGGAGGATTTCCATAGGCATGAGCCTCATGACCTTAAAGAGTGTAGGGTTGTCACTCAAAACTTACACAAAGCCATTCCAGTAGTTTTTCCCAGGAAGCTAGATTGGGCTAAAGTCCATCAATGTAAGCATAGACCCGAGGAATCTATCTTTGATTATTTTGAAAGGCTTGAGAAAACCTTAGAACAGCACTCTGGGCTGGCTCCTGAATGTTTTGAGGATCATTAAAATGATTCAATTTTCAATGCAATTTCCTTAGAAGGATTAGATGAGGAATTAGCAATGTTAGTTAAGAGACATGAACTGGATTGGACTTTAATGCACACTAGTGCTCTTGTCACTATTACAGATAAACTATCTAAAACCTTCCAGAAAAAAAAAGGCCACTATGGTTATGAGTATACAGCTACAACAGCTTCGTGGCACAACCAAGGGTATCCTTGAGGGTATAATGCAAAGTGAAATAAGTCAGAGGGAGAAAGTCATATACCGTATGATTTCCTTCATTAAGTAGTAGATAATAACAACAATAAACAAACATATAGGGACAGAGATTGGATTGGTTGTTACCAGAGAGGAAGGTGGGAGGGAGGAGGGTGAAAGGGATAATTCGGTACATGTGTGTGGTGATGGGTTGTAATTAGTATTTTGGTGGTGAACATGATGTAATCTATGCAGAAATAGAAGTACAATGATGTACACCTGAAATTTTTACAATGTCATAAACCAATGTTACCGCAATAAACAAAAAATTAAAAAAAAAAAATCTAACCGGAAACGAAATCACCGTTTCTGTTACTATTGCAAAAAGCCTGGTCGTTTCAAACAAGACTGCCATAAACTCAAACGGGATTTAGGGGTTGACAACAATAAACAGCAATAGGGCTGCTCCGAAGATTACGAGAGGGCATTTCCCCTCCTCCTCACAAATGCCGTAGGGGAAATTGAGATAACTGTTGGAGGGGAAACTTTAAAGGTCCTTGTAGATACCATGGCTACCTTATCTGTCCTCAACCCTACCCTTATTCACTGCCCTCTCCCTCGGAGTAAACAGTTCAAATGGTAAGGGTTTCGAATTTCCCAATGCAGGTTTTTAAATCAGAACCAGTAATTTTTCAATTAAGAACCATCACAGGAAAAAATGTGTTTCTCCTGGTTAAATGTGCTCCAATTCATTTGATTGGACGAGATCTTCTAGAAGCATACAACGTCCTTTTCACAAAAGGGTGAAATGTTTCTAGATTCAGAAAATCGGGATGCTGACCAGACTGTAATTGCTGAAAGGTTGATGATTGTGAAATCAGTGACTCAAATAGAAGAGAAAACTGATGACCTGTTATTACAAGTGCCTAGAGAATTATGGTCATCATCCTCTTCAGATATTGGGAAAATTAAATCAGCCACTCCTATTAAGGTGACTTTGACAACTCTAAGCCTCTATCTAACATCTGGCAACATCCACTTAGACCAGAGGCATTAAATGGGATAAGCCCTATCATTCAGGAATTTCTTGAAAATAGACTTATAATTCCTTGTCCTAGTCCCTGTAATACACCTATCTTGCCTGTAAAAAAGCCGAATGGGAAAGGCTGGACATTTGTTCAAGATCTGAGACCTATAAAGAACATCGTGATTCCCCAACATCCTGTGGTTCCTAACCCACACATTTTGCTCTCGGCCATTCCAACTAACAGCTGCTATTTCTCAGTCACTGATTTGGGCAGTGCCTTCTTCAGCATTCCCGTGGAAAAGAATAGTCAATATCTTTTTCCTTCACGTGGGAAGATCGCCAGTATACCTGGACAGTGATGCCACAGGGCTATACTGAGACGCCCACTTATTTTACCCAGATACTCAAGGCTGACTTAGTTAATATAGAATTCCCTAATGACTGCACTTTAATTCAATATGTGGATGATTTCTCTTGCGTTCAAACACTAAGTTGGATTCTCAGAAGGACACAATTTATCTGTTGCAACAGCTAGCATCTAAGGGGCATAAATTGTCCAAGGACAAATTACATTTTTGCCTGCCTGTTGTAAAATATCTAGGACACTTGATATCTAAGGATGGACTGTTGATTGATTCTGAAATGATTAAAGGAATCCTGGTTTTTTCTCTCCCTAAGACAAAGAAACAGTTAAGAGGATTCCTAGGACTAACTGGATATTGCAGGAACTGGGTACCTAACTTTTCACTTATTGCCCAGCCCTTATATACATTACTAAAGTCTGAGCAGTCTGATTTCATTGTATGGACACCAGAAGGAGAGACGGCAGCAACTACCTTAAAGTCTGTTTTGGCCCAAGCACAAGCCTTAGGACATCCTAATTACAGCTTGCCATTTTTCCTCTTCATACATGAAGATAAAGGAAATCCCTTAGGTATCTTAACTCAAAAACATGAAGGTCGACATGGACCTATATGTTATTATAGTCAGCAGTTAGACTCAGTGGCAAAAAGGCTTCCGCCTTGTATGAGAGCCATTTCAGTAGCAGCACTCTTATGCAAGACCAGTGAAGAAATGCTGATGGGGTCTCCTTTGACTATCTATGTTCCTCACTCAGTCAAATCTCTCCTAAATTCTCATCACACTCATCATTACTCTTTCAGCCGACTAGCCTCCTATGAAGTTCTGTTGCTCTCTGCTCCTAATATTACCTTAGCCCTGTGTAATAATCTTACCCCTGCAACTTTACTTCTAGCATCCCAAGAAGAAGATGGCCACAACTACATTTATTAACTAATTACCTACTTACTCCTAGGAATGATTTGCAAGAAATTCCCATTGATAATGCTTATCTAATTTGGTTTACAGGTGGATCTTACTCAAAGGATGAACAAGGATGTTATCGAGCTGGATATGCAGTAACGTCCACAGTAGATGTAATCGAGAGTTTTTACTTAGCAGAGATAAAGTCAGCACAGCAAGCCGAGTTAATTGCTTTAACTTGAGCTTGTCAATTGACCAGAGACCAGGTAGCAAATATCGACACTGACAGTCGTTATCCTTTCAGAGCAGCACATGACTTTGGAATGCTGTGGAAACAACGAGGGTTTTTAACCTCTTCAGATCAGCCTATAAAGAAGGGGAAACAGGTTGCAGAATTATTATATTTTATACAGCTACTGAGACAACTAGCGATTATTAAAATGCCAGGGCATCCAAAATTTGATACTTTGGAAGCTAAAGGAAATCAGCTTGCTGATGCAGCTGCTAAACAAGCAGCCTTGAAGCCTTGCCCTACCCAGCCTCGAGAATGCCTGCTGCTTCCTATTAACTCTGCTAACCCAGTAAAAGACTTTCTCTACAGGTCCAAGAAGTGACCATGGGAGAAGAAAAACACATATGACAGTCAAAAGGGGGAATTTTTGAGACCCCCTCACAGATGTGGTTTGGGCCCAATAGGAAACCCATGGTACTTGTTGGAGCACAATTGCCCCTGCTCCAGCATATACACCAACTAACCCACTGGGCACCTGAAAAGGTGATTTTATGGGGAAAACAATACTTTTGGAAACTTTTTCCCACAGTGGCCCATAAAACTTATACTCGTTGTGTTATATGCCCAAAGTATAATCCAGGGAAACCACTTCATGGGTCACAAGGCCACTTTCCCCTTCCTAAGGGACCCTTTGAGGGCAATTGAACTTTGTCTAAATGCCACCATCTCAAGGATATAAATATATCTTGGTAATAATCTGTGTGTTCTCACATTGGGTTGAGGCCCTTCCTTCCAGAAGAGCAACGGCTCTAACAGTAGGTAAATTACTATTAGAGAGAATAATTCCTGCTTGGGGAATTCCTACCGAGTTACATAGTGACCAGGAAACTCATTTCACCGGACAAATAATTAAATCCATTGGTAATATTTGGCCAATAATGCAGAATTTCCACTGCACTTACCATCCCTAATCCTCAGGATCGGTGGAAAGAACTAATAGCTCGATCAAAATTCAGTTGGCAAAGCTTTCAGAAGCATTTAATCTCTCATGGCCAAAAGCTCTTCCACTAGTGCTCCTCAGTCTTAGATCTACATCCTTTGGTAATCATCGACTGTCTCCTTTCGAAATAATAACTGGACGACCAATGCAATTAGATGAAGAAATGTAGGAACCAACGTTACTTAAAGGAGATAGTTTATATTACTGTCAAGGTCTCATTGAGGCTCTTAAGAGAAATGATAAATTGGTAGCTAATTCTTTTCACAGTAAGCTCCCAGGAGACGAAGACCTTAAGGATCATGGATTACAACCTGGAGATTTTGTTTATTGGAAAAGACACCTGATAAAGGACTCTTTGCAGCCCCATTGGAAAGGACCATATCAGGTGCTTTTAACCAATCCGTGTGCTGCAAAATTAAAAAGCGTAAACTCATGAATTCACATTTCTCATTTAAAAAAGCCTTCTCCACCTGAATGGACTTCAACTCCAGTCTCTGACACCCAACTTCGACAGACCAAGACGAATATCTCCAAATCAGGATGAGAAGAAGACGACATCTGTTGTAGGCAGCTGTCCTGAGACTCTGGACCAGGCCTGTATTCCTAACCTTATAGCTCCTCATTTAAACCTTTGTAGTGTTTAAGCTTTATGTAATTGCTAAAATAATCAATTTCTAGATTGTCTTACAATTTTCCTACACCAATGCTTTACCCTTCAACTTTATAAGATAGATTAGAACCTAATTACAAAACCATTTGTTGATTACAAAAAATAAATGCCATTTAACGTTTCCCTAATGCTATGTTTGTTTTTCCAATCTACATCTGAATGGACCTCTGATGGCAATGATTTTCTGCAATGGGCACTTTCCTTTGCTACACATAAAAATCAGTCTACTTGTTGGCTATGTGGCCAACTTCCACTTTCTAAGACCCTTGGTGGGTCTTTTCCTTTCGAGGCACAGATTGGAAAACTCTAAACCAATTTATTGTGATACAAAGATCTAGTTCTAATGTTCACATTTCGTCTGATATTACTAATTATGATCCTGAAACATGGTCAATAGCCCATACTATTAGTAATACAGGACACGGTTATTCTTTTCTATTACTCAAACCATCCAATTATCTCAACAAATTGCAGATAAACAAAAGAAACCAGACATTACAGTAAAAACCATGGAAGGTTTCACACAAATTTGGGATAGATATGTTTGGCTTACTCCTAGTCATGGATCTTTCAACATACCAGCACCTTTATGTTGGGAACAGAGAAATCATTCCAAACAAAATCTACTAAATTACACTCTAAAGATGGGCTGGATACCCACCGAGTCATGTCAGAATACTATTATACGTAAAAAAGTGATTGGTTTGGGACAGACTGGTCTCGAAGACCAGGTGTCTATTGGATGGGTCCTAATGGAACTCACAGGTTATGTCGAACAAACCTCTGGCCTTGGCTGTCACCAGGATCATTAGGGCGCTGCACTCTGGGCTTCTCTTGCATACAGGGAAAGATTCGTCCAGAGCTAACATCTGTGGCCAATCTGCCTCTCCTTAAGGCCAGATGGGCTCATTCAGTGTTATACTTGTATGACCACCTAGTAGCTATATTTGCTCCTTCCTTGGGGCTGGAAGATGTCATATCACATATAGAGTCTCTGACAAAATTTACTCAACAAGCCCTTAACGATAGTCAGGAAAGAATAGCTTTTTTAAATACTGAAATATCTTTAATGAGAAAAGCTGTCCTTCAAAATAGAATGGCCTGAGATATTCTTACAGCAACCCAAGGTGGTACATGTGCGATCAAACTGAATGCTGTGTGTTTATACCTGACGAGTCTTCCAATGTGTCACCTCTACTAAAGCACATGGAAAAACAGGTGAATGCCTTAAGTGATCCTACACCCAGCCTTGATTTGTTTGGTTGGCTCCCTTCTGGTATTGGTTCCCTTTTTCGATCTGGATTGCAATTCTTATTTCTATTACTTTTTGGAATTCTTGTACTAATCATTATATTCAAACTGTTGTTTTCTTTACCTAGTGTTGTAAGGCTGGCATGCAAACTAGAGTAATGGTGGCTCGGTGACTTGAGATGGCTGATCAATCTTATAACCCTGGACAAATTTCCTTTTCTGATAAGGACTATGCCTAAAAACTCATTTTAAACTAATCTTTAAAAAAATGTTTAATTATTATCATTGTTACTGTGTTTGTTTTATAATTGTGCACAATGTAGCATAAGGGGCTATATATATTTAAAAAAAAAGCACATATACAATGTTTGTGCCACAACATAAAATTAATCCAAAATCCATGAAGTGCTTCCTCCGTTTATATATATATACCTCTTTGCTTGTCCACAATATCCGACTAATTCCACCCAAAGTGAACAACTGGGCAAATAGATGAGATAAAAGCCTGGCACCGAGGGACGTGATAGACCCAGGGCATGCAGCAACTACCCTGACTCTGAGGGACAATATTTTGATCATCAATGCTTTCTATCAAAAGATTATACATCAAAAGGGGGAAAATGATAAATAAATGGTAAGCAATAGGATATATTGGAGCACATGAGGAAACCATTTGAAGTAAAACTAGTTGGGCTTGACCTAGATTTTTTTTTTCCAAAATGGGCCTGTAGCCTCTGTTCATCCATTATATATTATATATCATGATATATATATATATCATCCATTATATATCATCCATTTTAAGCAATTAGCATGTCCCAAAGACAAGAACAATACCCTTAAGATGTAAATGCAGCTTCCCCCACATTGGCATTTCCTTGAGGATAAGCATTTCCCCTAAGCTAGGATTTGATTGCTGTGCCCATCCTGTGACCACCCAACTCACGACAACAGCCATGCCCATGGAAACAGCAGAGCTGATACCCACCGTGTTCAACAATTGACGTGCCGACAGGTCACTGTCGTGGCTATTGTAAAAAGGACATTGCAATCACATGTGGTACACGCTCTTTGATGGTATATAACCACTCTGTACACCCCACTTCTTTTTTTTTAATAATTTTATTTATTTATTTATTTATTTTTCCCCCAAAGCCACAGTAGGTAGTTGCATGTCATAGCTGCACATCCTTCCAGTTGCTGCATGTGGGACGTGGCCTCAGCATGGCCAGAGAAGCGGTGCGTCGATGCGTGCCCAGGATCCAAACCTGAGCCACCAGCAGTGGAGCATGTGCACTTAACCGCTAAGTCATGGGGCTGACCCTGTACACCTCACTTCGTTGGTGTGCTCCATTTCTTCATGAAAGGACTCTCCCGGGCTATATGGTCCTCAAAGGTTGATTCATAATAAACTCACCCCAATTTTGATTTACAGATTGGTTATGGATTATTTGCATCGACATTCTATTTGTCCCTCCAGTATCTAAACACAGTACTTGACACCTCTGGTGCACTCAGAAAATGTTTGATGAGTGAATAATTATGTGGGAGACCACACTGACTGGAGCAGAAGGGGCTTTTCGGGGAGTGGTAGAAAATTTGCTGACATTCCTACCATTAGTAGTTGAAGCTCTGGGCTTTGGACCAGTTTGTCTGGTCACCAATCCCAGTTATTCCACTTTTAACTGGGGAATCTGTGCAAATTATTTACTCTCTGAGCCTTAGTTTCCACATCTATAAATGGGGCTACTGAGAACTCACGTCTCATAGGGTTTTAGTGAGATTTAAATACATTAACTAATGTAAAGTGCTTAAAAGAGCTCCTGGCACATAGTAGGCACTAAAATGTTAGCTGTTATGTTATCATTATTGCTCTTATTTCTGAGCAATTCTCTGGTTTTGAAAAGATGCTTTCATAATATAGTTGATCCTCATTATTTGTGGAGTCCGTGGTTGCACACTTGCCCACTAGCTAAAATGTACTGGCAGCCCCCAAATCAACACTCTCGGGGCTTTCATGTCCATTTGAAGATAAGCACAAAGTGATGAGAAATTTGATTCACTCGACGTGCATGTTCCCAACTGAGGGGGAACCAGGTGACACTCTGCCCTCTTGTTTCAGCCTATACTGTAAACAAGTGTCCTTCTTGCAGCCTATTTAGTGACCCATTTCTCATCTTTTTGTGCCTTGTGTTGGTGACTCTGCTGTTTAATATGTACCCCATGTGTAGTGCTGCAATGCTGCCTGGTGTTCCTCAGGGCAAGAGGCTATGACGTGACTTTACAAAGAAAGTATGCGTGTTCTACAAGTTTCTTTCAGACACGAGTTACAGTGCTGTTGGTGTGAGTTCAATGTTAATATATCAACAATATATATTAAATAAGGTGACTTTAAAGAGAAACACAGAGAACAAGGTTATGTATTGATCAGTTGAAGAAAATGTGACTAAGGCTTGCAGGAACCTAACACTGCATTTCCCATAGGAACAGTGGGTCATATTCCCTGATTCAGTGTTCACAGTGACTTTATAGAATGTCATACTTTGCATAATTAGAACTGTATGTATCTTATGTAATCCTCACATACTCCTTTATAGTAGGTAGTGTAGGGAACAGGGTGTCCATATTTTGCTATTAAAGTAAGGCTATTACAGACCTTATGAACAAAGTAGAGAATTTAAAATGTCTTGTGTTCAGCATAAGAGCTATGATATTTTTTTTTTTTTTGGTGAGGAAGATCAGACCTGAACTAACATCTATTGCCAATCCTCCTCTTTTTGCTGAGGAAGATTGGACCTGGGCTAACATCTGTGCCTATCTTCCTCCATTTTATATGGGACGCCGCCACAGCATGGCCTGACAAGCGGTGCATCGGTGCACGCCTGGGATCCGAACATGGGCTACCAGCAGCAGAGCGTGAGCACTTAATTGGTACGCCACGGGGCTGGCCCCTAGTCATGAGTTTTTGAGCAAGGAAGATCTATGATGAACTCATGTTTAAGGAAAAATTACCTGACAAGTGAATGTGGTATTGAGAGGAAGAAGGAGAATTGAGCCGGAAATGAAGACCAGCTGTGAAACTCTCGAAGAATTCTCTTTGCTATGTGAGGATATTCAAAGCTAAGGTGCTGATGTGATAAAGGAAAAGTCGCAGCCAAATGATGAAATAATGGGTTTTGTAATCATATATAGGGTATAAATCAGGCTGTGGTTCTCAAAGTGAGGTCCCTGGACCAGCAGCATCAGCAGCACCTGGGAACTGGGTAGAAATTCAAATTCTCTGGTGCTGCTGCAGACCTGCTGAACTGGAAACTCTGTGGTGGGGCCTGGCCATCTGGGTTTCAACAAGGCTCCCAGGTGCTTCTGGTGATCATCAAGTTTAAGAGCCAATGAATTAGAAAAATGATTCCAACACGTCACCATGTCCAGGTAAGCTGCAAGGCAGGGAGGTGGTATTTGTTTGGAGGATAAGATGCATTTTAAATTTTAGGAAAAAGTAGTCAGCATCTGTTTCATTGTAAGGTTTCCAGAGATGCCATTTTAGCTCTCTACCTGTGAAGCTCTTTTTTCCACAATATGTTCTCCTTTAGAGAGCCCTTGCCACTTACCACATGTTCTGAGAATCCCTTCTTCCCTGAAATCCCCTTTCAGACTTGAATACGTACTTTATTTTTGTGCACAATCTCCTCTATTTAAAATCTGGATTTCTCTTCCTATAGGATCATGTGTGGCACATGCAACCTTACTGTCAATTTGGAATGCCATTGGTTTGTTCCAAAACCTTAGAAAGTTTTAGAATTTAGAACCTGATTAATAGAGAATGTATAAGCTTTTGTGTAGGACTCATATTTTTCATATGTCTAGAGATATTCCCAACTTGCCAGTAATGTGGCCTTAGATTTAGCAGAACTTGAAAATCTGAATATAGTAGAAAATGACTTATATAACTCATACTAACATTTACAAAATAAATGATCAGAATGTTAACTTACCAATAAGCACTTTCCATAGTCTAAGCTCTGAATGTATCTTGCTTACATAATAAACATGATAAAGTTTCAAAGATGAGCCAATTAACTTTTGAGCAAAAGCTTGACTTGAGTGTATCTTGGCTTCCTTTTTGACAGTTGTAGCCTTAATGTTACATTAGCCTTTTCTGGGAATCAGATGATCTTGTATTTGGTGAACATTTTAATTTTTAATGGCCACTTGTATTTTGTGATACGCACGTCTTCAAACAATCTATAAGAACTAACCTTTACCACCCACATATAAGAGTATACAGGAATGGAGGAATTTTGGCTGACATGTGTTTAATTGTTAAGCCAAAGCAGATGGCAGACTCTACCACATACAATGATTTAAGGGTTTGAAGCAGTATTTTTAAATACAAATAATCTCAAAATTGATAATATAGACAATATAGTACTTACTGTGTTAGCTAACCAAAACAGTTAAATTTGCTATCTTTCCTCCATTTTTTAAGCATGCACTCATTATATAGATTCTGTACAAAATTTCAAAGATCACTTTTTCCATTTTCAAAATTTATTTATTTTAATTTTTAATAGTGATAACCTTAGTGTTGGGTAAATTGTTTCACAATTACTGGAAATGCTGAAAGTCTTTTGGAAAAGTGTAGAAGTCTAAAGATAATGAAAAGTACATTTCTCCAATGTCAAGTCCTTTGAGCTTCTGTCTAGTTGTACTCTGAAGAGATGGAAGATTAAGTACCAGCACAGGACACAAGGGAACAGGTTGCCAACTTGAGGACTTCCCACGGACCACAGAGTGCCTGGCAGACTCTTGGAGATTAAATCTGGGCTTTGTCCATGGGTGGGCCCTGAGAGGAGGATTTTGCTTAAATGACCAGAGAATAGACAACCTTTTTTCTTGATAATAAGTAATATTTATCACGTAAATTTCTTTATAAGTCTCTGAATAAAATAAAAAATCGGAGCCCGTATAGCAATCAACTCTTACTGACAAGCCCCACAGCCTTCTCTAGAGAGCTCAACAGAAAATGTCTCCACTGACTGTGAATTGCTCTTCTCTGAAAGCCAGCCAGCCCTTCACTAATAGCCCTGGGTAAGGAAGGTCAGATACAATTCTTTGAAGATGTTTAGCTGAATTCAGAGCCAAAAATCCTACCTCCAGTTGTCTCCTTTGTGAGACTGGATGGCCGGCCTTATTTCACAGTCTGGGCAGTTGAGGTTTCAGATGAGCTTAATTGCTCTCTTCCCCAAGTATGGAAAAGGAGGCTTAGAGATGAGATTTTGCAGGTAAAGATAGGGTCATAGAGGGGAATAAATATTTCAGCAAATTGGTTTTTTGTTCTCTATAGTGGAAATAATTTAAGAAGCAGATAGTCTCTTTCTCCAACTTCTCTTCCCTTTTCTCTATTTGCAATATCGCTGTAAAAATTCTCTCTATAAAAATTTCAGTATTATTTCTTTACAGTCTGTTTATTATCATCTTTATGAATTCTTTGACTTCACCACCTTCTTGGCACCACAACGCTAGCCACTGAGATATTATTATAGATTCAGTTTTGCAATTTCATCCTCTTATCTCTATTTCCTCTGCCATTTATTAGTTTTAGTTCATTTTTTTTAAATTTTTTGTTTATTGCAGTAACATTGGTTTATAACATTCAATAAAATTCAGGTGTACATCATTATACTTTTATTTCTGCATAGATTGCATCACGTTCACCACCCAAATACTAATTACAACCCATCACCACACACATGTGCCGAATTATCCCTTTCGCCCTCCTCTCTACCACCTTTCCAACTGTTAGTTTTAGTTCTTATTGCATCTTATGCTTCAAAACATTTGAAGCTTACAGAGTATATCAGTTCCTTATTTTCTCAACTTTTTATTATCTGTGTCCTCAACTATCACTTTTTTTTTAAAAAGAAGTGAAATACATAACAGAACAATACACTGTAATAAATTGACCACTTATAACATTAAGTTCAACCTGAAATCCCTCCCCACTTAACAGAGACAATCTTTTATAATTCACCATGATTTAGTTCAGGCAGGATCAGTTTATCAATGATTTGTGGATGCTTTAAACCACATGAGATAAGTACAGTGTAAAGTAAAATGGTTAATCTTGCAGAATTTGTAGAATGTCTTGATGGTTAAGGAAGTTGATGGTGGAGAGCCTGAATCACATGAAAAATAGTTGATTAATTAGCACCTGACAGAGTTTGTTAATTTGGTAAAGACTTATATGTTGAAAAGATAAGTTTGCATATCAGAGTATTGTCAGATGCCACTGGGAAAATTCATAATGTTCTCAAAAACTACAAAAAATGACCATTTTTTCATAAAAGATGTCACACATAATGGCATCATATACCTCCGTCAGAAAATTTGCAATGAAGAAAATTAACACTTGAGTCATTTTAATTCTAACAATTTGTTTATGCTTACTATTAGGTTAAAAAAATTTTCTAGAAATAAAGTGATAAGTGATATACTTGCTTAATTTTTAATTTTTTTAGGAAAAAGCATTTGCACATTTTAAAAAAATATTTATTTTTATTTATTTTATGCTGAATTTATTTCTGGGCCCAAAGACTTTTTTTTAATTAACAAACACCAATTCTTTTCAAACGCTTTCCAAAAGTTGAAGAGGAGAGAATACTTCTAAAGTCATTCTATGGGGTTAGCACTACCCTGATATCAAAGCCAAATCGATTAAAAGAAAAGAAAACTACAGGTCAATATCTTTGATGAAGAGTGATACAAAAATCCTCAATAAAATAATAACAAACCAAATTAAGCAGCATATTAAAAGGATTATGCATCATTTTTCTAAAATAATTTTATTTATTTACTTAATTTTCCCCCCAAATCCCCAGTAGATAGTTGTATGTCATAGCTGCACATTCTTCTAGTTACTCTATGTGAGACGTGGCCTCAGCATGGCCGGAGAAGCGGTGCGTCGGTGCGCGCCTGGGATCCAAACCCAGGCCGCCAGCACTGGAGCACGTGCACTTAACCACTAAGCCATGGAGCCGGCCCATTTTAAGTGGGATTTATTCCTGGAATTCAACATGTTTCAATATATGAAAATGAATCAATGTAATAAACCACAATAACAGGATGAAGGAAAAAAACACACGATCATCTCAATGGATGCAGAAAAAGTGATTGAAAAATAAACATGCTTTGATGTTAAAAACACCAAAAAACCCTCATAGTAAAAGGAAATTACTTCAACATAATAAAAGCCATATATAGAAATCCACAGAGAACAATGTATTCAAGTGTGAAAGAGTGAAAGTATTTCCTCTAAGATCAGGAACAAGGCAAGAAGATCCACTTTCACCCCTTCTATTCAACATGGTATTAGAAGATCTAGCCAAAGCAATTAGGCAAGAAAAATAAAGAAATAGCATTCAAATTGGAAAGGAAGAAATAACATTGTATTTTTTCACACATAATATCTCATATGTTGAAACCATTAAAAATTCCACAAAGAAATTGTTAGAACTAATAAATTCTGCAGAGTAGTGGGACACAAAATAAATATGCAAAAATTAGTTGTTCTTCTACACATTAATAATAAGTAATCTGAAAAAGAAATTTAACAACTTTACATTTTTATTTACAGTAGCATCAAAAAGAGTAAAATACTTCAGAACCAACTTACTCAAGGAGCTAAAAATTCCAATGATGTTTTTGCAAAAATAGAAAAATATATCCTAAAATTCGTATGAACTATCAAGGGACCTGAATAGCCAAAACAATCTAGAAAAAGAAGAACAAAGTTAGAGAACTCACAATTTCTGATTTCAAATCATACTACAAAGCAAACAAAACAGTGCGGTACTGGCATAAATACACACAATATAGTAATGAAATAGCATAGAAAGCCCTGAAATAAACCTTTGCATATATGGTCAAATGAATTTTGACAAGGGTGCAAAGACCATTCACTGAAGAAAGGATAAGTTTTTCTAAACATGGTGCTGGGAAAACTGGATACCCACATGCAAAAGAATGAGGTTGGACTCTTACCCTACACCACATACAAAAATTAACTCAAAATGGATCAAAGATCTAAATGTTAGAGTTGAAGCTATAAAATCTTTAGAAGAAAACACAGGGTAAAAGCTGCATGTCATTGGGTCCAAAAGACATTGCCAACAATGATTTCTTTCATCTGACACCAAAGCCATAAGCAACAAGAACAACAAAATAACAAATTGGACTTCATCAAAATGCAAAAGTTTTCTGTATCACAAGATACTATCAACAGAGTAAAAAGGTCACCCACAGAACAGTTGAAAATATTTGCAAATCACATATCTGATAAGGGATTAATAGCTAGAATATATAAAGAACTCCTACAACCCAACAATTAAAAAAAACACAATTTAAAAATGCAAAAAGGACTTGAATAGCCATTTCTCCAAAGAAGATATAAAATGGCCAGTACACACATGAAAAGATGCTCAACATCACTAAGTATCAGGAAAATGCAAAATAAAACCACAATGAGATACCTCTTCACACCCATTAGGATAGTTACTATCACAAAATCAGAAAATAACAAGGATTGGCAAGGATGTTGAGAAATTGGAACGCTTGTGCTCTGATGGTGAGAACATAAAACCGTGGAAAACAGTTTGACGGTTCCTTCAAAAATTAAAAATAGAATTACCATATGATCTAGCAATTCCACTTATGGGTTCTGAAATAATAGAAAATATATTTATTGGTCTTTGCCTCCAATTCCTGGCACAGAGCTACTAAAACCCTTGTACTTTCCTAAACGATAAGGACACTAGGAGCATCTCTTGCTCTAATATTTGTCTTTGACTCCATCCCTGACACAGAGCTCCTAAAACACTTGTAATTTCCTAAGTGATAAGAACACTAGGAGAATCATTTGTTCTATTGAGTCAACTCTGGGTAAGCTCCTGGATGGTTCCTGGATGGGGGCTGGTAACCAGAAAGACCAAGCCCTGATTAAAAGGTTGAAATTTTTAGCCCTACCCCTTATCCATCACAGGGGGGAGAGGGGTTAAAAACTGAGTTAATAATTGATCATACCTATGTGAGGGAACCTTCATAAAAATCCTAATAAAAGGAAGTTCATAGAGCTTCCAGGTTGTCCATGACAGGGAGTGCTTGGAGAGTGGTGAACCTGGAGATGGCATGAATGCTCTGTGCCCCTTCTCACATATCTTTCCCTATGCACCACTTCCATCAGGCTGTTCTTGAGTTATATCCTTTTATAATAAATTGGTGATCTAGTAAATGTTTCTCTGAGTTTTGTGGGCCACTCTAGCAGATTAATCAAGCCCAAGGAGGAGGTTGCGGGAAACTCTGGTTTATAGCCAGACAGTCAGAAGTACAGGTAACAACCTGGGCTTGTAACTGGCACCTGAAGTTGAGGTGAGGTTGGGGTGGGTGTGCAGTCTTACAGGACTGAGCCCTCAACTTGTGGAATCAGATGTATCTCTGTGTTGACAGCATCAAATTGAGTTGAATTATCTGATGACCAGCTGGCATTCCAAGAATTGCTTGTTGGAGGTGTGAAAAACTCTCCCACATGTGAAAAAATGAATCTCAGAACACCATTTATGGGTATACACCTAAAAGAATTGAAGAGCGAGGTAGAAAGACATATGTACACTCGTGTTTTATCAGCATTATTCAAAATAACCAAAAGCTGGAAGCAAGCCAGGTATCCATCAATAGATGAATTGACAAAAAAAAAAAATGTGGTGTATACAGACAGTGGAATACGATTCACCCTTAAAAAGGAAGGAATTCTGACACATGCTGTGACATGGATGAACCTTGAGGACTTTATGCTAAGTGAAATAAAGCCAGCCACAAAAGGAAAAATATTGTGATTCCACTCATATAAGGTACTTAGAGTAGTCAAATTTATAGGAACAGAAAGGAGACTGGTGCAAGAGGGAGGGACAACAGGGAGTTGTTGTATAATGGGCACAGAGTTTCAGTGCAAGGTGAAAATAGTTCTGTGGATGGTTAGAGGTTATGGTTACACAATAATGTGAATGTACTGAATGTCACTGAACTGCACACTTAAAAATGGTTAAAATGGTCAATTTTATGTTATGAATATTTTATGACCATTATAACCATTATTTTCAACAAATGAACAAACACTAGCTACATGCAACAACATCGATGAATATCACAACGATAATCCTGCATAAAAGAAATTATATTCAAAAAGCTATATATTTTATAATTCTATTTGTATAAAATCCAAAAAAGAAACAAAACTGAGATCTGGCTTCCAGTAATGGTTGAGTAGCTTGTTGAACTAACACTCTCACAGATAACAATGATAAAATCTGCATAAAATATTATATATTTTTATATAAAATCATGCATTTATATATAATACAGATAAAATAAATGTGTATAAGTGTGTATGTATAAATCTCTTCCAAAAGCAAGCAGAACTGAGAGGGAGTCTTCCCTTGAATGATGAGAATTGCACCAGGAGATATTTGCAAGCCTGAGTCTTTTTCTTCAAAGCATTCCAAAATCTGTATGTGACCCAGACGGGAAAAACTACAGTCTTACTTGTAATGTTAGAGGATGTATTTTGGGGCTGGAAGAGTACCTGGAAAGTTAGGGGAGAAATTCTGGAAGGGAGGGAACCATAAAGAGGAAACATCTCAAAATATGTGTGTAAGTCTCCTGCACACAGACATCAAATTTGCAGATCTTTGAACAACACACATGCAGGGTAGGCCCCAGAGGGCCTAGTGTAAAAACAGCAGTTGGAAGATGAAAGAACTGAATGAGTATTTCAACTATGCCCACTGTAAAGGAGAGAAGATTGGAATTTCAGTCCAGCCAAGTTAACTCCCTGTTAGAAAAATAACAACACTCTTCAAAGGAATACAATAGAATCCAGAGTCTCTATAACTATGACTCATGGTTTCCAGTACACAATTTAAAAAATCATGAGATTTGAAGTAATAGGAAATTGTAATCCCTATATGACCCAAAGCAGGCACTAGAAACTATCCCAAAGGTGTTGCAATTAGCAGACAAGGATAAGAAATCAGCGATTATAAAGATGATCATGATGGTAAAGAAAAATATTCTCATAATGAATTAACAGATGTTGAAACTCAGCAGAGAAATGGAAATTACAAAAAAGAACCAAATAGAAAGATGAAATAAAAAAATACTTTTGAGTTTACCAGTTGATTAGAAATAGTAGAAGAAACATGAAGATAGAGCAATAGAAATTATCTAACCTGAAGAAAAGAAGGTAAAAATTTTGAAGAAAAATGAAGAGAGCCTTACATGTGAGATGATTGAGTCCCCAACAGAGAGGGGAGAGACAGAAAAATTAAATGAGGCAGAAAGGCAAATCAACAAGTAATAGCATAAAACTTCCAAAATTTGGTGGAAAATCTAAAATTTTAGCTCGAAGAAAGTCAGCAACCTCACAAAATAAAATACAAAATAAAACCATACATAGGCACATGATAGTCAAGCTGCTAAAATCCAAAGATAAAAAGAAAAACTTGAAAGCAGTCAAGGAAATACTGGGGAAGACATTACATACAGGGAGAAATAATGTGAATGATGAATGATATATTATCAAAAACAAAAGAGACAAATCAACAACAAAATGACATCTTTCAAGTGCAGAAAGAAAACCCAAAAGTCAACACAGGATTCTATATTTAGCAGAACTCACTTTCAAAAAGGAAGCAGAAACCTCAATAAGATACCGGGCACCTATTAGTTGGCTAAAATAAAAAATAAAATTGCGAATACCAATAAAATTGAAAATACCAAGTGCTGGTAAGGACTAGAAACAACTAGAACTGGGAATGCAACATGATAGTTGCATTCGGAAAACAGTGTAGCAGGTTCTTATAAAGTTAAACCTACACTTATTATGTGACTCAGATATCCCACTCCTAAGGATTTACTGAAGCAAATTGAAAACTAATGTTTAAACAAAAATCTTTGTACGAATATTGATAGCCATTTTATTCATAATTGTCAAAAGCTGGAAATAAACTAAATGTCCTTCATCAGGTGAATGGAGAAAGAGACTGTGGTGCACTGGAACATTAGAATACTACTTGGCAGTAAAAAGGATAAACTCTTAATTCACACAACAAGATGGATGAATCTTGGATGCATTTCTCTAAGTGAAGGAGGCCAGATTCAAAAGGCTATCTACTATGATTCCATTTATATGACTTTCTATAAAAGTCAGAGTTAAAGGGATGGAAAATGATCAGTGGTTGCCAACAGATGGAGTGGGGGAAGGGGTTGACTACAAAGAGACAGTATGAAAGAATTTTGGGGGTGAAAACAACAGCTCGGTATGGTATTGTGGAGGTGGATACACTTCCATAAATTTGTCAAAACCCGTAAAACTGTACATCACAAAGAGTGAATTTTACTCTGCAAATTTTACAAATCCATCAGGATGCTGAGGAACTCAGATGGAATGCAGTGACAAATGAATCTCACTGTATTACAAGTATGTGACATAACCACGCTGAAGGGCTGCGGATGGAAGGTCCTAACCTAAGTAACTTTGGAAGACAGTGTTTTGATGGGATACTGTAGAATTAAAGTACTGGACACAAACACTGTACTCTAGGTGGTAAATTTGTTTTCATAAGGGTATGGATTAGTAATTCTGAAACTAGTTGACACATTAGTAAATATTGCAAATATCTGGAGTTAAGTTTCTCACTGTTGGTGAAAGAAGTGACGAATAAACAAAAGGAAAAGGCTAGAATAAATTCTGTGGTGCTGGATTGGAGTTGGAAATATCAGTATGAATCCATGTCTCTTTTAATATATCTATCCAAATAGAAAGATAGATTGCTATATAGATTGAAAGATCTATAGATGGATGTGTATACCTGATTTTATATTCATACATACATTTCCAAGCTCTGCTGAGAGAGTCTAGAAGCAATGACACTCGAGTATCAATGAGCATACCTAGCTCCCTGATCTTGGTTTCTAAATATAATTCTCCAATAAAAAGAACCAGGTTTTCTTGGAGAAATGGCTGATTCTAAAGCTTGAGATGGAAAATACAAAGTGAGCCTGGAGCATCTTCTAGTGCCAGAAAGTAAGAAAGTGCTTTAAAAAAACACAGAAAATGATGAGATGTGTCAAAAGGAATCAATCTGAAAGACATCCCAGTGGCTCAAGCTAGAAAACTGTGAGCAGCAAAATAAATAACAGTAGCATTGGATTATTACCCAGAGAATAAAATAAATATCCATGAGTCTATACTGATATAAAAAAGATTAAATAAGAAAGGAAGAAAGAAAGAAAAAAAGGGGAAAAAAAGAAAGAGAGAAAGAAAGGAAGAAGGAAGGGGGGGCATCTTCCTCACGGAATTCCAAATAATAAATGTGGCTGGATAGCATGAAATAGAAAATCGCCACTAGAACGCTACAGTAATAATTACTGTGGGCAAGACTGACTGATGAATGCAAAAACTGTGGGTGAAACTTAAAGAAGAAACAGTACCTTTGCAGAGCCTCAAAGCATCTCCCTCCAAATAATTAACTTTTTTCTCTTAAATTCTTTAAAAGACTTATGACTATTTAAAGCAAAAATTATAACACTGTATTGTGGGATTTATAACATGGGTAGATGTAAATTTTATGACAACAATAGCACAAAGGACAGACAGAGGTAAATGCAACTGTTCTCTAGCAAGACTTCCATATTTTACATTGAATATGTAAATGCACTATTAAGTCAAGGTAGACTGTGATATGTTAAAGATGCATATTGTAATCTGGACCAACCACTAAAAACTGCAAAGGTGAGTCACTTAAATGCTAATAAAGGAATTAAACAGCATACAAAAAGCGTTTATACAAGAATTTTTGCAGGAGATGACCTGCACGTCCCCAGGAGGAAGATGAGCCTACTGCGGGGCACCGGCAGAGCAGAATGCCCTCAGCTGTTCAGATGAGCAAACGCTGACACACACATGCTGTGTGAGCCTCACCATCCTCATGCCGAGGGAGGCAAGGTGGAGAGAACACAATACACGTGGGCCAATTTCAGCCAAGATGAACCTATGGTGAAAAAACCAGAACAGTGGTTGCTTCAGGGGTAGGAAAAAATTGCCTGGGAAGGAACAGGAAGGAGTTTTCTGGGGTTGATGGAAATATCCTATTCTTAAAGGGGTGAATGTTATATGGGAATGTTTATTTGCCAAAACTATACTGTTCTTATTTCTGCCTTTCAGTGTGCATACATCTTACCCCACCCCCACACACAAAAGACTAAAAGAATAATAACGTGAGGTGGGAATGGGATGGAGTGTGGATGAAACAAAAATGGCAGATGATTAGTAGTTGAAGCTGGGTGACAGGCCTACTATGCTATTTTGTTTATTTTGTATATTGTTTAAATTGTTCTGTAATAAAACACTTGTGTAAGAAGACAAATTTGATACACAGTGTTCACTGGTAAGATACTGGTTATCATTGGGGAGGAAGGAGGGTGAAAGGGATTGTTGGGGCCTGAGTGAAGATGGTGCTAGTTTTTAGTCACACAAGTGTGTTCACTTTGTCATAATTCTTTGAGGTTTACATAGATGACTTCTCCATATATTTCTGTACATGTTATACATCAATAAACATTTTAAATCCTGCGTATATGCACAAAGATACTAACTCATTATCTCAGACTAACAGCAGTGTATTGTTTTAAAGTGGAACACGTTTACTCATGACACCATTAGATGGATTATCATACTCCCAAGTATCTATTAATGCCCTCACCCTTGTGCTGCACCGTGGGTCTTTCCATTTTTGCCTCAATTTGGCAAGTGGCATGGCTTTGAGTTTTTATGATGCAATCATTTTCCATCAAGGCCCACCCCCACGATGATACTCACTAAGGCCTCAACACCTAGCACAGTGCCGTGTTCACAGCATGAACTCAAGACTTGTGGGACTGGGTTGAATGAGGAAGAAAACGAGGAGCAATGATGTTCATAATTTATGTCTAGGTGCCATAACGTGACTTAGGAAATTGGTAGGGTTTTTCAATAGATTTGCTATGACTTGTAATTTTTCCTATTTAAAACAATGGGAAATAGGATCTCAGAGTTCATTCTCAGAGAAAGTCTGACATTTCAGGCACAGATTACTGACAATTATTAATGGCATATGACTTTCCCACCTCATCTTAGTGTTAAGTTTTTAATTCCTTACCTTGGAAATGACCTAACTTTGCTTCTTCCAAATCTTGTAGTAATACTGAAGCTCCAGAAAGTCTGGCCACGGATATTCTTCTGTTGCGCGTCCTCCCTGCAAAGAAGTGGAGCTGTGCATCCACCAGCCTGAGAAGCGTGTGGTGCTGTAGTATTTGGAGTCAATCAGAAAATCTAAATGGAAAAATGACTTCAGAGAGTTATCACCATAACCCTCCACAGCAAAAACTTATTTTGCTTCATTATTTTATGATTCTGAGGGTATATTTAAAAAGGGATAGTAAAACTGGTTCCCAGGAGCCAGCCCTATAGTAGACCAGAAATTGCATATTATATTCCTCGACGAACTTGCCTAACATTGTGGGAAGGACGAACGGGAAGTTTCAATGCTGTGGCCTGTGTCAATGAGGTCAAGAGGTCCAGACTGGGATAAGGAAGTCCAGTGAACAAGCCTGTGTGCAGCCTCAGCGAAGGGGCGTGTGTGTGTGTCCCTGAAGTGGCTTAGGGGTCACTTACCAGTGCACGTGGTTTTCCTGTCTGTATAATGCAGGAATGGGGCTGTCCACTGTGATGTTTTCTCCTTTTAATGACATTGCTCAGGGCAGTCCTTCTAAGACGCCTGACCAAGGTATGGGGCCTTCAGGTGGGCGGGGTCCAAAGGGAGGGTCCCTGCAGCGACCCTGACCACGAGGTCCAGAGGGAGGATCATGGCAGCCTAGAAGGATGGAGGGGATGGTAGGACAGGTGGCCTTGAAAAGGCAAATTCCAGGATCCCAGGCACCTGGTATTTCCATTTGAGATATGGAAGCAGAAAGTCGGGGCCCAGGGGCAGGGGGACAAAGCGGGAGTTGGGGCCCCTAGCTGCGCATGTTGGGAGCTTTTGTCTCTTAACCGCTCCCAGCTGGCAGCCTGCATGGCTGCAGGACTACAACTCAAATGATGCTCTGGGCACGGGATGATGCCTAGCCCTGTGGGGAGGAGCAGGGCGGTGTGAGCTTGGCCGAGGGCCAACCCGCCGTTGACTTAGGACTCTGGTCCTACACCTGCTCTGTTTGGACTGAGTTCCAGAGGGATGTGATGGGACGAGAGGGACCACAGTGTTACGAAGGTGTGGCGCCTGCATGGGCAGCTGCGGGCTTGCAGCGTGCAACTACTTTTGTCCAAAATGGAAGCCGCACTCGCGCCTCTTCCCCACTGCCTCCCTCCGTTGCTTGATTCCTCATCCTACCTGCATGCCTGTGGGTCTTTCCACAGCCTCCTACCTAGTCCAGGGCCAGGTGCTTCTCTAAACTGCTTATGGGAACTGGTTTGACATCCCAGAAACTTTCCACTTTGCCTGCTGCCCTCTGCCTTCTCCAGCCTAAGTGCCATCATTTCATCAGCTTTGGGGAGACATTCGCCCTTGTGGTCCCTCTTGCAAGCACAACTTAAGAGCTTTGCAGGGTGGTAACATTGGCTGTTGCTTGCCTTTTTTGCAGATGTGGAAGTTGAGGTATCTGTGAGGTTAATCATTGGTTTCCCCGGGATCGGCTAAGAGTGGAGGATAAAAACCCAATTCCCAGGCAAGTATCTAGTAGGCCGTTTTCACCAACCCATTCCAGTGCAGTGGCCTCCAAAACAGCAACCTTAAGATGAGAATAGCTTAAGCATTTTGCCCTTTATGTTGATCACCTAATCTCAGCTCAGGCCTGAGTGGCCCACCAGTCTCTTAGGGACATGGGTGGCAACTCAGATCCCTCAGGAAGAGAACGGTGGTCCAGCTTTTGGAGAGGGATTTTCAAGGTAGAGAGCACTTGGGCAGCATTTGAAACCCATCAGCTTTAACATCTCTGCTTTGGATTCCGGCAAGGTTCCCAGATAAACATGCCTAGGGATAATCAGATGTATGATATTCTTTAAAAATTGATTAGAGTAGTGAAAAGAACGGAGCATAAAATATCCTGCTTATTTGCAAAAGATAAAATGCAAGCAAGACCTGCCTGTTAATTTTCTTCTGGTCATTCTCTTGCCTGTACAGTACACTTGAATGCAGAAACAAAAAACTTGAATTGCCAAATTCTCTTTTCCTGAGATTAGTAAATTAAGTTAAAAGTCTTATTGAAACCTGTGGAGGAATGGTTAGCAGCTTTCATGATTTACGTCATCCCTAAAAATCTGGGCTTTGATCTACATGAAGAAAAGTCCTTGTTTATATTACACATCCCGATACGTTATCCTTCCGATTCCTCAATGTGGGATATTATCAAAGCAAGTGAAAAACTTGGTCACGGAAAGTGGACCCTGTCACTTTGCCAAGAATTTGCTTCTTTATGAATTAATGACACATGAATTCTTTAACATTTTTGTAGAGAAAGGATGAGAAACTGTAGTGTCTCTGAATGTGACAAGACAGGGAATTCTCCTTAGACCACATCCTTGGGTTCTTCTCTCGTGTTCAATAGGCCCAGGTGATAATCCACGTAGTCAGGTGCAGCGCCGCCACCCCAGTCCCCAGTGTTCCATACTACTCTGGCCTGTGCCCTCTTCAGGGTATTCTGATGACACTCGTCCACAAAGGTTGGAAAAAGACATTGTAACATGACCATTTTCATCATCTTGAAACCGGGATTAATGGAGAGGAAAGTCTCGGGGTCTGTGTGCTCCGATGCACTGCTGTTGGGGTGTGGCCGCAGTGACCACTGTGCTCCCAGCAGTCCCCACAATGGCTACCTCAGACGTTTGATCTCCTGGCGCAGCCACAGCAGCTGTTGACATAGCTGGGCGCTTGTGCTTCAGTGTCTTCCATCAGATTTTGTGGCTCTGACCCTCTTCTGCTCGGCCCCTTCCCATTCCTATCTGTTGCATTGGTTGCTTTGTAGTTGTCTCCTAGGAGCCACTGTATGTAACTGTATTTCAGTGTCTTTAGGGACCCACGATCTCTAAACGAGTCACTACACAACACCCACTTATCCTGGTGTAGCCCGTGTTCACCGTCTCCAGTGGAGCTGTGAAGAGCCCTGCTTACTTGGATACTTGGAGCTCCTCTCATTCTCATGCTGCTGGGGCTGTTACGAAGCTGGGCCTCTTGTCTTTGGTCTCATTAACATTATTCTTTTCATTGATTATTTTGAAGTCGGATATGACTTTGTTAATAATGTGGACACTGGCTGTCACAGGCACTTTTATGTATCTTCCCCAACAGCTCTGTGAAGTAGGCCTGTGATCCCCATTTTACAGAGGAGGACACTGAGGCTCAGAGAGGTCGAGTAGCTTCGTTCACTTCACACAGTTTCTTGGTACATTCTGAGCCTCCTCCTGGATCTCCGCCTCTCAGGTGTGTGCACTTAGCTAGTGTTTCACTTTGTCCCTCTCTGCTAGGATTCCCAAAGGCACACGCCCCATCCTGAGTCCATTGTCTGATTGTTGGCAGTCACCCTGCACAAACAGGCCGTGGGTGGGGTGTGGAGTAGCAGGGCGTGGTCGTCCGGCCTACGCTGGGCAGGGTCTAGGTTCATGGTGAGAGCTGGAGCAGTGGAAGATACTGACCGTCACTAGCCCGGAATGTTTCTTATGTAGAAATACTCCACTGACTTTTTGTAGGTGTCATGTCTTTTTGTCTTCATTGCTCCTCTGGGCTTTCTCCTACAGTCCATGCTGTGCAGTAACATACAGTACAGAGACTGGTGAACATAATACTGTTGCCCTGCACCAAACGGTCACATCACTCATTTTTCTAATTATGAAAGAATTATATACTTTGTAAAAAAAGTCAAATTACACAGATCTATGTAGAGTAAAGTGAAACCTTCCCCTTCCATCCCCTTCCCTTCAAACTCACTCCCCTACTCAGAAGGAACTATTATTAAGAGGTTGCAGCTTATTCTTCTGGACATTTCCAATGAATTCATAAATACACATAAAGTTTTTTTAACATAAATTACATAACTACATCGTTTTGCAACTTGCTGTTTCCCAAAACACATATCACAGACGTCTCTCCTTATCAGTGCACGTCACTCTAATTTAGCTTTTTAGAAGTTTTGGAGCTACTCCAAAGAACAGGAATACCACGATCTGTTTATTTCTTCTTTGATAGAAATGGGGTTATTTCCAGTTTCACTATTATACATAATGCTGCAGTAAGATCCTTGTATGCAATTTATTGCACTGCTATTCAACTGCTCAATTTGCTTTGTTCCCTTTTAGTCAGAGACTATGATATATTTGTAACAATTTTATGGGAATTATTTTATAGGGAAGTTAATTTTATCTCAATAAATACATTTATGGGGAAACTTGACTTCAAGCTCAAGCATCTCAGTATTCTGGAGAAAAATCATGAAACTTAGAAGGTATTATGCTTGCTGCATCACATTCTAACAAGTCACGTTAACAATTTAAAGTTGAATGTTTGGGCTGGCCCGGTGGCGCAAGCGGTTAATTGTGCATGCTCAGCTGTGGCGGCCCGGGGTTGGCGGCGGCCTGAGGTTCGCAGATTCGGATCCCGGGCACTCACCGATGCACTGCTTGTCAAGCCATGCTGTGGCGGCGTCCCATATAAAGTGGAGGAAGATGGGCATGGATGTTAGACCACGGCCAGTCTTCCTCAGCAAAAAGAAGAGGATTGTCATATGTTAGCTCAGGGCACATTTTCCTCACAAAACAAAAATAAAAAGCAAAATAAATAAAGTTGAATGTTTGTATAGCCTCTACAGTCTTTGTTCAGAAGAAGGATGACTTTTTCTTGTCTTGAAATGTTCTAACTCCAGGGGCTCTCAGTTGGGCTTCAGAGAGGATAAGATGTTGGTGTTGTATCTGTTTCTCTTCAGCTGTAGGCTGCATCATCTAAAGATCACAGAATTGAACATGGTCCAATCTATACATACGATTTGGCTCAAAAATTCAAAGTAATGAACCCAAGATAGGAATTTATAACTTTGGTTCTTAATGAAGAATTTCCTTTGATATCCTCAAGTCTCTGTGATTACTAGTAAAAACTCACCTATGGATGAAGAGATGTGGTTCTGCTGGCAATGTCTGGCTTGAACATCCATAGTTAAGGCTGCCATATCCCTAGGTAGATTAGACTTGACCTCTCTATGACCTCTGCCCTTGTTCTTTGACCTGGGAAAAATAAGAATTTAAAAAAATTGTTGTTACTAGCACTGAATGCTAGAAATACCCATTAAAGAGTGAGTTTGATTTGGTAAACCAAAGGGAGTACATGCAGAACAAAGTCTTTAATAGCTATGAAATTTCAAACAGTTCTAATTTTTTTAAATGTAACTCTATTATTGCAACAATGCAAAATGTATATATACGAATGAAATATCCCTCTGTCCATTTCTTAAGTTGTTTCCATTGATTTGATGGATTTATCCTATAATCAGGATTCCAAGTGTGAAAGAACATCTTGGTCTTTCAAAGAAAAGAAGCCATTGATATTTGATTTTCTTTTAACTCGGGATCCTACAGGTTTGAGGAATAAATTATCATGTAATGATACAATGATTCTGAAATCTAATTGTTAATTAGAGGGGTGTAAGGGATAATTGAATGGTGGCTCATCCCCATGGTCAGGGGTATTGTACACATGGATATGTAAACACGATTCAGGAAGCTGCTTCAGCTCCGTAACATCCCTGAGAACCACAGTGCATGAGGATATAGGGGCATAGCCATCTGCCTCGATCTCCTGGGTTACATGTAGATCCAGAGGTCTTGACAGTGGCTTCAGAGCAGCTAACTTTTGTCTATTTCTCCCCTTCCTTCTCTCCAGCTTATCTCACACAGTCCTGACTATCATGTTTTAAAGTAAGACCAATTATAGTTATTTACATGAGCTTCTTGTTCATTATTGCAGAGTAATAATCAGGGATACCATTAAATATCATTTAATCTACCTAATTAAATTTGTTGTGCCTTTTAATTGATTAGAACACTAAAGTTAGTTCAGAGTTTGATATGCACCAAGTGTGTTAATCTGCTTACAACTGCCATGTGCCTTACTCCACTTATTAGTGTATCTTTGGCCCATCACAAGATTTTAATGACTCAAGTCCTCATAAGCTAAGATAATGCACGGTCTTTTTGATGACCGGGAGGCACATGGGTCCATTTTGGAAATATGCCCATCTGTCTTTGCACCCCATGGGAAGTTTCTGGTCACTAGGTCTCCAGGTGGCTTGCACAAGCCCTAGGTCTGTAATAGCTTGGTGCCTCTCCTTCTACTTGGGGTAGAAATAAAGGAGATCAGAGAGACTTATTAAAGTTTTGGTTGCATGAAGTCTTCTATGAAGACCATCCATGCATATTGCTCTGGATAGCTCTCTGTTCCTAAGACTACTAGTTATTTTAAGGGCTTGTCAGGAACTGTGAAAGGTTTGATGTTTTACCTTACCTGCAAATCAATAAGTTTGCCTACAATGGTCTTGCAGATGCTGGCAAAAGTCACGAGTCCCATGCGTCAGAGACAAAGGACTTAATGACACAACAATAGCAGTGGCCAGAATATCAGCATTTGCACCAGTTCACTAAATCTCACTTCCTACAGGGTGATACACAGTGGGCCAGGTGACATGCAGAGGGTTGCAAGATCTCAGAGCCTAAGTAACTCAAATCTTGGATAACGTGCAGGATGTCTGCTAACCTTTGCCCTGGGGGGTGGTTATTTTTAATATACTGGGCAGTAAGCAAGCCTGCCCTTTTCTCCAGAGGAGGCCACTATTTCTATCTTCCAAGGCTGAAAGCTCTACACACATCCTTGAAAAGACAGCCTGGTTTTACTGGCTTTCAAAGATAAGCTTGAATGAGACTTTATCATCGTTCAGTTCTTCTATTTCCTTTATTGGGATTGTGCAAATATGCTCTTTTCTCTGTAAAGTTCACTAACTTTATTCATACATAAGAGATGCTTTTCTTTTTATTTATTAAGTTGAAATTTTCTTATTAGAGAAAATCATGAAACTATTATGGGTTGGATGTGAAAGTATGTTTTTCCAGGAAAAATGTGAAAGTAGATCGGTGCTCGCAGAACTTTGCCACAAGGAGCTGATAGCAACTTAAATGATTTTAATTTGAATACTCCTTTGTACAACTTTCTTCCATCTTACATCATTCTCTCTGCTTCCTGTAATTCCTATATGGGAATGGGGCAGTTTCAGGGATTCACTGAACTCATATACAGTATTCAAATGGTTTTGTCTGTTGTGGTTTTTTTAGTGAGATAAAGTTGACATACAACATTAAATTAGTTTCAGCGGTATGACATAATGATTCAATGTTTGTATATATGTTGAAATGATCACCACAATAAGTCCAGTTAACATCCGTCCCCATATAGAGTTACAAATTTTTTCTCTTGTGATGAGGACATGGCATCTTTCAAGGTGCAGAAGAATCAACGATGATGTCATACATTTCCATATACAGCCTGATGAATTTGGACATAAGCATACACCATTGAGACTGTCACCACCATCAAGGCCACAAACATATCCATCATCTCCCAAAGTTTTCTCTCACCTCCTTTATTAATATTATTCTCTGGCAAGAACTCTTAATATCTACTCTATTAGCAAATGTAACGCAAGCAATACAGTCTTGTTAGCTCTAGGCACTATGCCGTCTCCTAGATTTCCAGAACTTATTTATCTTGATAACTGAAACTTTGTATCTTTGAACATCAGCTCCCCATTTCTCCATCTCCCCAGCCCCTGGCAATCACCATTCTAACCTCTGCTTGTGTGAGTTTGACTATTCTAGATTCCACAAATAAGGAAATATTTGCCTTTCTCTGTCTGCCTTATTTCACTTAGCACAATGTCTTCTAGGTGCATTCATGTTGTCAAAAATAGCAGCAATTCCTCCTTTTTTCAATGTTGACGAATATTCCATTTCTTTATCCATTCATCCATCAGTGACGTTTAGGTTACTTCCACATCTTGGCTATTGAGAATTTGCTACAGTGAACATTAGAGGGCAGGTATATCTTTGAGACCCTGATTTCAATTCCTGTGGGTGTATACCAGAAGTGGGATTGCTGGATCATAGGCTAGTTTTCATTTTTGGAGGAACCTCCATACTGTTTTCCATAATGGCTGTATTAGTTTACATTCCCACGAGGTTTCCTTTTCTCCACATCCTCAGCAACATTTGTCATCTTTAGTTTTTTGGATAATCGCCATCATAACAGGTGTGAAATGATAGCTTATTGTGGTTTTGATTTGCATTCCCTGATTTGTGATGCTGAACACCTTTTCATACACCTGTTGGCCACCTGTATGTCTTCACTGGAAAAAATTTACTCTTGTTCCTTGACCATTATTTAAATTGATTTGTCTTTTTGTTTTTGAGCCAAACAAAAAAAGAGAACAAATTTTCCAGGCATTATGGGTGCTTCCCAGTTGATGCAGATGGCTTTGTATTTACAGTGGTACAAAAAGATCATGTTTCGTGCTTTTTCTTCAGCTTGTCATAAGACCAGCAGTAGCTGCGGCATGGCAGATAATCGGGATCTTCTGGGTTTGGAGATTTACAAAATAAATGAATAGTAAGGAATTTTTTTATTTTTTCAAGGAAATTATTTTGATCATAGTCCATGGAATCCAGGATTGATAGGTGTAGGAGAAACTTAAGGTGAGTATGGTTGATCTGGCATTACTACTGATCTTGAGGGACAGGTATCTACTGTATGAATGTTTGAAGAAAAATATTAAAGATCAGGAATTTGTGGTGGGTGAATATGTTTTCTGAATTATTTACTTTTGAACATAACCATTTGGATTATGTGAACATCTGGATTATGTGAGTAAGTTGCTAACAGGGAGTGGTTGATAACGTCACTATTGATTTAATCTCTATGAACACCAAGTGGTCAATGGATTAAGCAAATGAGTAGACAGAAAACACAGAAATGGTAAGATTTGGGATTTAGTAAAGGACTGGGGACTGACTGTCCTGAGAGTGAGTGCCAAGACTTGTGCTGTTGAGAGTGACAAGGAAAAGAAGAGAATAGACTAACACTCAAAAAAGGAGGGCGTGTTAACAGGATGGAGGGGGGAAATGATCTGGAGGAGCCTTGAGTTTGACCTTGAGCTTTCTGTTCTTGATGCAAATCTGCCTGATGACATCCCAGGAAACAGGTCAGATCTATTCCCAGATGATAGAGGGAGGGTGGAAGTACAAAACAGCCAGGATAATTGTCCTAAGAAGGCAGGCCTCCTTTATTATTTGACCCAGTTTCATGATTTGTTTTTATAGGGTAAAAGGAAAAGAAGAATGATAAGTCACGTCTTCACAGAAGAAGAAACGTAACTGTGGGAACCAGTAAAACCAAAGCCAGGTTTAAGCCTTTCCATTCTTTTGAGGATGTCCAGTGACATATTCAAGAGGCCAGTTACTAGAATCCCATCCCATCCTGGCAATGACTGGTCTCTGAGAGGACAACTTGGACCAGCCCCACCAGATCTGCTGGCCCGAGAGACCACAAGGACTCCAGGACTGCAGCAGTGTAGGACAACTCGTAAGTCCTTTCAATCTTGCCAAAACATTGCAAAAACTTGCACCTAGTCACACAGGTGAATCGCTGCCAGGTGTGCTCACAGGTGGTCTGCATTCCAGGTCCCATGCCCACTCCTGCTGGACTTCAGATTTGGTAGAGATGATTCCAGGAACTGATCTGTGCATTCCACAACTCCACTGTGGAGGTATCAGGAAGGAGTAAAGTGCAGTGAAGAGCACAGGAGCGAGACTGGTGATAGCACTGATGGCGGACAGACTTGCTAGCGAGGCAGAGAAAGTGAGGGTCTAAGAAGGCCGTCCTGACAGCAGATGAAATGGAGCAGGCACATCAGTGAGGTCTCTAGGCAGCATCCCTAATGTTTCCTTGCTTTGAGCTCTTGAAACTTTAAAATATATCGATATTTTCTTTTATTAAACTCTGCTTTGAGACAGAAAATATTGACAACAGTTTCTTTCTTAGGTGAGAGGTTGAGTTTCAGGTGAGGAGAGAAAGATCTTCCTTTTTCATGCTGTTCTCTCCTTTTCCTTTACTATGTATATTATTTATTTGTACTTTAAAGTCAGCAGTGAATTATCAACGTCAGGGGTGATTCAGTTTTTCCCCTCACAGTCACAGTAAAATCTACTAAAAGTGGATTCTTCTTTTTGTATAATATTCTAATAGATTCCAAAACATTATTTCAAACGCACTTTTATGTCTATGTTCTCAAATTAGATATTTACTTCTAGGTCTCCATTTTTCTGTTCTCTGTTGCATGCTAATTCAGAGTTGCATCTAAGGAAATACCAGATTTCCCTCAGTTCTTTAGATCCATATGTGTTGAAAATGTGATTCATGGAAATGGACATGGCAGTTGGGGGATCGTGCTATTATCAAAAGAGATCTTTTCAGCATCAGTAATGCTGAAAGAAACCACTGCTTGTTGGGATTTAATTGTCTATTTGAGGGATCAAGCTTTCACTGTTGGTACTTTCTCCTTGGAGGGAAAGTACAGCCTTCTCAGTCTTTCCATTACCAAATCACTTTCCTGGGTGGCTGTGCCATGTCAGGAATGGCTTGGGATGCCGGGAACCAGGATTCATCTTCAGCTTCTGGTTGTCCAGAGAAGGCTTCCCTGGCAGAGTGCAGCCTGTGTGTCTGGGTGACACTTGCAGCCATCAGAAAGGAGGGGACAATTCACAAGTGTGAATCAATTCATCTGGTCCTTGTCTTACAGGGTGTTCCCAAGTGATGAGGTTCAAAATGCCACTTGGTATCCCTTTGAAAGCTCCTAGTCATGGGGTGGGTTCTCGGTGTGAGCTCAGAGCAGTGTCTGTTCACCACCAGATAGGAAGCATTTCAGCATTTTAATTGGTAAGGCTGTGTTCATGCATGTCCATGGACCATCAGTTCAGTGGCATTCCCTGCTGGAGCACCCCACACCCCTGTCATGCTTCATCTTTCAAAGCTTCAAACAGTGTTCACATCCCAGCAGGTGGTGGTAATGTAACCACAGCACAGGACTGGGGACAAGAACACAACCACCGAGGGGCGACACAGTTTAAGGGCTTGGGCCCAATTGCCCCATTTGGACGAGTTGGTAATACCAACACTTAGTGTGTAAACTGGAGCATTCTCCAAGAACATGGACCTCAGAATGACACGGGCTCAGAAGTCACCTTGGACAGCAAGGGACATGTGAGGTCACTCTCTGGCCAGGATTATGGTCGCTTATACTGGCAAAGTAGAGCTCACCAGGGATCCATCAGGACAAGCGAGGGAGGAGGCTTGGGGCCTTCTGGGGATTATTTGCCCTAAAGGGAATTGCATAAGGAAGGCAGGGGTGCTGAAAAGCCTAGTTGACAGGGAGCAGTCATGTTTATGGAACGAGGCCCAGTAGTAGCCTTAAAAGCTGCGTCACAAATCTTTCTGCCTGGATACAAAACAAGCAGGAAAAGGAATTCAGAGTCTTGGACAAAGGTCCAAGCAGGATTCAAATCCAGGTCAGGGGTGAACAGGGAGCCCCTAGAGGGGCCTCAGGAGCTAGGTCCTGCCTGCTTTTAGTCCATTTGCTAATGAGCTTCCTTGGGCCTTGTCCTCTCCAAGTGCACGTTTTGATCTTTTTACATTGTTTTCCCCACTTAGAGCTGATGCAATTCCAGAGATTGAACTAGAAAACTACAAGTTCCTAAAATTTAGTCAAAAGAAATCTCAAAAAGAGAAGCAGAAAACGTTCCCTGTTCCTCAAGAATGTAGAAAGGTAGCTCCTGCCTGTGGCACGACATGGTCCTGGGTAGTGCTGTTTTAAAGACACCCACATTTCAGTGGTTGTTGCTCTGCCTGTGAAAGTACCTTCAACCTTAAAATCCCAAGAGAATGGGCGGGGGGGCCATGTCTGCTCCTGGAGGAGCTGAATGACACTGAAATGAACTGGTCTTCGGAATTAGGGCGACTTGGGTGTGTTCCCACTAGCCAGCGAAGAGCTGGCCCTTCTCCCTTCTCCCACATACAATAAGCTGATGACCCAGAAGAGTTTGTGATTCAAGGAGAAATGTGAGATTCAGTGTCTCACTTACATGCCTACAGAAAGCGACAGAACCACACCACAACTCTCAGGCTGTAAAGGGAACAGGACTTTAATATAATATTCAAATATGGCATTTATTGTTTACAACAAATAACTACTGTCCCTCCACAATGTGTGAATTGGTCCTGGGGTAGAGACATCAGGGAGCTGGGGTGGGGCCGTCCCCTCTCTCTTGGGTTTAAGGGGACCTCAGAGATCAGCTTACAAAGCTCCCCTTCCCGTCAGGAGGTAGAAGCTGGCCCAGTGCATCGAAAGCCTCCCAGCTGTGTCCCCGCTGCTGAGGATGGGGCTGTGGTCGGCCACTGGTACGAGTGTTGGTGTTGGGGCCTGGGGACTGAGAAGAGTCGGGTTATCCTGGGGGGCCTCCCTCAGAATCATGGCCCCCACCCTGTCCCCACTGCACTGAGTGCTCCAGGCTCTGTGCTCAATGCTGTCAGCCACCAGTACCCCATTTGTCCCTGCCATGCGAGCGATCATTTAGTATCACCTATTTCACAGAGGAGGAAACGGAGTCTTAGGAAGCTGAAGAGAGTCACCCCAGTCACAGGACTGCTCAGCAGTGGAGCTGGGATCCCAGTGCCAGCTATCCGACTCCCTAAGGGCACGTTTAGCCCGAAGTTTTACTGAACCAAAAGGAGTCAGTCACCACAGCCCAGACACTCACTCACGCCTGAAATTGATGATGGCAGGTTCTTCTTGGCCTTGAGTATTTTGCTGGCCAACTAGGTCTGGGTGTCCAGCTGGCAGGACAGGCTGTAGCTTCAGGACAGAGAGGAACCTGTGAGGCTAACAGGAGCCACACCTCAGGTGTCCCCCCACTGCCTGCCCAGCAGCTGGAGCCTGGGTGTTCCAGAGGTCGCCATGCAATAAGGCCTGGGGCTGAGTGGAGGGCCACGGAGACAGGATCTCTGGACTGGCCAACAGGGAGAGTCCACCCCTGCCCTCACCCAACTCCTGCCCGGCCTCACCTATCAATCTCGTTGAGTAGCTCCATGTCCTGGAACCAGGCCCCAAATCTCTCCTCGGGCTCTAGGTTGTAATTCTTTGTGGCCACCTGGATCAGCAGGATCTCCCTCATGACTGGGTATTCCTGGGACCAGAGGGAAGGAGAGGCTGCAGTTAGGGCCTGGGTGAGGGATGCTGCATGGGACTTGTCGGGTGTCAGACGTGGGGCGGGGACGAGTCCTGGGAATCCTCCTTCCCTCCAGTTCCTACCAGGTTTTACCTGTTCTCAGAATGGGAATAAGCAGCCCCTCCTCCAGGACTTTTTCCTAGATGCCATCCTCCCCTCAACCCACCTGCCAACTGGATGGGTCTCCCACTTCTCTGTTATCAAACTCTTCCACTCAATGTAAGATACAGGGGCTGGAGACAGGGACTGTTCTGCCAAGAGGGTCTCTGAATTCCTCTTCCTTCCCCTCCCCTGAAGGGGGTGCGGCAGCTCTTCACTTCAGTCCTCTTCTCAGGTTGATCTCATTCCCTGGAAGGCAGACAGCCAGAGTCCATCAGACAGAGCAGCCTAGCCTGACTAGCCCCCTAGGCCCACCCCTTCTCATGTTGCACTACTGCCAGGTCCCCAGAGGGGGCCGGGCAGGCAGAGAAAACAGGACTTGGACCTAGGCCTTGCTCTGGGCTCCAGAGAAGGAGGACATTTGGGAGAGACTAAGGGACCTGGCAGCACAACCCTCTCTGATGACAGACTTGGAGGCTGAGGCCTCAGGCAGAGGAGACTGCTCAGCCACTTATGTGCTGCCTGACTTGGAGGGGCCCGAATCCTCTCTCCCTCCATGGGCAGCATGGGAGGGAGAGTCTGAGTCCAGCTCAGATAAAACCTCATGCAGCTGTGCCGTCAGGCAGCTCTGAGCTTCCCCATCCTGGGGAATCGGAATGGGTGTCTCAGGTGGAACCTCTGTTCACTCATCCCTAAGATGTGCCTGATGTCCCAGCTCCCAGAGGCGGCTGTGAGGCTCTCATGAGAGATGTGCCAAGTGCCTAGATTTCAGAGCTCACTTTGGGGGCTACCGCATCCCAAGGCTCAGGATGCTGGTCCTCAATGGCTGGTCCTCAGGTGCACCCACCTCGAGATTATCACCCATCAGCAGGTGCAGCATCAGCAGGTGATGAAGGAAAGTGCCAATCTAGGTGATGACACTCTGTGACATCAGAGTGTGGGTGGGATGAGCCCTTGCTCTCAAGTCGGGCCCCTGCAGACCCTCCCCTGAAAAGTCCTCACCCTCAGCCTCCTGGCGCACACCAGGGTCCCCACGGGGAGCAGCCTAGGACGCTTAGCAGCCTCCCCACAATTCCTCCTCCCTTCACACCCCACGAACACCACACTCCTCCTCCTCACCTCCCAGGGCCGGCTTCTGGCAAATCACAGGGTATGCGGTCCCTGGCCCTCCCCACAACCACCATCCTGCACCAGCTCTTCCAGGCCCTCCTCCTGGTCACTTCTACTGGGGGATTCAGGCACTGTGGCAGCAAGAGGAAGGGCCGTCCTCTCTTGATTTGAGGCCTCCAGCTGGGAGGGCAGAGCCCCTCCCCCACAGGCACACTTACCTGCTGCTGCTGCTGCTTCTCCTGCATTCTATGGGGGCTGATCTGCGGGGGGGAAAACGTAGAGGACCCCTCCTGCCAGGGTCAAGGAGAGTGTCAGTAAGGCCATAGTCCCCTCACCACATTTCTCTCCAGCACCACTGGCCTCTGACCCTGGACATCTGACTCCAGGCAACTGGTCCCAATAGCACTCCATCCTCCAAGATTTTGTGATTCTAGAACAAGCCCAACTCCATCTCTCACTCTGGGTGTGAGCTTGGGCTTTGGGCCAGGACTCCCTGAGCCTGTTTCCTCATCTGGAAGGTGTGAGAACTCCAGCTACCTCACAGGTTCTCCTGAGGACTCAGTGTCACATGACATTGTTCTCACCCTCACACTTCCAGGTGGAGCAAGCAGAAAGCTCCCACAGTCCTTTCCTCCCTCTTACCTCATCACCACCCTGTGTGGCCTGCAACTGAGGCTCAACTGGGGGAGGATTGGCCCCCAAGTTCGCTCTCAGATTTTAGCGTTCAGTTTGGACTGAGAACCTGAGTTTCCTTCTGTCTGTTGGCCTGGGCAATCTCGTGCTTCTCTCCTATCTAGGCGTCCACATTGGGCAGCCCTAAAACACTGGTATTTGATTCCTCAGTTACAGGGATTCGACAGAGTGAGAGAGAGAGAGATGGAACATGAAAGAAGGAGTAAGAGGAAGTGAGAGACTGTTTTAGTTATAATTTAGACAAGACATCCCATCACTTTGGCTGTTATTATGTTAAGAAGCCAGTTACTAACTACTTAGTGGTTCCACTGGGATGACTATACCATGGGTGGGGCTTACTGGGTACCACTGTGGAGGCTGCACACCTTATAGGCCAAGACGTGACACTTCGGTCTCATTCTCCATTAAACCGGAAACAATTGAATGGTTTTATGCCGCAGGATGGCAGTATGTAAATTTCCATTAGTTTCAACCCCCTCATGATGCTGACCTGAAAATGAGGCCAAGTTGGAAGCGACTGTTCCAATATCACATTGCTAGAACCCTGGCCTGTTTTGAGCGGTGTTCTGTGCTACCTGTCACCCTTTTTTGTTATTCTTCCATCTCTAAGTTTGTGCCTTAGGTACATATGACACCAGCCCACAGGGGTAATAGATATTATGTCATATACACCGGGTGACATTCCTAGGAAGTAGATTCTAGCCTGATAACCATGGTGCAGGTTTAAAGACTGGGGAGGACATGGGAGGTACAGGGACATTCTCAGAATGAAGAACTGGTAAGAAAAATGAAGTCTGCATTCATCTCTGTCTCCTCAAAGCTACGACCCGACTTAGGTTTCCAGGGAGCTGTGGCTAGGGCTGTGTAGGCTCCTTGTGTACAGTTCAGGAGATGACATGGGGGAGGAGGGTTAGCAGCCAGGGCACAGGGGGCAGCTCTGGACAAGTCTGATTGAGGGAAGGGGCCTAGGTAAAGAAATCTTGAAAAAAGACCTCACTTCCTTGGTCATATACCTCTACAGATCTTAGAACTCTGGTAACCAGGCACCCACAGCCCCCCATCCAGCTCACTTGACTGAAGACAGTCAACAGGAAAAAATATTTTGTTGTTGTATCCCAACTTTTGGAGGATCTAGGCACAAAAAAACCCAGAAAGAGAAATTTTTTGGTCGTTGCCGACGTTGGCTCAGCCTTCATCCCCGACGTCTCTGGGCGTCTGGGAGGAGGCAGTGAAGGGTAACACGGAGCAGCCCAGGAAAGGCTAGTGCAGGCCAGGACACAACTGTGATCCCACCTGATCAGCCCCAAACCCCTTGTCCCTCATCTTGTGTGTGTGTGTGTCTGTGCGTGTTTGTGTGGAGAGGAGGGGCAGGCCATTCCTGGGCAGGAGCTGGTTGTTAGGTGTCGGAAGAATGGTGGGCCTGTCATGTTCATAGCCCAGGTCATGACTGGCAGCATGGGAAGGTGAGCTCCTCTACTCTTATGTTATTGAGCCATAGAGGTTTCATCTCTTTTCCTGCCTGACCACAGTTCTTTGCAGGGATGTCCCTCTGTGCCTGAACTGAGGAGCAGACTTTCTCTTGGGGGATGACCCCAGTGGCAGAGTGCAGGCAACCCCTGATTCCTCCAGACCCAGCTCCAGAGCAGTCTTTGTAGAACTCCAGTAAGAAGGTCATTGAGGAGCTGCCCAGTGGTTTCAATTTCACCAACTCACTAGGCAAGGGGAAGGTGCCTGAGGCCACAAACACCACCCAGTGCTGCTCTGAGATGAGAACAGGAGCAGAGGGTCTCCACACTCAGGACCTTGAGATGACCAGGTTGCACCAGAACTAGGGCTTGACCAGACTGGGGCTGTCCCTTTTTCAAGCTAAAGGGGATGTACACGCAGGTAACCTTGCCTGTTTCGGAGCTGAGCTGCCATGACCCTCTTACCCTTGTCCGGTGTGAGCTTCTGGAGGCCACTGAGGCAGAGGCAGAGGGTAAGGGGGACTGCAGGCGAGATATTCCTGGAAGGGAAGTGGGATCTTTCCTGTGTTTAGAAGGACACATGGAAAGTCAGCTATGTGGGTGAATCTTTCTCTTTATCCCACTGTAGCGCCATCTGCAGAGCTCCAGCCAGTGGCAGAAGCAGAGAAGTGGGCAGTGGTGGAGGTAGAGCTGGCTCCAGCTCCGTTCACATCACCACTACTAGTGCTGACTCCAGCGTCCCCTCCATCAGCAGTGTTGGAGCTAGAGAAAGGGCCGACATCAGAACCAGTAGGAGTGAGAGCTGCTGAGCTGGAGTCACTTGCATGATCATTTCTAGTGGGAAGTCCATCTCCACCTGTGGCTGTTAAGGAGAGTGAGAAGAAGCCCAACCTCATTGCCTTCTCTCCTAAGCTGGTGGTGGTGCAGTTGACCATGATGGATGTGGTGAACAGCTGGGATCTCAGTGCGGGGTGTAGCAGGCCTTCCCTCTGCCATCGTTGCCCCAGACCTGATCCAAACTTCCATGATCTGGGCCCAAATCCCACCTCCACCCCTTACCTACCATATGACCAGGGCAACTTCCGGAACCCCCAAGCCTTTGCTGTCCACCTGCAAACCGTAGAGGTGGACACTAACAAGACCTGCTGCACAGAGTGGCTGTGCCGGCTCCATGAGGTTGAAGAGATGGAAAGCTTGACAGGGCCTGGCCCATCAGTGGTGGAGGGGAACTCACTGTGTGCAGCCAGGTTTACGGTGGCCCAGCCGTCTCCTCAGGAGGCTCAACAGCCTCAGGACTTGACGCCTGATGTGTGCTTCACTATAAGGGAGACAGACAAGGCCAGTGGTTGTAGCTGCCATGGTGGAATGTGCATCAGAATGGGGAGTGAGACCAGAGCGGTGATCAGGGTGGTGGCAGATGCCCCCTTGGCATGAGCAGAGTTGAGCCACCATCTGGAGCTTGGAGTTAGCCAGGATGGGCTGGGTGCAAATGCCCCTCTCCCTTCCCTGCCGGGATTGGGTCCTGCGTCATCCTGTGTTGGGTACTCTCGGTGGACAGGGAAGAAAACCCAGGGACTCTCACAAGGCTCAGGCCACATCCTGAGCTTCCTGAGCTCTAGTCCTAAACTGTGACAACTGTGTGGGACTTTAGTGGCTGTGGACACAGAGGTAGCCTGTGGCAGTGCTGGATGACACTCCCCCTGTCCCCCAGGAGCTCTTCTGGAAGGTGGTGCCCTCTCAGTGCCTGGGATCCACCTGGTACAAGACGAATAAGCCTGGCAGTGAGCACTAGACACCCACCATCCAGGCCACCATCGACCAGTTCAGAAGTGTGGCCAGCCTCGTCATCACCACCTGCCTCAGGGATGGGAGCATGACAGCCCAGGACAGGGCGAGGGTGGTAGATCACTGGGTCCAGGTGGGCCAGGTATGCCGTGGGAGGCCCAGTAGAGTCCCTCTCTGGAGACTTGGGAAATGCCTCTCCACCTTTATCAGCTCCCAGGATTGAAGTGTGTGGTCTAAGCTGCTGCAAGTCCCTAGGTCCATCCTGCCAGGGGCCCCGCTGACCTTGAGTCCAGGTCCCAGTGGGAGGATGCTCACTTCCTACCTGGCTCCTTCCTTGGGTTGAGCTAAACTCCTCCTCCTTGTGAGTGTTACTTTCTGGGTCCTAAATGTCCTTCTGGGGCTCCCTGAGCATCTGTCTCATCCAGGAGGGAAGATTTAAATAGAAGGGGACTGAAGCTAGAGCAAGCGGGGCTCCAGTGCCCAACCTCACACCTCATTCTCTTCCCTTCCCCAGGAGTGCGAGATCTGGAAGAACTTCTCCTTGCCCCGCACTCTCATCTCTGCTCTGCAGAAAACCTCCACAAGGCACCTGAAGAACACACGAGGGTAAGTTTCCCTGTGGGTAGGCCTCTCTGCATAGGAGGACCAGGATGGATGGGGGATCTCCTGTATGTCTGCCATTGGCGCCTCAGTCAGCCGGGAACTCCTGGGAGGAAGCAAATGCTGGGGACAAGGCCTGGGAGTGGGTAGTTGGTCTCTAAGTCTCCTGGTGTCCTTAGTGAACCAGTTCTGCTTCAGGACTCGGTTTCCCTAAATGTCAGCTATTGGGTTGAGCCACATTGGAGATTTTCAAGTGTTTATAACAATAGAACTCTATGTCCAGTTGAAACACATAGTGGTCAAAATAGAGCTGCTCTGTAGACCTGGGGAGTGGAGACCCCAGGGAGCAACAGGAGAGCCCCCTCCCAGTCCCATGAGACCTTAGCGCTCAGAGGAGCCCAGTGAGAACACTACTCCAGGCAGGTTGAATCTCTTGGGTTGTCAAAGAAAAGGGATTTGCACTCAGACCCCTCACATTATCCCTAAATTTATCCTTCCCTCTTTCCCCTCCCCTCGGGTAAAGCTCTGAAAAACTTAAGGAGCTCTATAGCCAAGATGAGTCCTTGAGCAGAGAACTGATGACCAAGATAGAGTGGAGGCTGTGGGTCTGGAAAGAGAGGAGGGGGGAGGCGGCAGGGGTACTGGGCAGGCTGTGGTTTTGATAGTTTCTCACTTGAACTTTCTCTGCAACATTCCAGTCTATCTTGTCCAGGTTAACAAGCAGAGGGATCTGTTCAGCTAATGGGAAGCAGGGTGCCATTTTTGGGCAGGAGGCCCTGGTCATGGTACACAGTGGTGTTGGTTGGGCTGTTCCAGGAGGAGTTGCTGAGCTGGTGCCATCAGCAGGTCTCTGGCTTCCGTGCACGTCCATCCTGCTGGATGTAGCTTCTTCCAAGCTGTTGCGGTGGGTTTAGCCCTCAGTCTAAACCTATCAGGAAGCCAGGTCCCTGCTGCTCCTTCTGTCTTCACGATGTCTCCAAGGGGAGGCCCCGTGCCTGTGCCAGGGACATGCATGGCAGAGGATTCCCATGGTCCAGGTGGACAAACAGGCTGCTCATCCTTGGGCCTGAAAGGCTGGACCAGAGGCAGATGTGTGTGCTTTCGGGGACACCCCTGGACCCCTAGAGCAGTCACTCGAGTCAACAACAAGATTCTCATCTGAGTGCCTGGTTGGCAATGACATATGCCCCCAGGGGCTTATGAGAATGGTTTAGGCAACTCATGGATTCTTAGTGGATCCTGCTGAAAGGACGTTAGGAGCTTCACGTAAATGAGGAAGCAAAGCGTCCTGTCACCACCTTCCCTGTGGATCAGAGGTGGCACATTAGGGGTTCAGTTCCTGAGTGGATAAAGAAAGAGTTCAGGGCAAGGGAATGTCCTGAGGGGTTCCTTGGTGAGGAGAAGGCTTTGGCATGGCCTCTGGCCCAGCCTGGGGGCCAGACACTCCACGAGACTGGGGCAGGCAGGAGCAATGCAACCAGACTCCCAAGACACCCCGTCCTCTCCACTGCTCGGCCCAGGACCAAGCTGTGAGAGCTCAGAGGACAGGACTGTTGTCAGTGGTGGGGTTGCGGGTTAGGTGAGGATGTGGGAACAGGGCATCTGGCTGGGAGGAGCAAGCGGCCTCTCTTCTTTGGGCCCCTGAGCAACTCACTGCCCCTGTTTGGGTCTCTGTCTCCTCATCAGGGAAGGGAGGGATGGTGATTGTGTGGTGCAGGCCTCACACGGTGATGATGATTTAAGAGGGAGGAAAGGACTGTGGGAGCTTTCTGCCTGCTCCACCTGGAGGGGTGAGGGCGAGCACAATGATGACAGTCATGTGACACTGAGTCCTCAGGAGTACCTGTGAGGTAGCTGGAGTTCTCACACGTTCCATATGAGAAAAGAGGCTCAGGGAGGCCAGACCGAAAGCCCAAGCTCACACCCAGAGTGAAAGTTGGAGCTGGGCTTGTTCTAGAATCAAAACACCTTGGAGGATGTATTGGCATTGGTACCAGTTGACTCGAGTCAGATGTCCAGGTTCGGAGGCCAGTGGTGCTGGAGAGAAATGTGGTGAGGGGACTATGGCCTTACTGACACTCTCCTCGACACTGGCAGGAGGGGCCCTCCACGTTTGCCCCCTCGCAGACCAGCCCCCATAGGGTGCAGGAGAAGCAGCAGCAGCAGCAGGTGAGTGTGCCTGTGGGGGAGGATCTCTGCCCTCCCAGCTGGAGGCCTCAAATCAAGAGAGGACGGCCCTTCCTCTTGCTGCCACAGTGCCTGAATCTTCCAGTAGAAGTGACCAGGAGGAGGGCCTGGGAGATCTGGTGCAGGATTATTGTTGTGGGGAGGGCCAGGGACCGCATACCCTGTGATTTGCCAGAAGCCAGCCCTGGGAGGTGAGGAGGAGGAGTGTGGTGTTCGTGGGGTGTGAAGGGAGGAGGAATTGAGGGGAGGCTGCTAAGGGTCCTAGGCTGCTCCCCGTGGGAACCCTGGGGTGCTCCAGGAGGCTGAGGGTGAGGACTTTTCAGGGGAGAGTCTGCAGGGGCCAGACGTGAGAGCAAGGGCTCATCCCACCCACACTCTGATGTCACAAAGTGTCATCCCCTATATTGGCACTTTCCTTGGTCAACTGCTGTTGCTGCACCTGCTGATGGGTGATAATCTCGAGGTGGGTGCACCTGAGGACCAGCCATTGAGGACCAGCTTCCTGAGCCTTGGGATGTGGGAGCCCCTGAACTGAGCTCTGAGCTCTCAGCACTTGGCACATCTCTCATGAGAGCCTCACAGCCGCCTCTGGGAGCTGGGACATCAGGCACATCTTAGGGATGAGAGAACAGAGGTTCTACCTGAGACACCCATTATGGTTCCCCAGGCTGGGGAAGCTCAGAGCTGCCTGATGGCACAGCTGCGTCAGGTTTTATCTGAGCTGGACTCAGCCTCTCCCTCTCATGCTGCCCATGGAGGGAGAGAGGATTCGGGCCCCTCCAAGTCAGGCAGCACATAAGTGGCTGAGCAGTCTCCTCTGCCTGAGGCCTCAGCCTCCAAGTCTGTCATCAGAGAGGGTTGTGCTGCCAGGTCTCTTAGCCTCTCCCCCATGTCCTCCTTCTCTGGAGCCCAGAGCAAGGCCTGGGTCCAAGTCATGTTTTCTCTGCCTGCCCGGCCCCTTCTGGGGACCTGGCAGTAGTGCAACTTGAGAAGGGGTGGGCATAGGGGGCTAGTCAGCCTAGGGGTCTCTATCTGATCGACTCTGGCTGTCTGCCTTCCAGGGAATGAGATAAACCTGAGAAGAGGACTGAAGTGAAGAGCTGCCGCACCCCCTTCAGGGGAGGGGAAGGAAGAGGAATTCAGAGACCCTCTTGGCAGAACAGTCCCTGTCTCCAGCCCCTGTATCTTACATTGAGTGGAAGAGTTTGATAACAGAGAAGTGGGAGACCCATCCAGTTGGCAGGTGGGTTGAGGGGAGGATGGCATCTAGGAAAAAGTCCTGGAGGAGGGGCTGCTTATTCCCATTCTGAGAACAGGTAAAACTTGGTAGGAACTGGAGGGAAGGAGGATTCCCAGGACTCGTCCCCGCCCCACCCCTGGCACCCGACAAGTCCCATGCAGCATCCCTCACCCAGGCCCTAACTGCAGCCTCTCCTTCCCTCTGGTCCCAGGAATACCCAGTCATGAGGGAGATCCTGCTGCTCCAGGTGACCACAAAGAATTACAACCTAGAGCCCGAGGAGCGATTTGGGGCCTGGTTCCAGGACATGGAGCTACTCAACGAGATTGATAGGTGAGGCCGGGCAGGAGTTGGGTGAGGGCAGGGGTGGACTCTCCCTGTTGGCCAGTCCAGAGATCCTGTCTCCGTGGCCCTCCACTCAGCCCCAGGCCTTATTGCATGGCGACCTCTGGGACACCCAGACTCCAGCTGCTGGGCAGGCAGTGGGGGGAAACGTGAGCTGTGGTTTCTGTTAGCTTCACAGGAGCCTCTCTGTCCTGGAGCTACAGCCTGTCCTGCCAGCTGGACACCCAGACCTAGTTGGCCAGCAGAATACTCAAGGCCAAGAAGAACCCGCCATCATCAAGGTCAGGGGTGAGTGAGTGTCTGGGCCGGGGTGACTGCCAGTTGTTCAGTAAGTCTTCGGGCTAAGCATGGCCTTGGGTATTCGAACAGCTGGCAATGGGATCCCAGCTCCACTACTGAGCAGTCCTGTGATTGGGGTGACTCTCTTCAGCTTCCTGAGACTCCATTTCCCTCTCTGTGAAATAGGTGATACTAAATGATTGTTCGCATGGCAGGGACAAATGGGGTACTGGTGGCTGACAGCACTGAGCACAGTGTCTGGAGCACCCAGTGTAGTGGGGACAGTGTGGGGGCCATGATTCTTCCAGGCCACCAAGATAACAGGACTCTTCTACTCAGTCCCCAGGTCCCAACACTGAGTCCCGTACCAGTGACCCATCACAGCCCCATCCTCAGCAGCGGGGACACAGCTGGGAGATTTCCCATGCACAGGGCCAGCTCCTACCACCTGACTGGAAGGGGAGCATTGTAAGCTGATTCCTGCGACCCCTGATCCCCAAGAGAGAGGGGACACACCCACCTGAGCTCCCTGATGTCTCTACCCCAGCAACTATTCACCCACTGGGGAGGCACAGAAGTTATTTGTTGTAAACAATAAATGCCATATTTGAATAATATATTAAAGTCCTGTTCCCTTTACGGTCTGGGAGTTGTGATGTGGTTCTGTCGCTTTCTGTAGGCATGTAAGTGAGACACTGAATCTCACATTTCTCCTTGAATCACGAATTCTTCTGGGTCATCAGCTTATTGTATGTGGGAGAAGGGAGAAGGGCCAGCCCCTTCCCTGGCTAGTGGGGAACCCCCAAATTCCCCTAATTCCGAAGACCAGTTCATTTCAGTATCATTCAGCACCTCCAGGAGCAGACGTGTCCGCCTGCCTGTTCTCTTGGGATTTAAATGTTGAAGGTACTTTCACAGGCAAAGCAACAACCACTGAAATGTGGGTGTCTTTAAAACAGCACTACCCAGGACCATGTCGTGCCACAGGCAGGGGCTGCCTTTCTACATTCTTGAGGAACAGGGAACATTTTCTGCTTCTCTTGTTGAGATTTCTTTTGACTAAATTTTAGGAACTTGTTTTTTTCCAGTTCAATCTCTGGAATTGCATCAGCTCTAAGTGGGGAAAACAATGTAAAAAGATCAAAACGTGCACTTGGAGAGGACAAGGCCCAAGGAAGCTCATTAGCAAATGGACTAAAGGCAGGAAGGACCTCGCTCCTGAGGCCCCTCTAGGGGCTCCCTGTTCACCCCTGACCCGGATTTGAATCCTGCTGTGATCCTTGTCCAAGACTCTGAATTCCTTTTCCTGCTTGTTTTGTATCCAGGCGGAAAGATTTGTGACGCAGCTTTTAAGGCTACCGCTGGGCCTCGTTCCATAAACAAGACTGCTCCCTGTCAACTAGGATGTTCAGCACCCCTGCCTGCCTTAAACAATTCCCTTTAGGGCAGAAATTCCCTACAACGTCCCAAGCCTCCTCTCTGACTTGGCCAGAGGATCCCCGGTGAGCTCTACTTTGCCAGTATAAGCGACCATAATCCTGGCCAGTGAGTGACCCCACACTGTCCCTTGCTGTCCAAGGTGACATCTGAGCCTGTGTCGTTCTTAGGTCCATGATCTTGGACAATCCTCCAGTCTACACACTAAGTGTTGGTGTTAGCAACTCGTCCAAACGGGGCAATTGGGCCCGAGCCCTTAAACTGTGTCACCCCTGGGTTGTTGTGTTTTTTTCCCCAATCCTGTGCTGTGGTTACATTACCACAACCTCCTGGGGTGTGAAAGCTGTTTGTAGCTTTGAAAGATGAGGTATGACAGGGGTGTGGGGGGCTCCAGCAGGGAATGCCACTGAACTCATGGTCCATGGACGTGCATGAACACAGCCTTACCAATTAAAATACTGAAATGCTTCCCATCTGGTGGTGAACAGACACTGCTCTGAGCTCACACAGAGAACCCACCCCATGTCTAGGAGATTTCAAATGGTTACCAAGTGGCATTTTGAACCTCATCACTTGGGAACACCCTGTAAGACAAGGGACAGATGAATCGCTTGGCACTTGTGAGGTATCCCCTCCTTTCTGATGGCTGCAAGTGTCACTCAGACACACAGGCTGCACTCTGCCAGGGAAGCCTTGTCAGAACAGCCAGAATTTGAGGATGAACCCTGGTTCCCGTCATCTCAAGACCTTCCTGACATGGCACAGCCACCAAGGAAAGTGATTTGGTAATGAAAATACTGAGAAGGCCATACTTTCCCTCCAAAGAGAAAGAGAAGTGCCAACAGTGAAAGCTTGATCCCTCAAATAGACAATTAAATCCCAACAAGCAGTGGGTTCTTTCAGCATCACTGATCCTGAAACGATCTCTTTTGATAATAGCACGATCCCCCAACTGCCATGTAAATTTTCATGAATCACATTTCCAACACATATGGATCTAAAAAACTGAGGGAAATCTGGTATTTCCTTAGATGCAACTCTGAATTGGCATGCAACAGAGAACAGAAAAATGGAGACCTAGAAGTAAATATCTAATTTGAGAACATAGACACAAAAGTGATTTGAAATAATATTTTGGAATCTATTGGAAAATTACACAAAAAGAATAATCCACTTTATGGAGGTTTTACTGTGACTGTGATGGGAAAAGCTGAATCATCCCGTGACGTTGATAACTGGCTGCTGACTTTAAAGTACAAATAAATATTGTACATAGTAAAGGAACATGAGAAAAGAGCATGAAAAAGGAAGATCTTTCTCTCCTCACCTGAAACTCAACCTCTCACCTCAGAAAGAAAGCGCTATCTCTATTTTCTTTGTCACGCAGCAGAGTTTAATAAAAGAAAAGTATTGGTATATTTTCAAAGTTCAAGAGCTCAAAGCAAGGAAACATTAGGGACGCAGCCATGAGACCTCACTGAGGTGCCTGCTCCATTTCATCTGTTGTCAGGACGGCCTTCTTGGCCCCTCACTTTCTCTGCCTCGCTAGCAAGTCTGTCCGCCATGAGTGCTATCACCAGTCTCGCTCCTGTGCTCTTCACTGCTCTTTCCTCCTTCCTGATACCTTCCTCAGTCGTCAGAAATTGTTGGCAGTCGAGCTGTGGAATGCCCATATCAGCTCCAGGAATCATCTCTGCCAAATCTGAAGACCAGCAGGAGTGCTCAAGGGACCTGGAATGCAGACCAGTTGCGAGCACACCTGGCAGGGAGTCACCTGCGTGACTAGGTGCAAGTTTTGCAATGCTTTGGCAAGATTGAAAGGACTTACAAGTTGTCCTGCACTGCTGCAGGCCTGGAGTCCTTGCGGTCTCTCGGCCCAGCAGACTTGGTGGGGCTGGTCCAAGGAATCCTCCCAGTTACCCGTCATTGCCAGGATGTGATGGGATTCTAGTCACCGTCCTCTTGAACATGTCACTGGACATCCTCAAAGGGATGGAGATGATTAAACCAGGCTTTGGTTTGGACAGTTTTTCACAGTTATGCTGCTTCCTCTGCGAAGACGTGACTGTCATCCTTCTTATCATCCTTTTTTTCCTCTTACCCTACAAAAACCAATCATGAACGTGGGTCAAAAGATAAAAGAAGCCTGTCTTTTTAGGACAATTATCCTGGCTGTTTTGTACTTCCACCCCGCCTCTATCCTCTGGGGATAGATCTGACCTGTGTCTTGGGATGTCATCAGGCAGATTTGCATCAAGAACAGAAAGCTCAAGGTCAAAATTCAAGGCTACTCCAGATCATTTCTCCCCCTCCATCCTGTTAACACCCCCTCCTTGTTTCAGTGTGATTCTATTCTCTTCTTGTCCTTGTCATTCTCAACCGCACAAGTCCTGGCACTCACACTCAGGACAGTCAGTCCCCAGTCCTTTACTAAAACCCAAATCTTACCATTTCTGTGTTTTCTGTCTACTCATTTGCTTAATCCATTGACCACTGGGTGTTCATAGAGGTTAAATCAATAGTGATATTATCAACCACCCCGTGTTAACGACTTCCTCCAATCTCCCAGATGTTCACATTATCCTAGTGGTTATGTTCAAAAGTAAATAATTCAGAAAACATATTCACCCACCACAAATTCCTGATCTCTAATATTTTTATTCAAACACTCATATAGTAGATACCTGTCCCTCAAGATCAGAAGTAATGCCAGATCACCAATCCTCACCTTAATTTCCTCCTACACCTATCTAATCCTGGATTCCATGGACTACGATCACAATAATTTACTTGGAAACATACAAAATTCCTTACCACTCATTTATTTTGTAACCCTCCAACCCCAGAAGATCCCGATTATCTGCCATGCCGCAGCTACTGCTGGTCTTATAACAAGCTGAAGAAAAAGCACGAAACATGACCTTTTGGTACCACTGTAAACACAAAACCGTCTGCATCAACTGGGAAGCACCCATAACGCCTGGAAATTGTGTTCTCCTTTTTTTCTGTTGGCTCAATAACAAAAAGACAAATCAATTTAAAATATGCGCAAGAGACCACAATAGACTTTTTCCAATGAAGACATACAAGTGGCCAATAGGTGTCTGAAAAGGTGTTTGGCATCGTTAACCATCAGGGAATGCAAATCAAAACCACAATGAGGTATCACTTCACACTTGTTAAGATGGCGATTATCAAAAAAACTAAAGATGACAAATATTGGTGAAGATGTGGAGAAAAGGAAACCTTGTGGGAATATAAACTAGTACAGCCATTATGGAAAACAGTATGGAGGTTCCTCCAATAAAGAAAACTAGCATATGATCCTGCAATTCCACTTCTGGTGTATACCCACAGGAATTGAGATCAAGGTCTCAAACAGATACCTGTACTCTAATGTTCATTGCAGCTAATTCACAATAGCGAAGATATGGAAGTAACCTAAACGTCATTGATGGATGAATGGATAAAGAAATGGAATATTCGTCAACCTTGAAAAAAGAAGGAATTCCTGCCATTTTTGACAATATGAGGGACCTAGAAGATATTATGCTAACCTAAATAAGGCAGACAGAGAAAGGCAAATACTTATATGTGGAATGTAAAATTGTCAAACTCATACAAGCAGAGGTTAGAATGGTGGTTGCCAGCGGCTGGAGGGATGGGGGAATGGGGAGCTGATTATCAAAGGATACAAAGTTTCAGTTATCAAGATAAATCAGTTCTGGAGATGTAGGATATGGCGTAGTGCCTTCAGCTAACAAAACTCTATTGCATACGTCACATTTGCTACTTGAGTAGATACTAAGAGTTCTTACCACAGAATGATAGTAATAAAGGAGGTGAGAGAAAACTTTGGAAGGTGATGAATATGTTTGTGGCCTTGACGGTGCTGACAGTCTCAAGGGTGTATACTTATGTCCAAATTCATCAAGATGTATATAGAAAAGTATGACACCATCGTTGATTCTTCTGCACCTTGAAATATGCCATGTCCTCATCACAAGAGAAAAATATTTGTAACTATGTATGGACGGATGTTTACTGGACTTATTGTGGTGATCATTTCAATATATACTCAAACATTGAATCATTACGTTGTACCCATGAAACTGATATAATATTGTATGTCAACTTTACCTCAATAAAATAAACCACAACAGACAAAACCATTTGAATATTGTAAATGAGTTCAGTGAATCCCTGAAAGTGCCCCATTCCCATATGAGAGTTAAAGGAAGCAGAGAGGATGAAGTAAATGGAAGAAAGTTGTATAAAACAGTATTCAAATTAAAATCATTTAAGTTGCTATCAGCTCCTTGTGGCAAAGTTCTGTGCGTACTAATCTTCTTTCACATTTTTCCTGGAAATCATACTTTCAGATCCAACCCATAACAGTTACATCATTTGCTCTAATAAGACAATTTCAACTTAATAAATAAAACCAACAGCATCCCTTATGTATGAATAAAGTTAGTGAACTTTACAGAGAAAAGAGCATACTTGCACAATCTCAATAAAGGAAACAGAAGAACTGAATGATGATCAAGTCTCTTTCAAGCTTATCTTTGAAAGCCAGTAAAACCAGGCTGTCTTTTCAAGGATGTGTGTAGAGCTGTCAGCCTTGGAAGATAAAAATAGTGGCCTCCTCGGGAGCAAAGGGTAGGCTTGCTTACTGCCCAGTATAATAAAAATAACACCCCATCAGGACAAAGGTTAGCAGAAATCCTGACCGTTATCAAAGATTTGAGTTCCATAGGCTCTGAGATCTTGCATCTCTCTGCATGTCCCCTGGACCACTGTGTATCACCCTGTAGGAAATGGGATTTAGTGAACCAGTGCAAATGCTGATACTCTGGCCACTGCTATTGTTGTGTCATTAAGTCCTTGTCTCTGACCCATGGGTCTCGTGTCTTTTGCCAGCATCTGTAAAACCATTGTAGGCTAACTTATTAGCTTGCAGGAAAGGTAAAATAGCAGACCTTTCACAGTTCCCGACAAGCTCTTAAAGTAACTAGTAGTCTTAGGAACAGAGAGCTATCCAGAACAATATGCATGGATGGTCTTCATAGAAGACTTCATGCAACAAAAACTTTAATAAGTCTCTCTGATCTCTCTTATTTCTACCCCAATTAGAAGGAGAGGCACCAAGCTATTAGAGACCTAGGGCTTGTGCAAGCCAGCTTTGCTCCAGAGGAGGCCACTATTTCTATCTTCCAAGGCTCACAGCTCTACACACATCCTTGAAATGATAACCTGGTCTTACTGACTTTCAAAGATAAGCTTGAATGAGACTTGATCATCATTCAGTTCTTCTGTTTCCTTTACTGAGATTGTGCAAATATGCTCTTTTCTCTGTAAAGTTCACTAACTTTATTCATACGTAAGGGATGCTATTGGTTTTATTTATTAAGTTGAAATTGTCTTATTAGAGGAAATGATGAAACTGTTATGGGTTGGATCTGAAAGAATGATTTCCTGGAGACCTAGTGACCAGAAACTTCCCATGGGGAGCAAAGACAGATGGGCATATTTCCAAAATGGACCCATATGCCTCCCTATCATCCAAAAGACAGTACATTATCTTAATTTATGATGATTTGAGTCATTAAAATCTTGTGCTGGGCCAAAGATACACTTCTAATAGGAATGAGGCACATAGCAGTTGTAAGCAGATTAACACGCTTGGTGAATATCAAACGCCGAACTAAACGCAGTGTTCTAATCAATTATAAGGTACAACAAATTTAATAAGGTCAATTAAATGATATTTAATGGTATCCTTGATTGTTACTCTGCAATAATGAACAAGAAACTCATGTAGATAACTACAATTGGTCTTACTTTAAAATATGGTAGTCAGGACTGTTTGAGATAAACTGGAGATAAGGAAGGGGAGAAATAGATAAAAGTTAGCTGCTCTGAAGCCACTGTCAAGACCCCTGGATCTACATGTAACCCAGGAGAGCGAGGCAGACAGCTGTGTACCTAGATCCTCCTGCACTGTGGTTCTTAGGGATCTCATGGAGCTGAAGCAGCTTCCTGAATCGTGTTTACACGTCCATGTGTACAATACCCCTGACCATGGGGATGAACCACCATTCAATCATCCCTTACACCCCCCCTAATTAACAATTAGATTTCAAAATCATTGTATCATTACCTGATCATTTATTCCTCAAACCTGTGGCATGCCGAGCTAAAAGAAAATTAAATTTCAATGGTTTCTTTTCTTTGAAGGACCAAGATGTTCTTTCACACTTGGAATCCAGGTTAGAAGATAAATCCATCAAATCAATGGGAACAACTTAAGAAATGGACAGAGGGATACTTCATTCATATATACACAGTTTGCACTGTGGCAAAACTAGAGTTATATTTTTAAAAATTAGAATTTTTTTGAAATTTTATAGATATTAAAGACTTTGTTCTGTTTATACTCCCTTTGGTTTACCAAACAAAACTCACTCTTTAATGGGCGTTTCTAGCATTGAGTGCTAATAACTGCAGCTTTTTTAAATTCTTATTTTTCCCAGCTCAAAGACCAAGGGCAGAGGTCATCAAGAGGTCAAGTCTAATCTACCTACAGATGTGGCAGGATCAACTATGGATGTTCAGCCAGACACTGCCAGCAGAACCACATCTCTTCACCCATAGGTGAGTTTTTACAAGTAATGACAGGGACTTAAGGATATCAAAGGAAATTCTTTATTAAGAACCAAAGTTATAGATTCCTATCTTGGGTTCATTACTTTGAATTTTTGAACCAAACGATGTAGTTATGTAATTTATGTTTAAAAAAACTTTGTGTATTTATAAATTCATAAGAAATTTCCAGAAGAATAAGCCACAACCTCTTAACAATAGTTCCTTCTGAGTAGGAGAGTGAGTTTTCAGGGAAGGGCAGGAAAGGGGAATGTTTCACTTTCCTCTACATAGATCAGTGCAATTTGACTTTTTTTACAGTGTGTACTTGTTTCATAATTAGAAAATGAGTGATGTGACCGTTTGGTGCAGGGCAACAGTATTATGTTCACCAGTCTCTGTTCTCTATGTTACTGCACAGCATGGACTGTAGGAGAAAGCCCAGAGGAGCAATGAAGACAAAGAAGAAACGACACCTGCAGAAAATCAGTGGAGTATTTCTCCATAACAAACCTTCCAGGTGAGTGGCGGTCAGTATCTTCCACTGCTCCAGCTCTCGCTATGAACCTAGAACCTGCCCAGGGTAAGCCAGAGGACCATGCCCGCTAGGCCACTCCCTGCACGGAGCCTGTTTTTGCAGGGTGACTGCCATCAAGCAGACAATGGACTCAGGATGGGGCTTGTGACTTTGGGGCGGCTGGCAGAGAGGCATCATGTGGAACACCAGCTAAGTGCACACACCTGAGAGGTGGAGCTCCAGGTGGAGACACAAAATGTACCAAGAAACTGTGAAGTGAAGGAAGCTACTCCATCTCTCTGAGCTTCAGTGTCCCCCCTGTAATGTGTGGATCACAGGTCTACTTCACAGAGCGGTTGGGGAAGATATATAAAAGTTCCTGTGACAGCCAGTGTCACATTATTAACAAAGTCATATCCGACTTCAAAATAATCAATGAATAATGTTAATGAGACCAAAGACAGGATGCTCAACTTCGTGAGCAGCCCCAGCAGCATGAGAATGAGAGGAGCTCCGAGAAAGCAGGGTTCTTCACAGCTCCACTGGAGACGATGAACACGAGCTACACCAGGGTAAGTCGCTGTTGTACAGTGACTCGTTTAGTGAGGGTGGGTCCCTAAAGACACTGTGAAATCCAGTTACACACAGTTGCTCCTAGGAAAGAACTACAAAGCAATCAACTCAGCAGATAGGGATGGGAAGGGGGCGAGCATAGGAGGGTCAGAGCCACAAAATCTGACGGAAGACACTGAACCACGAGCGCTCAGCTCTGTCAACAGCTTCTGTGGTTGCACCAGGAGATCAAACGTCTGAGACAGCCATTGTGGGGACTGCTGGGAGCACAGTGGTCACCACAGCCACACCCCAACAGCAGTTGCATCGGAGCACACAGACCCCGAGACTTTCCTCTCCATTAATCCTTGTTTCAAGATGATGCCTATCTTCATGTTCCAATGTCTCCTTCTAACCCTTGTGGACGAGTGTCATCAGAACACCCTTAAGAGGTCACAGACCAGAGTAGGATGGAACACTGGGGGCTGGGGGAGCGGCGTTGCACCTGACAACACGGACTATCACCTGGGTCTATTGAACATGAGAGAATAACCCGAGGATGTAGTCTAACGAGAATTCCCTGTCTTGCCACATTCAGAGACACTGCAGAGTTTCTCGTCCGTTCTTTAAAAAAATGTTAAAGAATTCGTGTCATTGATTCATAATGAGGCAAATTCTTCACACAGTGACAGGGTCCAGTTTCCATGACCAGCTTATTCAGTTGTTTTGATAATATCCCACATTCAGGTATTGGAAATGTAACCTATTTGGATGTGTAATATAAACAAGGACTTTTTTTCATGGAGATCAACACCCAAAGTTTTAGGGAAGACATAAATCGTGAAAGCTGCTAACCATTCCTCCACAGGTTTCAATAAGACTTTTAAGTTAATTTACCAATCTCAGGAAAAGATAACTTTTCAATTCAATTTTTTTTTCTGCATTCAAGCGTACAATACAACCAAGAGAATGAGCATAAAAAAATTAACAAGAAGGTCTTGCTTGCATTTCATCTTTTGCAAATAATCAGGATATTTTATGCTCTGTTTCTTTCAGTGCTGTAATCAATTTTTAAAGAATACATTACATCTGACTATCCCTGGGCATGTTTATCCTGGAACCTTGCCGGAATCCAAATCAGAGATGTTAAAGCTGACGGGTTTCAAATGCTGCCCAGGTGCTGTCTACTATGAACATGCCTCTTCCAAAGCCGGACCACCAGTCTCTTCCTGAGGGATCAGAGTCATCACTTATGTCCCTGAGAGACTGGCCACTCGGGCCTGAGCTGAGATTAGGTGATCAATCTGAAGGGCAAAATGCTTAAGCTATTCTCATCCTAACGATGCTGTTTTGGAGGCCTCTGCACTGGAATGGGTTGGTGAAAAAGGGGAACTTGCCTGGGAACTGTGTTGTTCTCCTCTGCCCTTAGCAGATCCTGGGGAAACCAATGATTAACCTCACGGATGCCTTAACGTCCACATCTGTGAAAAAGGCAAGCAACAGCTAATGTTACCACCTTGCAAAACTCCAAAGTTGTGCTTCCAAGAGGGACCACAAGGGCGAATTTCTCCCAAAAGCAGATGAAATGATGGCACTTTGGCTGGAGAAGGCAGAGGGCAGCAGGCAAAGTGGAAAGTTTCTGGGATGTCTAACCAGTTCCCATAAGCAGTTTAGAGAAGCACCTGGCCCTGGATTAGGTAGGAGGCTGTGGAAGGACCCACAGGTACACAGGGGGGAGGAGGAGTCAAGCAAAGGAGGGAGGCGGTGGGGAAGAGGAGCCAGTCTGGGCTTCAATTTTGGACAAAAGCAATTGCACGCTGCAGGCCCACGGCTTCCCATGAAGCTGCCACACCCTCCTAACTCCCTGGTCCCTTTCGTCCCGTCACATCACTCTGGGAATCAGTCCACATGGAGCGGGTGCAGGACCTGAGTCCTGAGTCAATGGTTTGGCACTCGGCCAAGCTCACAGCACCCTGTTCCTCCCCCCAGGGCCAGGCACCGCCCTGTGCCCAGAGCATCCTGGGAGTTCTAGTCCTGCAGCCCTACAGGTTGCCAGCTGGGAGCGGTTAAGAGAGAAAAGCTCCCAGAATGCACAGCTCGTGGCCCCAACTCTTGCCTTGTCCTTAGGCCCCTGGGCCCCACCCCTCTGCTTCTCCATCCCACCCTCTTCCCCACCTGTTCTCTATACCACGCCCAATCTCTATGCCCTGCCCACCCCCAAGAGTATGCGCAGTGTGGTTGGGCTGCGTCCCTTGAGGCCGGTACTCAGGTAGGGGTGGGGCTCACCAGCCTGGCTATTGCTGAGGTTGCTTGCAGCCCTGGTGGAAGCCCCCTGGCCAGTATTTGAAATGTAAACTCAATATCTAAAATGGAAATATCGGGTGCCTGGGATCCTGGAATTTGCCCTTTCAATGCCACCTGTCCTACCATCCCGCCTATCTCTCCAGGCTGCCATCATCCTCCCTCTGGAACCCGTGGTCAGGGTCGCTGCAGAGATCCTCCCTTTGGACCCAATCTGCCTGAAGGGCCCATACCTGATCAGGAGTCTTCGAAGGACTGCCCTGAGCCATGTCATAAAAAGGAGAAAACATCACATTGGACAGCCCCAATTCCTGCATTATACAGACAGGAAACTCAGGTGCACTGGTACGTGACCCTAAGCCACTTCAGGGGAACACATGCATGCCCCTACTCCCACGCTGCACACAGGCTGGTTCACTGGACTTCCTTATCCCAGTGTGGACCTCTTGGCGTCGTTAACATAGGCAACAACACTGAAAGTTCCCATTGGTCCTTCCCACAGTGTTAGGCAAGTTTGTGCAGGAAGGTAATATGCAATTTCTGCTCTACTATAGGGCTGGCTCCTTGGGAACTAGTTTTAATATCCCTGTTTAAATATACCTGCAGAATCACAAAATTATTAAGCAAAATAATTTGTTGCTGTGGAGGGTTATGGTGATAATTCTCTGAAGTCGTTTTTCCATTTAGCTTTTCTGATTGACTCGAAATACTACAGCATAACACGCTTCTTAGACTGGTGGATGCACAGCTCCACTTCTTTCCAGGGAGAACACACAACAGCAGAATATCCGTGGCCTGACTTTCTGGAGCATCAGTATTACTACAAGATTTGGAAGAAGCAAAGTTAGGTCATTTCCAAGGTAAGGAATTAAAAACTTAACACTAAGATGAGGTGGGAAAGTCATATGCCATTAATAATTGTCAGTAATCTGTGCCTGAAATGTCAGAATTTCTCTGAGAAAGATCTCTGAGACCCTATTTCCCATTGTTTTAAATAGGAAAATTTAGAAGGCATAGCAAATCTATCGAAAAACTCTACCAATTTCCTAAGTCACAATATGGCACCTAGACATAAGTTACGAACATCGTGTGCTCCTCATTTTGTTCCTTCCAACCCAGTCCCTCAGGTATTGAGTGCATGCTGTGAACACGGCACTGTGCTGGGTGTCGAGGCCTTGGTGAGCATCGTGATGGGGGTGGACCATGCTGGAGAACCATGACATCATAAAATCTCAAATCCATGCCACTTACAAAACTGAGGCAAAAATGGAAAGACCCAGGGGACCATGCAAGGATGAGGGCATTAATAGATACATGGGTGTATTAAAATCCATCTAATGGTGTCATGCGTGAGTGTGTTCCACTTTAAAACAAAACACTGCTGTTATTCTGAGATATTGAGTTAGTATCTTTGTGCAAATATGCAGGATTTAAAATGTTTATTGACATATAATATGTGTACAGAAATATATGCAGAAGTCATCCACGTAAATCACAAAGAATTATTACAAAGTGAACAACTTGTGTGACCAAGAACTAGCACCAGCTTTACTCAGGCCCCGACAATCTCTTTCTCCCTATTTCCTCCCCAAAGGTAACTGATATCTTACCAGCGAACACTGTATGTCAAGTGTGTCTTCTTATACAAGTGTTTTATTACAGAACAATTTAAACAATATACAAAATAGCACAGTAGGCCCGTCACCCAGTTTCAACAACTACTAATCATCTGCCATTTTTGTTTCATCCACACTCCATCACATTCCCACCTCACTTTATTATTCTTTTAAGCCTTTGTGCGTGTGTGGTGAGTAAGATGTATGCACACTGAAAGGCACAACTCTCAACCGTACAGTTTTGGCAAATAAACATGCCCATATAACTTTCATCCCTTTAAGAATAGGATATTTCCATCACCCCCAGAAAACTCCTTCCTGTTCCTTCCCAGGCAATTTTATCCTTCCCCCAATGCAACCCCTGTTCTGCTTTATTCAGCATAGGTTCATCTTGGCTGAAATCATCTCATGTGTGTTGTTTTCTGTCTAGCTTGCCTCCCTCAGAACGAGGTTGATGAGTCTCTCTCAGCATGTGTGTATCAGCGTTTGCTCCTCAGCACGGTTGAGGTCGTTCTGGTCTGTGGATGTCCCAAAGTGCGCTCATCTTCCTCCTGGGAACATGCAGGTCAGCTCCTGCGAACAGTCTTGTAAAAACGTTTTTTGGCATGCTGTTTAATTCCTTTATTAACGTTTAAGTGACACACCTTTGCATTCTTACTGGATGGTCCAGATTACAATATGCATCTTTAAGCTATCACATCCTACCTAGACTTAATAGTTCACCAGTTTAATCAATGTAAAATATGGAAGCCTTGTTACAGAACAATTCCATTTACCTCTGTCTGTCCTTTGTGCTATTGCTGTCATAAATTTTACATCTACTCATATTATAAATCCCACAATACAGTGTTATAATTTTCGCTTTAGATAGTCATAGGTATTTTAAAGAAATAAGAGGTTCCGGCCCCGTGGCTTAGCGGTTAAGTGCATGCGCTCCACTGCTCGCGGCCTGGGTGCAGATCCCTGGCGCACACCGATGCACCACTTCTCGAGCCATGCTGAGGCAGTGTCCCACATACAGCAACTAGAAGGATATGCAGCTATGACATACAACTATCTACTGGGGCTTTGGGAGGAAAATAAATAAATAAATAAATAAAATCATAAAAAAAGAAATAAGAGAAATAAGTGTTTGGAAAGGAAATACTTTGAGACTCTGCAAATGTACTGTTTCTTCTTTAACTTTCATCCACAGTTTTTGCATTCATCAGTCATTCTTTCCAACAGTAATTATTACTGTAGTGTTAAAGTGGCAATTTTCTATTTCATGCTATCTAGCGCTTTTATTATTTGGAATTCTGTGAGCAAGATTTCTCCCCCCCTTTCTTCTTCCTTTCTTTCTCTCATTCTCTCATTCTTTTTTTCCCCTTTTTTCTTTCTTCCTTCCCTTCCTTTCTTATTTAATCTTTTTTATATCAGTATAGCCTCGTGGATATTTATTTTATTCTCTGAGTATTTATCCAATGCTACCATTATTTATTTCGTTGCTCAGAGTTTTCCAGCTTGAGTCATTGGAAAGTCTTTCAGATTGATTCCTTTTGACACGTCCCATCATTTTCTGTGTGTTTTTTTTTTGGAAAGCACTTTCATACTTTCTGGCACTACAAGATGATAAAGGCTCATCTTGTATTTTCCATCTCCAGCCCTAGAATTAGCCATTTCTCCAAGAAAATCTGCTTTATTTTATTGGAGAATGATATTTAGAAAACAAGATCTGGGAGCTATGTGTGCTCATTAATACTAGAGGGTCACTGCTTCTAGACCCTCTCAGCAGAGCTTGGAAATGTATGTATGAAAATAAACTCAGGTAGACACATCTGTCTATCGTTCTATCCATCTATATATCAGTCTATCTATCTATTTGGATAGATATATTAAAAGAGACATGGATTCATACTGATACTTCGAACTCCAATCCAGCACCACAGAGTTTATTCTAGCATTCTCCTTTTGTTTATTTGTAACTTCTTTCACCAACAGTGAGAAACTTAACTCCAGTTAGCTACAATATATTTCCTAATGTGTCAACTAGTTTCAGAATTGCTAATCCATACCCTTATGAAAAACAAATTTACCACCTAGAGTAGAGTGTTTGTGTCCAGTACTTTAGTTCTATAGTATCCCGTCAAATCACTGTCTTCCAAAGTAACTTAGGTCAGGACCTTTCATCCCCACCCTTTCTGTTTGGTTATGTCACATGCTTGTAATACAGTGAGATTCATTTGTCACTGCATTCCATCTGAGTTCCCCAGCATCTTGATTGATTTTTAAAATTTGAAGAGTAAAATTCACTCTTTGTGGTGTACAGTTCTATGGGTTTTGACTTTATGGTCATGCATCCATACACACAGTACCATACAGAGCTGTGTTTTTCACCCCCAAAGTTCTCTCATGCTATCCCTTTGTATTCAACCCCTTCCCCTACTCCATCCCTTGGCAACCACTGATCATTTTCCGTCTCTGTAATTCTGCCTTTTCTAGAAAGTCATATAAATTGAATCATATACTATACAGCCTTTTGAATCTGACTTATTTTACTTAGAGAAGTGCATCCAAGATTCATCCATGTTGTTGTGTGAATCAAGAGTTTATCCTGGGGCCGGCCCCGTGGCCTAGCTGTTGAGTGCATGCGCTCCCCTACTGGCAGCCCAGGTTCGGATCCAGGGCACGCACTGACACATCGCTTCTCTGGCCATGCTGAGGCCGTGTCCCACATAAAGCAACTAGAAGGGTGTGCAATTATGACATACAACTATCTATTGGGGCTTTGGGGGGAAAAAGGAGGAGGATTGGCAATGGATGTTAGCTCAGGGCTTATCTTTCTCACACACAATAAAACAGTTTATTCTTTTGATTGCCAAGTAGTATTCTAATGTACTGATGCATCACAGTTTCTTTCTCCATTCACCTGACGAAGGACCTTTAGTTTATTTCCAGCTTTTGGCAATTATGAATGAAATGGCTATAAAGATTCCCACAAAGATTTTTGTTTAAACATTAGTTTTCAATTTTCTTCAGTAAATACCTAGGAGCGGGATATCTGAGTCATAAAATAAGTGTATGTTTAGCTTTATAAGAACCTGCTCAACTGTTTTCTGAATGCAACTATCATGTTGCATTCCCAGTTCTAATTGCTCCTACTCCTCACCCACCTCCTCATGTGGTATTTGCAATTTTATTTTTTATTTCAGGCACCTAATAGGCGTGCAGTATCTTATTGTGGCTTCTGCTTCATTTTTGAAAGTGAGTTCTGCTAAATATAGAATCTTGTGTTGACTTTGGGTTTTCTTTCTGCATTGAAAGATGTCATTTTGTTGTTGAGTTGTCTCTGTTGTTTTTGATAATATATCATCCATCATTCACCTTATTTCTCCCTGTATGTAATGTCTTCCCCTGTATATATGTATTTCCCTGACTGCTTTCAAGATTTTCTTTTTATCTTTACATTTTAGTAGCTTGACTATCAATTACCTAAGTATGCTTTTATTTTATATTTTATTTTGTGGGTTTGCTGACTTTCTTGGATCTAAAATTTTAGATTTTCCACCAAATTTTGGAAATTTTATGCTATTACTTATTGATTTGCCTTTCTGCCTCATTTAATTTTTCTGTCTTTCTCCTCTCTGCTGGGGACTCAATCATCTCACAGGTCATAAGGCTCTCTTCATTTTTCTTCAAAATTTTTACACTCTTTTCTTCAGACTGGATAATTTCTATTGCTGTATCTTCATGTTTTTTCTATTGTTTCTAATCTACTGGTAAACTCAAAAGTATTTATTTTATTTCATCTTCCTATTTGGTTCTTTTGTGTAATTTCCACTTCTCTGCTGAGTTCCCACATCTGTTCATTCATTATGGGAATATTTTTCTTTACCACCATGATCATCTTTATAATAGCTGCTTTTGTATTCTTGACTGCTATTTGGAACACATTGGGGAGAGTTTCTACTGCCTGCTTTTGGTCACATATGGATTACATTTTCCTGTTTCTTCAAATCTCATGATTCTTTTAAATTGTGTACTGGAAATGATGAAAGATAGGTATAGAGGATCTGGATTCTATTGTATTTCTTTGAAGAGTGTTGTTAGTTTTCTAGCAGGGAATCAACTTGGCTGGACTGAAATTCCAATCCTATCTCCTTTACAGTGGGCATAGCTGAAATCCTCAGTCAGTTCTTTCATCTTCCAACTGCTGTTTTTACACTAGGCCTTCTGGGACCTACCCTGTATGTGTGTTGTTCAAAGATCTGCCAATTTGGTGTGTGGGGGGGAGAGACTTACGTATATATTTTGCAATTTTCCTCTTTGTGTCTCCCTCCCTTCCAGAATTTCTCCCCTAACTTTCCAGCTACTCTGCCAGCCCAAAAATTCATCCTCTAACTTTACAAATAAGACTGTAGTTTTTCCCCTGTCTAGGCCATGTACAGATTTTCGAATGCTTTGAGGCAACAGATTCAAGCTTGCAAATATCTCCTGGTGCAATTGCCATCATTTAAGGGAAGAATCCCTCTCGGTTCAGCTAGCTTGTGGAAGTGATTTAAACATACGCACATATACACATTTATTATATGTGTTTTACATATAGCTACACGAGTCTGTATAAATATATATAATATTTTGTGCAGATTTTATCATTGTTATCTGTGAGAGTGTTAGTTCAACAAGCTACTCCACCATTAGTAGAAGCCAGACCTCGGTTTTGTTTCTTTCTTGTATTTTATATAAATGGAATTATAAAATATATAGCCTTTTGAATATAATTTCTTTTATGCAGCATTATGGTTATGATATTCATCCATGCTATTACTTGTAGCTAGTGTTTGTTCATTTGTTGAAAATAATTAATTTTTTAATGGTCATAAAATATGCAGAACATAAAATTGTAACCATTTTTAAGTGTACAGTTCAGCGACATTCGATACCTTCACATAATTGTGTAGCCATAACCTCCAACCATCCACAGAACTATATTCACATTACACTGAAACTTTGTGCCCATTAAGCAACAACTCCCTGTTATCCCTGTTATCCCTCCCTCTTGCCCCTGGGAACCACCATTCTCCTTTCTATTCCTATAAATTTGACTACACTAATTACTTTATATGAGTGGAATCATACAGTATTTTTCCTTTTGTGACTGGCTTTATTTCACTTAGCATAAAGTCCGCAAGGTTCATCCATGTCATAACATGTGTCAGAATTCCTTCCTTTTTAAGGGTGAATAGTATTCCACTATGTGTATACAATACATTTTTTTGTCACTTCATCCACTGAAGGACATCTGGCTTGATTCCAGCTTCCGGCTATTTTGAATAATGCTGTTAAGAACATGGGTGTACATATATGTCTTTATACCTCTGCGTTCAGTTCTTTTGGGTGTATACCCATAAATGGTGTTCTCCGATTCACTTTTTCACATATAACAGGGTCCACCACACCTCCAAGAAGCAATTCTTGGAATGCCAGCTGGTTGCCAGATAATTCAACTCAATTTGATGCTGACAACCCAGAGATACATCAGATTCTACAGGTTGATGGCTCCGTCCTATAATTCTGCACACCCACCCAACCTCACCTTTACTTCAGATGCCAGTTACAAGCCCAAGTTGTTACCTGTACTCTGACTTACTGGCTATAAACCAGAGGTTCCCACAACCTCCTCATTGGGTTTGATTAATTTGCTAGAGTGGCTCACAAAACTCAGAGAAACATTTACTAGATCACCAGTTTATTATAAAAGGATATAATTCAAGAAGAGCCTGTTGGAAGTGGTGCATAGGGAAAGGTATTGAGATAGTACACGAAGCTTTCATGCCATCTCCACGTGCACCACTCTCCAAGCAGTCCTTGTCATTGCCAACCTGGAAGCTCTCTGAACCGCCTTCTCTTGGGATTTTTATGGAGGCTCTCTCACATAGGCATGATCAATTATTAACTCAGTTTCCAGCCCTTCTCCTTTCTCTGAAGGATAAAGGGTAGGGCTAAAAATTCGAAGCTTCTAATCAGGGCTTGGTCTTTCTGGTGACCATTCCCCATCCAGGAGCCATCCAGGAGCCCACCCAGAGTTGCCTCAGTAGAACAAAAGATTCTCTTAGTGTTCTTATCACTGGGGAAATTACAAAGATTTTAGGAACTCTGTGCCAAGAACTGGACGCAGAGGCCGATAAATATGTTTTTTATTATTTCGGAACCTATAAGTGGAATTTCTAGATCATATAGTAATTCTATTTTTAATTTTTGAAGGAACTGCCATACTGTTTTCCACAGTTTTATATTCTCACACTCAGAGCACAAGGGTTCCAATTTCTCAACATCCTTGCCAACACTTATGTTCTGATTTTGTGATGGTAACTATCCTAATGGGTGTGAAAAGGTAGCTCATTGTGCTTTTATTTCACATTTTCCTGATACTTAACGATGTTGAGCATCTTTTCTTGTGTTTCCTGTTCATTTTATATTTTCTTTGGAGAAATGTCTATTCAAGTATTTTGTGCATTTTTAAATTGAGTTTTTTTATTGTTGAGTTGTAGAAGTTCTTTATTTATTTTAGATATTAATCCCTTATCAGATTTGTGATTTGCAAATATTTTCAACCATTCTATGGTTTGCCTTTTTACTCTGTTGATAGTATCTTCTGATACAGAAAACTTTTTCGTTTTGATGAAGTCCAATTTGTTATTTATTTGTTACTTATGGCTTTGGTGTCATACTAAGAAATCATTTTTGCAATGGCATTTGGACCCAATCACATACAGCTTTTACCATGTGTTTTCTTCTAAGGATTTTATAGCTTCAACTCTAACATTTATATCTTTGATCCATTTTGAGTTAATTTTTGTATATAGTGTAAAGTAAGGGTCCAACCTCATTCTTTTGTATGTGGGTATCCAGTTTTCCCAACAACATTTGTTGAAAAACTGATCTTTTCTCCAATGAATGATCCTTGTACCTTTGTCAAAAATCATTGGACCATATATGCAAAGTTTTATTTCTGGGGTCTCTGTGCTATTTCATTAGTATAGTGTGTGTATTTATGCCAGTACCACACTGTTTTGATCACTTTATAGGAAGTTTTGAAATCAGGAAGTGTGAGTTCTCTAACTTTGTTCTTCTTTTTCTAGATTGTTTTGGCTATTCAGTGTCCCTTGAGAGTCCGTAAGAATTTTAGGATAGATTTTTCTATTTTTGCAAAACCATCATTGGAATTTTTATCTCTTTAAGTAAGTTGATTCATAAGTATTTTACTCTTTTTGTTGCTATTGTAAATAAAATTGTAAAGTTTTTAAATTTCTTTTAGATTACTTATTATTAATGTATAGAAGAACAACTAGTTTTTGCATGTTGATTTTGTGTCCCACTACTCTGCAGAATTTACTAGTTCTAACAATTTTTTGGTGGAAGTTTTAGGGGTTTCAACATATAAGATACTATTTGTAAACAAATAAATATTACTTCTTCTTTTCCAATTTGGATGCTATTTCTTTCTTTTTCTTGCCTAATTGCTTTGGCTAGATCTTCTAATACCATGTCGAATAGAAGTGGTGAAAATGGGCCTTCTTGTCTTGTTCCTGATCTTAGAGAAAAAGCTTTCAGTCTTTCACCCTTGAAAATGATGTTCTCTGTGGATTTCTATATATGGCTTTTATTATGTTGAAGTTGTTTCCTTTTACTCTGAGTGTTTTTTTAGTGGTGTTAGCATGAAAGCATGTTGAGTTTTGTTAAATGCTTTCTCTGCATCCATTGAGATGATCATGTGTTTTCTTCCTTTATTCTGTTAATGTGGTTTATTACATTAATTCATTTTCATATATTGAAACATCCTTGTATTCCAGGAATAAATCCCACTTAAAAATGCTGTATAATCCTTTTAACATGCTGATGAATTTAGTTCATTAGTATTTTTTGGAGGATTTTTATATCAATATTCATCAAAGATATTGACCTATAGTTTTCTTTTCTCTGAGTGTCTTTGGCTTTGATATCAGGGTAGTGCTAATCCCATAGGATGACTTTACAGGTATTTTCTCCTCTTCAACTTTTTGAAAGAGCTTGAAAAGAATTGGTGTTAGTTAATTAAAAAAAAAAGTCTTTGGGCCCAGGAATAAATTCAGCATAAAATAAATACAAATAAATATTTTTTAAAAATATGAAAAAGTTTTTTACTAAGAAAATTTAAAAATTAAGTAAGTATATCACTTATCACTTTATTTCTAAATAGTTTTTTAACCTACTAGTAAGCATGAACAAATTGTTAGAATTAAAATGACTCGTGTTAATTTTCTTCATTGCAAGTATTCTGACAGAAGTATATCATGCCGTCATGTATGACATTTTTTATGAAAAAATGGTCATTTTTTGTAGTATTTGAGAATATTATGAATTTTGCCAGTGGCCTCTGACAGTACTCTGATATGCAAAGTTATCTTTTCAACATGTATGTCTATCATCATCCTTACCAAATTAACAAACTCAGGTGCTAATTAATCAACTACTTTTCATATGATACAGGTTCTCCACCACCAACTTCCCTAAGCATCAGGAAATTCTACAACTTCTGCAAGATTAACGGTTTTACCTTACATTGTATATATCTCATGTGGTTTAAAACATCCAAAAATCGTTGATAAACTGACCCTGCCCACACTAAAGCATTGTGAATAATAAAAGTTTGTCTCTGTTAAGTGGGGAGGGATTTCAGGTTGAACTTAATTTTGTAAGTGGTCAATTTATTACAGTGTACTGTTCTGTTATGTATTTCACTTCTTTTCTAAAAAAGTGATAGTTGAGGGCACTTAGATAAAAATTTGAGAAAATAAGGAACTGATACACACTGTAAGCTTCAAATGTTTTCAAGCATAAGATACAATAAGAACTAAAACTACGAAATGACGGAGGAAATAGAGATAAGGGGATGAAGTTGCAAAACTGAATCTATAATAATATCTCAATGGCTAGCTTTGTGGTGCCAAGAAGGTGGTGAAGTCAAAGAATTCATAAAGATGATAATAAACACACTACAAAGAAAAAAGACTGAAATTTTCATAGAGAGAATTTTTACAGTGATATGACAGATAGAGAACAGAGAAGAGAAGTTTGAGTGAGAGACTATCTGCTTCTTAAATTATTTCCACTTTAGAGAACAACAAACCAATTTGCTGAAATCTTTATTCCTCTCTATGACCCTATCTTTACTTGCAAAATCTCAGCCCTGAATCTATGTCACAGTCCAGCTTTTCCATCCCTGGAGAACAGAGCAATTTATCTCATATGAAACCTCAACAGCTCAGGCTGTGAAACAGGCCGGCCATCCATTCTCACAGAGGAGCCAACTGGAGGTAGGATTTTTGGTTCTGAATTCAGCTAAATATCTTCAAAGAATCGTATCTGGCCTTCCTTATCCAGGGCTATCAGTGAAGTGCTGGCTGGCTTTCAGAGAAGAGCAATTTACAGTCAGTGGAGACATTTTCTGTTGAGCTCTCTAGAGAAGGCTGTGGGGCTTGTCAGTAAGAGTTGATTTTTATGAGGATTATACTTTTTTATTTTATTCAGAGATTTATAAAGAAATTTACATGGTAAGAATTATTATCAAAAAAATACGTTGTCTATTCTCTGGTCATTTAAGCAAAATCTTCCTCTCAGCGCCAACCCATGGACAAAGCCCAGATTTAATCTCTAAGAGTCTGCTAGGCACTCTGTGGTCCATGGGAAGCCCTCAAGTTGGCAGCCTGTTTCCTTGTGTGCTGTCCTGGTGTTCAATCTTCCATCTCTTCCGGGTACAACTAGACAGACACTTATGAGATCATCAAGGGACTTGACATTGGAGAAATGTACATTTCATTATCTTTAGACTTCTACACTTTTCAAAAACACTCTCAGCATTTCCAGTAATTGTGCAGCAGTTTCCCCAACACTAAGGTTCTCACTATTATAAGTTAAAACAAATAAATTTTGAAAAGGAAAAAGTGATCTTTGCAATTTTGTACAGAATCTATATAATGGGTGCATCCTTATAAATGGAGGTGATGGTGCTCAGGGCAAGCTACCACAGGAGGCACCACCCTGGTGTGTGTATTGTTTCGAGCTGAAGACAATAAGGACTCAGAGAACTCAGGAAGAATATTTGAATTTCCCCTCCCAAACTGCCTATAGAATTTAAAACAAAAAATCTGTATCAAGAAGGAGTTATTATCATGATGGTTGTAAAGATAACATAGGCTAGAGGTTACAATAGGAAAGGCACCAAGCCCCTTTTATCAAAAACTCTATCTCTCCCTGACCACATTATCTATAGATGACCCTTAGAAGAGTTGTCAGGCAAACATTTGCATTTCTATCTCCATGTGAGTTGTCTTCTTGCCCTCTGTGGTCTTAGACCACTACCCACCCCCAACACCTTCCTCTTCTTTAGCTACAATACTTAAGCGGGCAGCTTAGACAGAGGGACGAGTTGCTCATTTCTGAGTTTCTCCCATGTATACATGTTATTAAACTTGGTATTATTTTCTCCTGTTAACCTGTCTTGTTAATTATTTGGCCAGCCATGAGAACCTTAAGAAAATGGAAGAGGGAGATTCTCTCACTCCCTCAACAGTTTTTGCGCCCAACGTGGGGCTACACTGACTGGTAAGTTGCGTTCTCTGGCTGGAAGAAATGCCTTCTCCCTGCATTACTGCAGGGGATGAAATACGGGAACTCCTGATGAAAGCCGGCAAAATGTAAGACTTCTTACCACGTCAGCCTCCTGGAATCTCTACCTGTGGAGTCTGGTGGAATGAAGTGGTGAGAAATTTATTCTCTTTCAAAATTTAGATTGACAGGAGAAAATATTTGGGAAACTAGTTTCTTGTGCTTTTAGTGACGCTGGTAAATTTGGTAGAGTACTCTTGGTTTTGATCTTGATCCCTTTTCCTCCCAGAGATAGTCTCTGTTTTTCTCTTTTGTCTCTGTCTTTTGTATCGTGTGTCATAAGAAGGAAATACCATAGGGTAGGACGCAAGCATAGGCCCTATAAGCCTACTGTCTGGGCCGGCCCCACAGACTGGTGAGTTTGCGGGTCTTACCAGACTGGCGTCTATTTAGACAAACTTTGCTGTGGGTTAATATGCACATGAAGTGAAGGCCATTGCCAAGGGCATCTTGGAAGCCAAAAAGGCCGCAAATCTGGTGGGCATGGTTCGAGCAGTTAAGAGCCATTAGGGCGCTCGCCACTTTCAGAAGACTCCTGTGACAGGATAAATTGGGTCACGGAACGGGGTAGATGACACAGGTCCCACGCCAACTGCAAGAAAATGTCCATGCAACGACGAGGTACTCTGTAAAGCCAACAGTCCCCAACCCCGTGGCACCTCCTCCCCCAGGTATTATTCTGACTCCAAGAGACCTACGGCGTGGCTAAAACTGTCATTGTGCACATAACAAAAAAACCGGATGAGGTTTTTCCTTCTGTTTTGTTCTGTGTCCTGAGACAACTTGGCTTTGTGACCAGTGAGAATATTCTCCTTGGTCTCCACCATACGGAAGGTGCATTTACCGGGGTGCCCCTTGGTGGCCAGTTGAGTAGACTGGGGTTCTGAACTGTCTCTTTTTCTGGCTGTGCCAAGCTCTCAGGGGAGTTTGTCATAAAGGGCCCAGTCTATAAGGACTTTTGTCATCTTAACCTTCGTTGCTTGTTAGAGCTGGAAAAATCCCATTCCAGTATTGCCTGCCCGGTATCACAGATTAGCGGGTCTGTGACGGGAGGCGTCCCACACTATGGTGGGAGACTGGAGACACAGTTTTCACTACACCATCCTTACTGCCTGTGCAACGAAGGACTTTACTTTCTCTGAATATCTTTGGGAGTGAATTCTGTGGATCATGGGGGCTACATCATCTGCGCCTTCACCAGGGACACCTCTTGCGTCCATGGTAAAGATTTATTCAAAGCATGGGAAAGTTACCACCGGGTCTTTCCTTCAAAAGGCTTATTAGATCAAGTCACTATTGGAATAAATATACAAATGAAGATCCTACTCGTCAATGGCCCGACGACAGATACTTTGAATTGGAAAACTTCTAAAGTGGGGAAAAAAAATATGTTTTGAGAGCTCTCACACAATTGTTTAATTGGTACCTAAAAAAAGGCCAGAAAAAGGAAGGGAAAAATTTAAATAGCCTTAAGACCTTGACTCAGGTTACAATTGAATTGAGAACAGGTAAAAGTGTAAGTGTTGATAAGATTATAAAGGTTGGAATGTTTGAGCTAATTTTATATAAAGAGGTTACATCAACTTTGCCTGTGTATGTTTTAAAATGTCTGACTGGGAATGCTTCCCTTGTCCAAAATTAGAAGACCAACACCTATTGATAAAAATCTTAATGATAACTATGTTTAAAGGTATAAGAGGTGATGAAATTTACATGAACTTTTGTACAAAAAAATTAAGTTATTTCTATTACAGAACTGGTTACCAAAAATAGTAATTTAAATGATGGCTAATTTTATCTAATGTCTTATGAAGTCTTATAGGCAATCTAAATAATTATTGGGAACAAGTAACTAAATAGTTGTGAAAAAGATGAATGTTGGGTGAACATTAAATAATAATTATGTATTATGGTGGTTACAGCTTCCAAAATCTTTTTGGTGACTTAAAACTTTAGAGTTTTGCTAAATTTTGTGATAAAAATTCACTGAGTATCATCATTTCCAAATAAGATAAGATATTAGACATTGATTACTAAACTTACGTTTGTTACATTTGGCTTTTCATTACAGGAAAACTAAAAGGTGTTTTGGGTCTATTGGTAAACATGTGTTTTATTAAAAGATTGTACTATAAAGTAACATATTTCTAGAGGTTATGAAGTGTTTATAAATTTTCCAAGCCACAATATACTAATGTAAAAGAAAGTTTATAATGGTTTACTTAGTTTTTACTTACACATTGGGGTTACTAAGAGTTAAAATTTCTAATTAGTATATGTGATTGAAGCTACTAAATATAATGAAAAAATATGTCTGTGTACAAGGAAAGTAAGATGGATAAAGAAGGAACAAAGAATGGAAATATTTTATTTGATTGATTAAGAAAGATAAAATTGTCTTCAAGTACTAGGAGGGAAAAGAAAGACATGGGACAAATTCTGAATGTAAAAAGAAAGTTATAGGTTTGTGGAAGAGAAATTCTGGAAAAGGAGTTTTTGTATGGTCAAGTTGGCTAAGATTGAAATGAATTTAATAAAGTAAATGAATTTAATATCAGAAGGAAGCAGGTACAAAATTATAATTTGGTCTTCTTTCTCTTAAAAGGATAATTTTCTTGAACTTGATAAAGAGGTTATAAAAGATTTTTCTTTACCTTTCGGTAAGTCTCCCTAAAAGACAGAAAAAAAAAAACTGTTAAAATAATTTCCTGTGTTCAAAAGACTGAGGTCTCTCTATTAAGGTTTTTGGACTGTTAATGCTCTGTTTGCTTTAACGTGTTCTATTTTTGACAAGCTCCCCAAAATTCATATCTTAAATAAAGTCATTTTTTTACTTTTTTTCTTTGAGAATTTTCAAAAGGCCCTGGAACTTCTCAAAGAAATTTGCTCTCTTCCTATAAGGGGAAAGATACTAAATTTACTAGGCTTATTCAGTATGTTAAATTACATGGAAAGCATTGTCAGACAAGTGATGATATGTCTGCTTAGGTGCTGTTATGTGGGCAAATGTTATTGACATAGGTGTTTTAAAATTGTATAACATTACTGAAATTCTGATCTGTCCTGATTATCAGTCATAATTCTGGTTATTATTATTTTAAAGTGTTGTATGTCACAAAATTAACCAAATTTCTCTGTCAATTGCCATTTTGAGCTCTTGTTGTTTACAGACTTATTTCTTTGCTCTAATGCTTTTGCAAAATATTTCGACTTCAGAAAAATTCATGGAAAGGACTCTGACATTTACACTGGAGTACAGGTTTCCGACAAACTTTCTGATCATAAAACTGAACTTGGTAAGAAATTACAGAAATCTGATGGAAAGACTGATAACTTCATGAAGCTGCTAACAGAAAGACTGGGATCAAGAATGGATTACACAGGACCGAATGAACTAATAAGGATAATTATAATTTTTATGATTTTTCATTTGAAGTATTGCTGAATTTTTAATGTTTTGTTTTTTCAGAGTTAAGGAAAACTTTTTCTCTTTTCTCCTGAGCTAGCTATGACATAACAATTTGGTAAATGATATTTTTGTAAGTAAAATTGAAATATTTCTCTATTTCTCTCTATCTGATCCCTCGAATTTGGAAACTCTTAGTAAGTGAGTATTGTTGTTTTCATGGCAATATAGTTATTTGCATAAGTTCAATAAGAATCTGTTCTCCTTATAACAGGACGTAATTGGAAACACTGATTATATTACGAAGGCTGTGACTGGAAGATCATATTTGTGATATAACCATACAGGTTTTGAGGAATGAAGATTGGACTTTATGGAAGAAAGCCACGTGGAAATACTGGCCTGGTACCTTATGTTCCAAGCAGCACTTCCCAGGATAAGTAAAGAATGTCACTTATCTGGCAAACACAAGGAACCTCGAAATATTTTGGGGGAACCTAGGAAGAAAGGAATTCACCCAAATCTGTAGGTATTACAGGCAAAGTCTGATGACAAAATCCTTGGCTTGGCTTTTCTGGCCTGGAGAGGCCTTTAAAGTTCAATCTGAGATTCCTTATAAAAAGTTCCAGCAAAGCAGATTTAAAAGAGCCTATGTGATCAATTGCTATTCTTGCTGTACTTATGTAAATAATTGGGCCAACACTATTGGAACTAGGCTTATTTTGCAAACTAGTTTTAATTTGTCTATCTTTGATAAAAATGAGGGTGATCTTAGAAAGAAAAATTATATTTCAGTAAAAACTATAGTGTACATTTGCGGATATTAGATCCTAGTTTTGTTAATTGTCTGTTAAGGTTTTTGTTTTATATCTGTTGACTGGACTGGATCCTGATTTCTTCTAGTCTCCTAAAATATTTGGCTACAGATGTCCAAACTAACGTTTTTCATTTTTTCCATCATTTTCATTTGGAATCACTAAAAACTGAACCTGCCCTTTTTCCTGAAGCCTTAGAAACTGAAGCTGATGGACTTGATATAAACTTAAGAGATTACCCAATGACATCATCAGAGACATTTTAAACTGCAAAAGATGCTTTGATGCTGACATCTAAAAATCTTCTTAACTAGCTGTCCCCTATACTGAGAAACTGCTTTACACCTTGCTCCAACCATTAACCTTGTTTTTCTTTCATTTACATAGAAATGCTTCCATTAAATACTTGATTGCTTGCTTCCACAATATAGGTGTAACCTTGAGAGCCCACCTGCATCACCACTGTCAGGGGAAGAGGGGGAATCTCCCTCTGCCCTTTTCCTTAAGGTTCTTATGACTGGCCAAATAATTAACAAGACAGGGTAGCAGGAGAAAATAATACCAAGTTTAATAACATGTATATATGGGAGAAAGCAGGGACACTGCCTTTCTCAACACAATAGCAGATTCTCATCTTAAATACCATGTCCAACCAAAGACAAGGAGGATGTTGGGGGTGGGAGTGTTAGTTACAGGAGATTATCACTAAAGCACTGTAAACAAGAGTAAGATTTATTATGCAGTTTTAAGGCCTCACCTTCTACGTTGATAAGTCTCTAGAAATGAGGTCGTCCCGCCACTTCCCAATACAGAGAGGGAGATACTTTTACAAATGGAGACTTCCCTTGTAAATGATTGTCTGGTAACTCCTTGCAGGGCCATCCAGAGCCTGTGGCCATAGAGACAGAACTTCCGATAAGATGGGCTTGTTGGTGCCTTTTCTATTGTAACCTCTAGCCTACATTATCTTTATAGCAGTCATGATAATAACTCCTTCCTGAAACAGATCTTTTGTTTTAAATTCTTTAGGCAGTTTGGGCGGGGAAACTCAAATATTCTTCCTGAGTTCTCTGAGTCCTTATTGTCTTCAGCTGGAAATAATCCGCATACCACAGCGGTGCTTCCTGGGGTAGCTTGCCCTGAGCACCATCAGTTCCCTCCTCTGAAACTTCCCTAGAAGTTTCACATATTAAAAGCTGAGCTGGTAACTGTGGAGAGAGAAATCCTGGTAGTATCCGAGTGATAAGAAGTCTGCAAAGAGAGAAAAGAACGCAGATTAGAATGAGGATGAACAAGCAGAAAAGAACAAATCGGAGCACATTTCCCCACACTCCATTAAACCAGTCCCCCAATCTTGGAAATAAGTCAGTCCAATAAAATGTGTGAGCTTCGTTTATCTGATGAAAAATGTCAATCTTCTCTTTTAATAGATTTAAGTTAGATATTACTTGACCTGTTTGATTCACATAAAAGCAACATTTTTCTCCAATGATTGCACATGCTCCTCCTTGCTGGGCAGTGAGTACATCCAGAGCACATCGATTTTGGAGCACCACAGATGCTAGGCTGTTAATCTCTGACTGGAGTATGTTCAAGGTTTGCATGGTGGTGTTGAACTCTTGCTCCATTACCATAGAGAGATTTAAGATTGCCTTTTCCAACTCATAATCTCCAAAGCTGGGGAATAGGACTCTCAAGGCTGAAAGAACTTAGAGTTGTGATATACAAGTGGAGTTTTCACGATTTCTCGACTGGCACGTTTATGTGGCACAATCTTATGAACAAACGAACCCAAGTTTGCAATTTGGCTGGCATTTCAGGTGGAGTGCTTGGTGACAGAAGGAGCCAGGTATCCAAGTCCGCATTGTCCTGACCAGTTAGGTGGGAATCCTTTATACACTTTGTTGCCGCATAAAATGAAAAGAGCAGTGTAGTTTAAAGACAAGGTTAGAATTGAGTCTATAGTTCCCAGGATCTGGACTATTTCATGATCTGTGTCACTTGCACTGTTACTACCTAAACATCTCCATTTCCCATGAGCTCCTGTCAGTCTGCGAGAACAGAACAGATTGCAGAATAGCTGGTACAGGAGGCCTGAAGTCTGATTTTGGCAGCTATAAAGCCTGGTCTTGTCACCTGACCAGGTGAGTCCAGATTTTTGATCCACCCATATATAGTCTGTGGCATTGGGCAGCTTAACCATGCGGATAGCTGCGATACCTCAAGTTGCACACGGGTGGCTCGGAAGCCATCCAGAGCACTTGGTGATTTGGCAAATGTCTGTGCCAGAGGGAGTAGTGATAGAGTCACTTACAATTCCCTTGAGAGTTCTGAAGATGCCACCTGCGGAATCAAACCACAGAGTTTGACTGCAATATTGTCTCGGTATGTCACCCAGGAAAGGTCCAGCGCCATGTTTACTTTCAATGCAGAGGGAAAAACTTTCACTTATTGCTTGTACTTGGGCAAGGGACAATCCTTGACCTTCTAAGTAGTCTTTCTGGGGCCCAAGTGACTCACCAGGAGACGAAGCAGAGTGAAGTTTCCTTTGTTGCGGATACCATACTCTGTTATTCATCCATTTTCCGTACTTAGTCCACCAGGTGTTCATATCAGCAGGAACAAAGACTAGTTCAGGTTCTTTTGCACTGTCTAGCTGTTGACATAACCAACAGTCAGATTGATTAGTTAGCGTGGCTAGGGCTTGGTAAACTGGCATAAGGGGGTGTTTGGTCTGTGCCCGACCTGTTGAAAAGGAGAGGGTTAGTAAAAGCAAGACACAGATCGGAGAAGAGCCCATAGCAGAGACTTAGAGAGGGGAAGAGGGACAGATAGAGACCAGCACTCTCCAGTCAGCTTTCTAATAAATGATTAAAAAATATGTATATATACATCCACTAATATTTTGTGTGAGTGAGTGTGTATATATATCCTGAGTTTTAAAGCAAGGGGGAGGAAATGGGTCAAAGTAGGTTTTCTTGATCCGTGATCTTGGGAAAAGCTGTCTACTTCGTGATGTCGGCTGCTTCTGGGGCCTGGGTTTTGGCCCTCGAAATCCTTAGTTTAAGGTCACCTGTGGGGATTATCTCTCAGTTGTCTTGAGAGCGATGTTCTGGGTCTATTTTGGTGTGGCTTGCATGGATCCAGGAAGATTTTTTTTTTATTTTGATGACAGTGCAGGTCGTCGGTAAGATTTCATAAGGTCGTTCCCAGCGATGTGACAGTGCGTGTTTTCTTCTAAAGACCTTGATGTACACCCAGTCTCCTGGTCGAAAGGGATGGCGAGGCTTGTCAGAAGGTGGGGGCCACGCCTCTTTTACCTGTTGACGATATGCTTCAAGTATACTAGTTAATTTTTGTATATAACTAGTCATAGCATCAAATTGTTCACTTAAGTTCCCATAATATTCATTTAATCCAGGAATTGAAGGTTTAGAGACGCCAGTAGGCATCGGATGTCCAAAAACTATTTCAAAAGAAGTCAGTCCATGCCTTTTATTTGGAGTATTTTGAATCTTCATAAGGGCCAAGGGCAGAGCTTCTGGCCATTTAAGTCCAGTTTCTTGACAGACTTTTCCTAGAGTTCTTTTTATATCTAGATTTTTATGTTCCAATTGCCCTGATGACTGAGGGTGATATGGGGTATGAAATTTTAATGACTACCCCAGAGTTTTTGCAAGCAAGTGTTTTTTCTCTGCTGTAAAATGAGTTCCTTGGTCTGATTCAATCTATAAAGGAATGCCAAAGCGAGGAATAACTTCAGTTATTAATTTCTTTACCACTGTTTTGGCATCTGCATGTCTGGTCGGATAGCATTCAGTCCATCTACTAAACATGCAGACAATAACCAAACAGTGAGAGTAACCTAAAGCTGAGGGCAAGTCCATAAAATCCATTTGGAGTGCCGCAAAAGGCAGCGTGGGCCTGGGAGGACTTCCTGGATCACACCGATTTCTCCCAGAAACTTGGTAAGATTTGCAAGTTGTGCACTGGGAGGTGATTTGGTCAGAAATTTTATGGCTGCCAGAGCAAAACCAATTGTTTTTTAGTTCTTTAGCTATCCTCTGTTTGCACATATGTCCCATTTGGTGGGAGATAAGTGCAAGCCAAAAAGTCAAAAGAAAAGGAGCTACTGGAAGTCCATTTTGTCCAATGTATAATCCATCTGATAATTGTTTGGCACCCTTTTGTATCCAATTGTCTTTTTCAGATTGTGGGGCATTTGTCTGATAGTTAATAACATCAGTTAGGGATAAAGGAAGGTTTAAAAATTGGGTGGAAATCGGATAAGGGGGTCCATAGTGAGCTGCATATTTAGCAGCTCTGTCAGCCCTGTCATTCCCTAAAGATATGACATTAGTCTCCTTAGTATGGGCTGAACAATGAACAATGGCAATTTTTGAAAGAAAGTGAATAGCTTTTAATAAGGCTGTAATTAAGTGTCCATTAGCAATAGGAGTTCTTGCAGAGGTTAAGAATCTACGGGATTTCCAAATTGTGCCAACAACATGGCAGACTCCAAAAGCCTATTTGCAGTCTGTGTAAATAGTGGCAGTTTTTTCTTTTGCTAATGTGCAGGCCCTAGTAAGAGCTATGAGTTCAGCAGCTTGGGCTGATCTTATGGTGGGCAAAGAATAAGCTTCAAGAGTTTCATGTGGGGAAACTATGGCATAACCAGTTATTATGCTTCCCCGGGAATTTCGTTTACAGGAGCCGTCACAAAACAGAAGTAGGTCTGGATTGTCTAAAGGGATGTCTGAGAGATCCTCTCGTGGCTTTGAGACCATTTCTATAGTTGCAAGGCAATCATGTGGAATGGAGTGGGGCTCTCCATTATCAGGAAGGGGCAGTAAAGTAACTGGATTTAAAGTGTTTCAACGATGTAAGATGATGGAAGGAGCCTGCTCATAGGTGGTCTGTTGACGTGTAGAGAGGTGTTGTGTCCTATGAACTTGCAAAATAGCTGACACAGAATGTGGGACATAGAGGTGAATGGGAGAGCCTAATGTAAGAGTACTGACCTTATCAATCAGGGTGGCAGCTGCAGCCACCGCACGTAAGCATGGGGGCATGCCTGATGCCACAGGGTCTAGTTGGCATGAGAAATATGCTATAGGACGCATTAGAGAGGCAAAAGTTTTCCCTAGAATGCCTGTAGCAATTTCATTATTTTCATGACAGTATAGATGAAAAGGCTTGTCAAAATTAGGTATGCCAAAAGACAGAGGCATGGACAAAGCTATTTTTAAGGCCACAAAGGAGTTTAATGCCTCTGAGGACCAGGAAATAGGCTCTGGGGCGATATCTGGGAGAAGAGAATACAGAGGTTTAGCAAGGGCTGCAAAATTAGGAATCCATTGGCAGCAGTAACCAGCAGCTCCTAGAAATTGACGTAGCTGTTTCTTTGTTTTGGGGAGACGGATGGATAAAATTGACTCAAGGCGTTTGGGGGTTAGCTTTTGAATGTCTTGAGATATCTCATGCCCTAAGTAGGTAACAGTCATTTGCACCCACTGAAGTTTAGACCTGGAGGTTTTATGGCCTCATTCAGCTAGGGCTTTCAGGAGAATGAGAGAATCTGTAAGAGCCCCCTGCTTAGTTGGATTACAGAGTAAAAGGTCATCAACATATTGAACAAGAGTGGAGCTTTGAGTAAAGACTACAGAATCCAAGTCAGCTTTAAGGACCTGGGAAAATATTGAGGGGGACTCACAATATCCCTGAGGTATTCCAGTCCATGTTAGTTGTCTCCCTTTAAATGTAAATGTGAAAAGAAATTGTGAGTCAGGGTGTAATGGGATTGAAAAGAAAGCTGAGCAGAGGTCAACTACTGTAAGGCAGGCTGCATCAGCAGATATTGAGGTCAGGATGACAGCTGGATTAGGGACCACAGGATGCCGAGGAATTACAAAAGAGTTTATGGCTCTGAGGTCTTGTACAAATCTATAGATTTGGTTCCCGTCTGAGTCAAATTTGCCTCCCTTTTTTACTGGCAAGATTGGAGTGGTACAGGGCGAGGAAGTAAAAGCTAGTACACCCTGTTGCAAAAGGGAGTCTATTATGGGTTGAATTCCTCGCTCGGCATCTCTAGAGAGCGAGTATTGGGCTACTGATGGAAACGGTTTATTTTTTTTTTCCAAGTAACGGGCACGGGCTCAGCACTAAGCAACAATCCTACGACATTTGCATGTGTAACCCAAAGACTGGTTGCAACATTCTTTAAAGACTTATCTTCCTCAGAAGGATTTAAATCAGGACAAGTTTCCATCATGGAAAGTAGGAGACTTGGGGCTTGGTCAGAAGACAAGGAGATAAAAACACCTTTTTCATTACAATTTATAGTGGCATTGAATTTACATAACAAATCTCGGCCAAAGATGTTTGCTGGTGAACAGTCAGAAACTAAAAAATCATGATGAGTGTTAAGGGGGCCTAAATATATTGAAGTGGGCTTAGATATAGGCAGTGAAATAGGCTGTCCAGAGACTCTAACAGCTTGATAGAATCAGAGGTAACAGGTAGAGATAAATCCTTTGAACGGATAGCAGAGAGTGTCGTACCAGTGTCAATTAAGAAATCCAGTTTCCGATCCTCTATTTTAAGTTTAACTGTAGGCTCAGGGGTGCGACTAAGGATCGGCTGACCCCATCATTTGAGGGAGAAATGCCCCTCAGGTAGAGAAAAATGAGCCTTTTGGGGGTGCTGGGGCCAAGGGGGAACATTTTTTAAACTTTCCCTTCTCTTAAGAGCGGCACATGCCATTTTCCATTGCCCTGGTTTCTTGCAATACCTACAATTGTCCGAAGGCAAATAGGGAGACCTCTGAGTGGGCTTTAGTTTACTTTCAGGGTTGAATTTTTGCTTTTCAAAGATTCAATTTGCAAAGCAAGAAGAGTTGCCTTTAATTCTTTTTTTTTTTTTTTGCTTTCTTGCTGACAATTTTCAAAGAATTGTGTAGCAACTTCCATTATTACACTTAATGGTTGCCCTGCCCAACCAACCACACTGTTTTGAATTTGTTTCTTTATATCAGGAAGAAAATTTCCAACTAAAGCAAAAATTAGGAGATTCTTATGCTCTGGAGCTTCCAGATTCAATGCAGTGTGTCTTTGGAAAGTCTGAATAAACCGTTCAACAAAAGCTTTATGATGTTCCCCCTCGTTCTGAGTGCATAATTCAATTTTTGACCGATTAAGTTTAGGAGGAAACGCCTCTAGAATCGCTCCTATTAAACCTGGAATATCAGCCTGTAGCTGTGCCACTTCCTGGTCATCTGCAGGAGGGCCTGGGATAGGGTCTGGCCATCTATTTCCTCTATGAGGGGGGTTTTTCCTAGGGGGCCGTCTGACCTGTCTGATAACTACAGTGTAGTCATGGGATGGAAGAACGCCCCTTAGCAGCCAGTCAAGGTCTCGGTGGGTGGGGCTATGAATAGCCACTAATCGTTCTAATTCTTCTCTAAATTTAGTAGGGTCTTCTGACAATGGAGGCAGGAGAGTTTTATAATTTAAAAGATCAGCTGCTGTCCAGGAGACATGAACTCTCTGCAGCGGAGGTCCAGGATACATCCTCAATGGATACTGCATAGGAATGTCTGAAGCTGACAGAGCCTGATTACAGAGCCCTGGAAAGTAAGAGGAGTTGTAAGACACAGCAAAACGAACCTTCTTGCCCTTCCTGGATGTTTCTACTAAATTTATTTCTTGGTTTTCACCATTTACACAAGTAACCTGTATGCCCCTTGCTTGGAGGTCAGGCCTAAGCGCCCCCTGTAAGTCTTCAACAGTGAGAGAAGTTAAAACAGGCAGCTGAATGCCCTTCGGAGAAGTTGGAGTCCTGGGACCTAAGGGAACTGGTTGAGGAGGTGGCTGAGGAGATAAATCTTGAGGGGGAGGATTTGGGACAGGGGCCCAGAAATCCAAAAGATCTTCTGGGGAGTCAGGGACAGGGAGTTGGGGATATAAGGGAGTGTAGGAGGGAGGAGACAGGGAATTTTCAGTAAATTTGACTTTCAATCTTTGTTCTAACTCCGACTTTTGTTCTTTCATTTTATTAAGAGATTCCCTAAGGCTAGCCGTTATACTTTTCTGGGTTTTCTTTTCATTTGATCTTCCCATAAATACCAATAAGGCAGCTGCTTGGGATGAGTCAAATTTCCATAGAAAGTAAAAGGACTGGGTTTTCCAAAGATGCAACAAGAATGATCAAGTCCGGATTCACACCTAGATATCCTGCTCCTTTTCTCCATGAATTGTAAAATTGAAGTTAATTATCTCGTTCATTTGGTCTAAATCTATTGAGTCACTATGGCACTGAGCCCCTAAACTGGTCCACAGCCTGCTTCAGCAGACACAAAACTCTCTCTCAAGTGCTTGCATTCATGTGCTGAGTAGGTATTGTATTTATTTAGAACTTATTCAACAAAAGATCTTCACTGATTCACTCAAGTCCTTAAGTATCTACTGTGTGCCCAAAGGTCTTGAAATGTTGGGGGTCTGCAAGGAAGACAGATATGTCTAAACAGATAAATTACACTACAGAAATAATTTGAATGAAAGAGATATGAATAAACTGCCGTGGGACTCCAGGAAAAGAACCCCCGTGGGTTGACCTACAACTAAGAGATACAGCTCTGTACTGGGGCTCTGAGGAGAAAAACAACTACCATGGGGGATGGACAGGCTTTGTACCATCTAAGTAAAGGAGGAGGAAGGGAGAGAAGATAAAGAGAAAACAAGAGAAACGGAAAGGTTTTCTTCTTCTGAATGTTTCTGCCACCAACTTTTGGAGCACACTGCTTGCTGATGTCCTTTCTGGCCAGTCTTATCCTTCAGCCGGCTTCTAGAGACTTCAACAATTCGATTGTAACGAGCTGGGCTCCTCCGTGCAGACATTACCAACTCTGGAGGGAGCCAGGAGGGGAGCCAGAGATTCACAGGACTCTGCAGCCCTTCTGCAGCTCACTGGTGGGGAGGGGCACCGAGGCTTCACCTTGGCCTCTGTCTCCAAGTTCACATCAGGGAGGGTCGGTTCCTTCCTCGCTAGATGAGCGTGGAGAGAAACCTCCTTCACAGAAGGGATGATGGTAAAATTAAAGTGAGAGCCGTGAAAAAGGCAGAGGAGGTAGCACCACGAATCTGAAGTAACTGGACATGTGAATTAGTAACCCGTAGGAAGAAGAGCTGAAGACAATAAAATAAAGGCAAAAAACCAGTTCTCAATTTTCTAAGATGGAAACGCAAGTCTTTCTTCTTCCAAAAGAAAAAAGTCATTGAACCCATTCCTTTAAAATAAAATTCAAAGGGGCCACATGTTGCACAGCATGGTTTGAACCATGATGTCGCTACACAATCATGTGTAGCCATCAGTTGTTAAGGGCACTACAAATAGTTCATTCCTTAACAATTACGTTACCAAAGTTTGCAGTTGATATATATATATATATATATAGTTTTTTTTTAGAAAAGAGTAGAGTGTGTGCCAATTGCTCACTGTACTATTGACAATGTCACTCTTACAACTGAAAGCATGACTAGGAGAGAAAAGGTGGTGTGACCCTAGATTGCTAGAGTCACAGCAAGAAAAGTTAAGAAACTGCCATCGGGTCATTTGGACAAAAGAATGCTATATGGCTTTTAGGTTTATAACAGATCCATTGGAGAAAAACAAGTCACTACTTTAAACTATTTTCTACTTACCTGCATCACCCTCTCCAAGGACACATATTTTAAAATGAGACAAGTTATTACATTAAGAATGACCGGCTCTGGCATTTGGAAAAGTACATCAAATAATGAAGTAAAAACTGGGTTACAAACATCCTGGTATCAATTCCAACTACCACCTTTTACCAAACTAAAACTCTAATGATCACTAATTCACTTGCAATCTAGTGCTCCTCCCATATACAAAATCAACAACTTAAAATGTGTCATAACTATTTTCAAATTTCCCTAAAATTTTAGAGGATAATGAAAATATATCTCTTGGAAAAGTTGAGAAAGGTGGAGACACTAGGAAAGGAAAAGATGGAAATATTACCCCAATCAATGATGTAAAACCCAAGGTATGAACAACTGTTAAGAGAATTCTCTATGACATTGATCAATTCTACTATCTCTATACCTGGCTATTTCCCATCAGTCATTGGATACATAAACAAATAGAATAGTGTATTTCATGGGATCAATTCTTTTAGTTGTGTGCTTTCTCTTTGACCACTACATATGCTTTTATGTGTTTGCTTTATTTTCAGGTGGTGTGACATTAGAACACCCTCATCTCGGCAGATCGTTGCGTTAAGGAAGTCTACCTTGGCCTCTGATCAACTGTACTCTGTGTTATGGTCAACTCAGAGCCCTACGTGGATCAGTGTTTCCTACCTCCTCTCTCCCGTGCGTTGTTCATGTCAAGGAGTATAGTCCAGCGAGTGAACAGTAAGCAGTGTTTCCAAAGCATGAGATATTAAAAGGAGGAGACGCAGGGTTGGGTGTGGGCCCCCATTCCGTGCCACAGTGCAGACAAGAAAGAGGTCAATGCATCCCTAAAGAGACTGAGATAAAAACAGGAGGTTATGAGCACGACGCTCCCTCTGCAGGCCTTGAAGCAAGGACCTGGAATCAAACTGCTGACACCATGGATCTTGGTTGGTTTTACAGGGAACTCACGAGCAAGATAAGGACATGAAATAATGATAATTATATGAAGAGCAACAAACACTGCTACGCAGCCAAGGACTGCACTCTGAATGTAAACAGACGAGAGGTGAACTGTGAGCCCACAGTGCTCCAGTCCCCCTCTGCTGTGGTCTAGAGGGAGGCTCCTGTGGCCTTCACAATAGGGCTTACTTTAAGGATTCAGATGCCCTTTGACCTGGACCCTACAAAAGATTGTCTGTAAGACAACTGGCTCACCAGATCCCCCTGGCTCCCGGACCCCACTTCAGAGGCATCTTCTCCTGCCAAGACATCAGCTTCTCTTTCAACCATTTCTGTCCCCCGCTCTGCCTATTCTTTCTGTACTTGGTAACTTCTGTTTACCCAGTTGTACTTCCTCCGCTCTATGATCTCTGCATGTCAGGACTTTTCAGTGCAGCGTCCCTTAAACAACTCAGAGGGAATCTCATGGTGAACTCCTGGTTTGAGTCAGGAGACATCCTATGTGTCTGCACTACCACATTGACACGTGGTGGATGGGGCCCGGGCCTGGCCCTGCCACCTGGTGCGTGACCTTCCTCCGAGCTCCAGCTCCGCCTGAGCGCCGTCCCCTCCCCGCGCAGCGCACGTTTCCCGAGCATCTGCCTGGCTCAGGCGGGCGCAGGGCGCTTTTCTGTCGCGAGGCCCTTTGCTTCTTGGCATCAGCCTTGGAAACCCTGGATGGGTGGCGCCCTCCGTGCATCTCCAGGTAAGGCCTTCCCCTGCCCTGTGTACTCCCTTTGCCACTGTCCGTCGTCATCTCTTCCCTGCCATGTCGTGGGCATTCCCTGCCCCCATCAGCTACTAGGCCACTCAGTCCCTGCTCCACCCACAGTGAGCTAGATGGTAGCTCTTCCTATTGGCATTCGCTGCCAAAACCCTTGCAGGCATTCCCTGCTGTCTTCCACAGTGCGTCCTCCTCCCCTGCTCACCTCACTCCTCAGCACTTCTTCCACTTAGGCAGAGGGCTCCACTTGTGCCTTCTGATCCCAGCGCTGTTTCAGGCCTCCCTACTTTGCATGCACTGCCTCCAATGCCCTTCAGATGTCTGGCAAACTCCTAGTCATCTTCTAAGATCCAGCTCAAGCACCTCCTTTGAACTTCTGTGATGGCACGAACTTCAGTTCCTTCAGGTTGTCCTCACCAATGTTGTCCTCCTACAGGTTGGCAGGCAGCCAGGAACAAGGGGTGCCCTCCTGAATGAATGACCAGGAGTCTGGGGCCCTGGGTTCTAGTCCTGGTTCTGCTACTGACGAGTTGTCTCCCTTTTCTGGATCTCCTGTCTGAAATGAGGGGACGGGTTAAAACAAATGTCAATACATGAAATGCATTTTTGTAAATGAATGAGCTGTTTTGACTTTATGGCTTGTAGGATGTCTTGCAGCCGGTTATGATCCCTGATGGGCATGCCCAAATACTAGCCCCAAATGCTGAGGGCCAACGCCCTCTGTCTTCCCTCCCTGCTTCCTTCTCTCTCTTTCTCTTAATATTGCTTGATCCCTAGAAGTAATGCAGTTTTAATCTACTCCGAACACCAGTCCAGATTACTTGTTGTCCTGGAATGTGCCTTGTATCCAGTCTGAAATGTGTTTTTACTGTTTCCTGGTGAAATGTGGTTGATGTTTTACTGTTCTGTGGGGCTGTTTTGCAGAGAGTGATCAGGGAAAACTGACTGATAAGATATGGTATCCAGGAGACTGCTCCTCGAAGGCCTCCACCTGCAGCAAACTTAATTAACCAAAGCTATAAAGTCAGTAGTCTGCTGAGCTATGAGATCTATCCTCTGTTTGCACTGAGGTCGTGATTCCCTTGGACTGCTTCGAATCAGTGAGTGAGGCAGGGCTAGACACTCAGGTAGACCTGTTCCTGCGAGGCATGGACTCTTCTGCTGATCTGCTTGTGCTCAAGGACTCCCCAGTGGCATTCCTAAGCCTTCCTTAGACTATACAGCAGTGTAGGACACTTGGACCCATCCTTCCCTCTATCTCCCCCTCATTTAGAGTCAGACTTGCATCATGGCCTGATAGCTCTCCCACTTTGCCAGGCTCCCCCACCTCATTTTCTGTTACAGAAGCATTTCCCCTCATAAAATCCTTGCCCATTTAATCATGTCTTGGTATCCACCTCTCAGAGGACATTTGAGCCAAGGCATGAAGAAATGAAGAGTGAGCCATTTACACATCCTGGGTAGAGGTTCTAGGCAGAGGCTACCTCAAGTACAGAGGCCCAGAGGTGAGAGACTTCTTGGGGTTGTGTGCTGCAAACCAGCCCAAATACCACCAGCTAACCCAAAATAGTCCTGCCCAACTTTTAGGTTGCTTTTGGGAGAGGTGAGAGCCAGCAAAACTTTGCCTTGGTAATGGTTAGCTAAGCCCCACAACCTCATTACCAGGTTATAATGCAAGCGAGTCTCACGTGAAATGTTGTAGCATAAACAGACATTTACTTAAAAATATTCCTTAGGAATCAGGGAATGAAAGAACTCGTAAATCCTATTCTGTAAGCTCAGCAATTTCTCAGCTCTCTGTCCTTTTAGATGAATCTACCAGCCACATGCTTACAAGATTTTCTTTAGGCAAATAGCACATTCCAGAAACAGAATTTTTATTTCCTTTTTCACAGCAATTGGCATTAGGCTTGATAGAGCTGCTTGGAGATCAAACCTCAGGCAGACCTGTTCCTGTGAGGCATGGACCTGGTTCTGCAACCTCCTCTTTTCACTCAAAACTATATTGGAGATACTTTTGTAACAATTTGCTTGGACCTATGCCATTCTTTTTCACTGTTACATGTTAGTATGGGTAAACTCACACACACAAGCATACACACACACTCTGACTGCCCAGCCCTGTGTCAGAAATGAAGTGCACACTGGGGAGGTGACAGGAGCAAGGAAGAAAGAGGTTGGAGGCAGTTCTGCCATGGGGCAGGGGCATCCGGTCCCCTAGCAACATGCGCAGGCCCATAGCGTGAAGGGGAGAGATGCCAGACTATGGGCAGGGGGTCCCCAAGGTGCTCAGGGGGATGCAGGGTTTGGAGCCATCCTTAGAGCAGCCTGCAGAGAACCAGGTCTGGCGTCCTGTGTCCACCACTCTGGGCACCGGGAACTAGGATGTGACCCCCTAGGGGGGAGGGGCTACAGGAGAGAAGGCCTGATCTTCGACCTCTGTAATTGGGGTGCATAGATGGGGTGACTCTAAGGGTCCCACAGGCTTGTAGAAGAGTCTATTGACCTTCGTTCTCCATCTATGACCCACTGTTCTCTGAGTCCTTGTAAAATGCATTCCAATCCCTCGAGTTCTTGCTGAGCAGAGGGCAGCCTGAGAGCTTGGGGACTGGGGCCCGGGGCAGTGCAGAACATGGCAGAAAACTGGTCGACTTGTCTGGGGACCAGGGACAAGGCCATCCGTGTCGGAGCCTCGGGGTCTTGCTTTGGAAGTGAGGTGGAGTCATTGCCCTTGCTGGGGTGAGGAGGCCTTGTGAATCAACGGGACATGCCAGCGCCAGTGTAAGGAAAGTGGGGAGCAAGAGAGGCTTCTGAGGTCCCTCACGTCCCTCCTGGAGCCCTCAGGTCCTGCTCCTTTGCGCCCTCGGCCCTGGTGGAACCACTACCTTGAGGACCCCAAACAAAGAAATGTGTGTTTTGCTTTCTGATTTCCTGCCTGGGGCTGCAAGGCTAGGGCTGACCACCAGGTGTGTCCTGTGTCCACTCGTGCTCAATGGAGCAAGTGGAGCAGGGAAGGGACGCCCAGGGCTCGTTCTGGGTGTTCCCCTGTCCAAGGCAACAGGCACTTTTGATTACTGGCATCCACGTCCACAATGGGAGCTGCTCAGTGGCGGGAGGGGACTCTGAGAGCCTCTCATGATTCTGTCAGCTACTGTGGTCCCAGCACTCACCCTGAGCAGGGCCCATGTTAGTCCTGAGGGCAGTGCTGAAAGCACCCACATGGTCCCTGTCCTCCAGGAGCTCACAGCCTGGAGGTGGAAGGGACAAAATCATGAACAAATCCATGCGAAAAAGAAGAGCAGGTGCTACAGGACAATGAAGCAGGGTGCTGGAGGAGGGAGGGCATGGAGCCCCTAGCTGGGTGGAAAAGGCCCCCCTGGGGACATTTGTGCCAAGAACAGAGGGACAAGAGGAACCAGCCCTGCATCTGTCTGCAAACAGCGTGCTGGGGGGAAGCTCAAAGGCACAGAGACTTGGAGGCAGAAGAGAATTTGACGAGAGAGGAGGTGAGAAAAGAGCCAGTGTGGCTAGAGTGAGCTGGGGAGGAGAGAAGTGAGGGAGATAGGATGGTAGGGCCAGACCCAGGCTTGGAAGGAGGTACTAGCTGTCTATGCTGGGTGACAGCATTAGCCTCACTTAGCACTTATGAGACCTATCATTGAGCATCTGAGAGTGTCTCTACCAGGGTCCAGGCTCAGGTCAGCTGGGAGGCTCCACGTCAAGGTCTAGCAGGAGGCTTGGGCTGTGTTCTCAACTCAAGCTCGATAGAGGCAAGAACCATCTCGGAGATCATTCACAATTATGGGGGCAGTGGTAGGATTCAGTTTGGATGGGGGGTTTCAGGCCTTTTCTGTCTGTGGGCCTGGACCCTCTGCCAGTTCTTTGCATTAGGTGGTGCCATAGGGAAGGAAGCTCATAATATCTGATCTGGCTTCTCCTGAATAGTGGATCAGAGAGACAGAAAGAGAGAGAGAAAGAGAGACAGACACACACAGAGATAGAAAGATGGGTAGGAGAGACAAAGAGAGGAGACACAGACAGAGACAGGGAGACAGAGAGGAGAGACAAAGAGAGAGACAGAGAGACAGGGAGAGACCAAGAGAGATACAGACAGCCAGAAACACAGAGACAGGGAGACAGAGACAGAGAGAGAGACAGAGACAGAGAGATAGAATGAACACAGGAGAGACAGAACCTGGCAGAAGTCATAGACTTTTCGTTAAGCCGACCGTGGAAGTGACATCCCATCACTCGGCCCTATTCTATTGGTTAGAAGCCAGCCGCAAAGTCCATTCTCATTGAGGAGCAGGGATTACATAGGTTGTGTGCCTAGTAAGTGGGAACACTGGGAGCCATTAGGGGGCTTCCCACCACATAGGCTGAGATGACCGCCACTCAGGCACTTGGAACTGAGTCTAAACATAACAGGAGGCCCTGGAGGGTTGCGAGCCAGGAGATGATGTCTGAACGTCATTTCATTTCAACCCTCCCTAGGGACACTGGGAAACAGGCAAGAGGGGAAGTGCCTCTCCCAGACGCCCAGCAGACCCAAGCCTCTTTGCGTTGTATTCTCTGCTACAGACAGCCCTTTCTGTAATCCTTGCACTGCCAAGTCTGTGCAGGAGCTACGTGTGGGAGCAGCCCACGGGATTCACAGACTCTGAAGGGATCTCTAGGTCTATACACCTGATGACATCCCTAGGAAGTAGATGCTAGAATGACCCCCACTACACAGAGAGGGACATGAACACAGGAGAGACCCTGAGAGGCCCTGAGAGGCGCAGGGTTGTCCAGGGTGACATCACTGGCAAGAAGCAGGAGCGGGACTGAAGTCAACTCTGTGTCCTCAAAGCTGGGGCCCTGGTTGCGTCCAGACCTCCCCAGAGGCTGTGGGGTGGACTGTGTTGGTGTGACTGTGTCTGGACAGGGTATGGAGATGGAGAGTGAGCAGTCAGCAGCCCGGGGGTCCCTTAGGAAGGTCTTGTGTGAGGAGAAAGCTTAGGTAAGAGGATCCCAGGAAGTGACCTCACAGAGCCCAACAGAACTTGGAACCCTGGTAACTAGGCACCCACATCCTAAACACAGCCCCCAAGCGAGCTCACTTGTCTAGCACTTGTCTAGAAGGAGCAACATGTTTAGTTGCTGCTTCCCAATGACCAGGGGCCGGAGCCCCAGGAAAGCCCCCAAAGAGTGATGCAGATGCTGGTGCTCCTCTCACGGCCGACAGCTCTTGCCGTTTACCCGGAGGGACGGAAAGGTAACACCGGGAGGCCCAAGGAAGGCCATTCCAAACCAGGCTACCACTGTGGTCCCATCTGGGTAGCCCTACATCCCCTCCCCATGTGTGCCTGGAAGGGCGGGTTCATGTGGGTAGACCACCGTGAGCAGGAGCAGGAGCAGTCGGTGAGGTGTTAGAAGCCTGGGGGTGTCGGTCAGGTTCAAAGCCCAGGTCAAGGCCGGCTGGGTGGGACGTGGAGTGCGGGGGTGGCGCCCTTCTGCCTGAGGTTTATCCCAAGCCCCTGAGGTGTAGGTCTTTCCTCAGGGGTAGAATACTGTGCAGACACAGGTGTGTGCCTGATCTGGGAGAATTAGGTCCAGAGGGCAGAAGCAGCAGCAAGGACAGCTGGGCAGGGCTCTGATGCCTCTGGGACGGAGCCAGTCACTGTCTTTGCAGAGCTCCAGACAGGAGACAGCGTGGAGCTAGTGGAAGAGGATATTCCATCCATCTCCCAGATGGAGGGGCCGGTGTCCCACAGGACTGAATCAGCAGCTACCGGGAGAGGGTCTGCAGTGACAGTGATAAAACCTTCAGAGCCACCAGAGGACCCAGCTTCAATCCCCGGAGAAAAATTATATCCACCATGTCCTGCAGCAGACCAGGAGGCAGCTGAGGCCCCAGCGTCCGTGCAGGGAGCGCCATCCCCTACCCAGGCTCCTGTAGGATACCAGGAGGCAGAAGAGGCCCAAACCTCTGTGCAGGTAGAGCCATCCCCTGCACAGCCTCCTGCAGGAGACGAGGAGGCAGCTGAGATCCCTGCCTCCGTGCTGGGACAGACATCTCCTGCACAGCCTCCTGCAGGACTCCAAGAGGCAGCTGAGGCCTCAGCCTCCATGCAGGAAGAGCCATCCCTTGCAAAGGATCCTGCAGGAGACCAGGAGGCAACTGAGGCCCCAGCCTCCGAGCAGGGGGAGCCATCTCCTGCACAGTCTCCTGCAGGAGACCAGGAGGCAGCTGAGGCCCAAGCCTCTGTGCAGGGAGACCCAAGCCCTACACAGTCTTCTGGACGACACGAAGGGGCAGCTGAGGCCGCAGGCTCCGTGCAGGGAGAGCCATCCTCTGCAGAGTCTCCTGTAGGATACAGGGAGGCAGCTGAGGCCCCAGGCTCTGTGCAGGGAGAGCCATCCCCTGCACAGGCTCCTGCAGGAAAACAGGAGGCAGCTGAGGCCCCAACCTCCGTGCAGGGAGAGCCATCCCCTGCACAGGCACCTGCAGGAAACATTGATGCAGCTGAGGCCCCAGCCTCCGTGCAATGAGAGCCATCCCCTGCACAGGCGCCTGCAGGAGACAGGGAGGCAGCTGAGGCCAATCTCTGTGGCCTGGGAGCGCTGGCTCAGGAACTTCCCTCATTAGCACCTCCAGTCCCACCTGTTCCACCTGCTCCCTTACCACAAATTTCCTTCCCTACCCTGTTTATTGTATTTGTTTCCTTCCTTGTTCCTTTTATTGCTTTGTTTTTATTGTCTATATATTTAATATTTAAAATAAATTTAACTTTCATCTTTTCACAATTTATTGTTTTTCATTTTAAATTGTACACCTCATGAGCATCAAGTACATTCACAATGCTGTGCATCCATCACCGTTGTCTGGGTTCAGAATATTTCATTCTCCAAAAGGAAACCCTGTTCTAAAAACACTCACTCCCCATTTCTCCCTCAGGCCCTGGCAACCCCTAATCTGTTTTTTGTCACGGTATTTTTTTTTTTTAATCTGTTCTGGATGTTTCCTATAAGTGAAATCATGCCGTAGGTGGCCATTTGTGTCTGCCCACTCATTTTCACACGGCCTGATAGGTTTTCCTTTCTGTTTTTATTTGAAATAGAATTTCTCTAATTTGATAGGAAAATCCCAGATGAGTCTAGATTTTATGTATCCAAGAAAGCCCTTTTGGTACATAGGTGCATAATCTTGGGGTACAGACTGTTGTTCTAAGTGGGACACCAGAGCCAGAAGCCACACACGAAACGCGTTGTTCTTCGTGCGGAAAAAACAAAAACAAGAAAAAGGTTGAAAGCTGGAAAGACAAACCATAAACCGGAATGTATTCCTCATAACACAAGGCCAGGGAAAGGTTACGCATCCTTGTGGTCTAAAAAAACGCTCGAAAGTCAGAGTTTTAAAAAGAGATAAAGAGCAAACACATTCTACGCCAACGAGAGGCGCTACGCAGGGGCAGCATGTGTCAGAGATGCGCGAGTTCCCCGAGGAGGAGACGGGCACACGGAGACACTGTGGAGAGGGCACTGGTCCCCATCAGACGGGCAGGGTTCCAGTGTGGTGATGACAAGCCCTGGTGACAATGTGAGGAAGCAGAGGCCCCAGCAGACCCCTAGAGACAAGTGTGAAAGGACACTCCTCTCTGGAGACCAGCCTGCAGGACACACCGCTGTCCCCAGGGGCACATCTGTGCTGGCGGTGCTGATCCCAGGACTTCATCCCACAGAAATTCCTGACCAACTTTTCAAAGATGGATTTTCCAGACTATTCATCACAGCACTGGTTGCAATAGCAAGCAATTGGAAGGAACGCTACTGTCCATGGCGAGGCGATGGGATCCATCCGTCCCATCTGTAAGACCACTATGTGATATCAGCCGGGAGACACGCATCTATGAAAATGAATCTGTGTGTGAGAGAGAGACAGAGACAGAGCCAGAGAGATACGCACCAAATCATCCATGGGGTTCACCACTGGGGATGGGAATTGCCACTTGCTTCTCTTCTCCTTTAGGGGCCTGCGTGATGTTTCAACTTGATAGAATGTGCCTCTATTCCTCTTATAATTCTAACAAGATTAAAATCACATGGTTAATGTTATCCATTTATCACTCATCTTTGGACTGAAGTACATTATTTAGTTTTTCTTTGTAAAGGTTTTTATTACAAAGACAATGAACGTTTATTATAGTAAAAGAATGAATTCTAAGGGAATTAAGAATTAAGTGGAAACTGAGGAGTGCCCTTAATAGGCAGTGTTCACCGTTTCAGTCCTTTGCCTTTGTATGCACGTGTGTGTGCACGTGTGTGCATGTGCCCATTCAGCTATGTGCATCTGTATGCTCATGGGTATGTCTATGTGCAAGTGTGTGTGGGTGTGCACTTGCGTCTATCGTGTGGGAAGGACTGCAGGGAGTGTGCTCTTCTGGAACCTGTTCCCCAGGGCTGGACCCTGGCCAGTCAATCCTCTTCCTCCTCTGCGTCGGCCTCAGAATTTCCTAAGAGCCCCTGCTGGGCAACACGGATCATTTCTGATTTTTCACTCCCGTCAGTGTGCTGAAAGGAACGCCTGCACCCATAAATCTCTACTTCTTTAGGACCGATCGCTAGAGGTCGAGATTCTGGCTCATAATGTAAACGCGATGTTAAGGTGTTGCTCACAGTCTCTGACACCCAAGGTCTCCTTCTACCCTGTGATCCTGTTTGGGAACAGGGAGTCCAGAGACCCTGAAGCAGAGACCTGAGGGAGGGAGGGAGAAGGAGGAGCAGCTAGGATGCAGGGGATGAAGGTACTTGGGGTGACCTGCCCACCTGGAAGGCCCCGCTCCTGTTGCTTCTGTCCCTACCACTCTCCTCACCCCGGGCCCCGCCCGTACCACACCTGACTCTACTTTGGCCTTGCCCATGCCCCTCCTGCTCCCTAACTCACCTGAGCTGAGCAGCCTGGCCTGCCATCCAGGACAATGATGATGAGGGTCTGGACACTCCTGCCTGCTCCCTCTCCCTCCAAGCAGAGAGCCCCATCCTCAGTAGGGAAAGCACATCTAGGGCAGTGCAGTGAGTCACAGGGACCTCCTTGAACATGCTCCCTCCAGGGGGAGTTCTCAGTTGCAACAGCAGGACCCACTTGAGCTTGTGTGAGCAGAAGTGACTTTGACAAGACACAGTGGAGGTGTCATAGAAGGTGCCAGAAGGTCAGAGCACAGGGGTGGAGGCTTTGGAGAAGGTCATTGTGCCCAAAGCACACCTCAGGGTCTTCCAGGAGTGATGGCTGCCTCAGGCACTGTGCCAGCCCCAGCCCATATATCCAGCACATTCAGCCTCTGCGATGGAGGGGCCCTGCTCAGTTGGGACGAGTGAGGGAGCCCTGGTGACCTCGGAGAGGCACTGCCATTGGAGCCTCGGTTTCCTCACCTGTGAAGTGGGGTGGCAGCCGACCTTTCATGGTGGTGTTAGACAAGTTCGCTGAGGCTGCACCTGGAGTGCCCTGCACCTTCTCAGATCTCAACAGCTACTAGCTCTAATGAAGAGGAATCACGGGAGGAGAGATAGGGCTGGGTCCTGGATCCAGACCTGGTTGGCTGACTGCTGTGGGACGAGATGGGGTGGAGAAAGGCATTCCAGAGGAACAGCGGAGTCAGAGCGAGTAGGGCATGCCTGGTGGGAGATCAGAGTGGGCAGAAGCGAAGGGCCCCAGGGGGCTCTCAGTGGCGTGACATCAACAGGAACAGCTCACGGTGATGAGCACTTACCGGGGCCTCTGTTCTCCTCTTGAGCTATCTCCTTGAATCCTCCCCACAACTCTTTGCGGGAGGAGCAATTATTGTCTTCATTTCACTGATGAGGAAACTGAGGCTCAAAGAGACTTGCCCCCTCTGTGCCCTGCAGAGTGGCAGAGCTGGGATTTGAACCCAGTGCCTATTAGACCCCATGGGGCCTGCCTGAGAAGGGCTCCCCCATGCTGAGGGAGGGACCTCTTTTCCCTAAAGTTCTGAGAACTTTTGGTCCTGATGCCCAGAGAGACCTCACTCTGCGGTGGGATAGGCTGGTCCTTGGTACTGGGAGAGCCCACAGCGCCCACGGCTGCCATTCCCTGGTCACCATACCCAGCCCAAGGCAGGCGGAGTGGCCCTGTCCCTTTAGTTCAGTGATGGCTGGAGGCCAGAAGGGTGCAGGCCCCAGGGAGGCCAGGACCCCTGAACCCGAGGAGGCCGCAGTGCAGGACAGTGGTTTGGAATGATCCAAAGTCAGAGAAATAGGGGTCCTAGTCCCTGCTCAGCCTCTTTCCAGCTGCTGATGCAGGTGAGGCTCTCAGCCTCAGTTTCCCCTTCTGTACAATGAGGAAATAACTTGGCCTCCTGATAGGCTGTTGGGAGACTTCCCTGAGGAATGGCTTGAGCATCTCTAGCCTGGTGCCTGGAGCGTGTTAAGAGCCCCCTGCCAGGCTGTCACAGTGGTCCTCCAGGGCACAGGGTCTGGGAAGTCCCTCTTCAGGCTCCTTTCCTGCTGCCCTGCTCCCGGGAACATTCAGCAATTTTTGAGGAGGAGCTGAAGAAGATCCAGGAGAACACTGTGTTGAGGGTGACGGAGGCTCAGCTCTGGAAGGACAGCTGGACATGCTCCATGCCACCGTCCAGGGCTTGTGCTGTGACCTCCTGTGAGCCCGCCACAGATAAAGGCTCCTCTTGTGTGGATCCAGCTTCTGTGGTTTATTCACTTATTGCTTCATTCACCCAGTCATTCCTTCACTCATTCCTTCACTCACTCACTCCCGCACTTATCTACTCATTCATGCATTCGTTCATTGTTTCACTCACTCATTCAGCCAATACGATCTGGTCCCTGCCATGGGCTGAGCACTGTAACTTCACCAGTGAGTATGACCCAACGTGGTCCCTGCCCACCTGGATCTCACATCCACTGTGTGACCTGAAAGAGGGCTGTCCCTCAGTTAGCAGGGGTGATGAGCACCAGGAATACACTTCTGAAAGTAGAGGCCACCCATGCAAAGAGAACAACGGAGAAAACCCATGCTTGGCATTTCATCGACAAAAAAAAATAATTAAAAGTTAAGAAAAATAAAAATATCCTATATTTAACAAAATGTGGGTTCTAATCACAAGTGTGCACTCATTCCTACAACCAATGAGAAGTAATCCAGAGTGGACTGGGTATTTGTAACACATTTATCCAGCCAATAATAGCATTTCAGTAAAACTGTTCCAGTGCCTCACGATTTTCCTAAGGCCTCTGTGATCCTCCAACACTTAAATCTTTCTCCTTGGAAGCCTCTGCCCTGTCACCCTCCTTGTCGAATAGCTCTTCCACTGTTCGGGGGCCTACCCTGCACGTCCACACTCGTCAGTGATTCTCCACGTTGTTTGGACAGGCTCTCCGCGTTCCTCCCTCAGCCTCACGAGCTCCTGTTTCTTTGGCAAGGTTGGTGTTTTCACTGGGTGATCACCTGGCATCCTTCTTTGCAGCGGTTTGCATCTTCCCATGCTGTGTCTCCTCTGACGACTCCGGGAGGCAGGCCTTTAATCCCCATCTTACAGATGAGGAAGCTCAAGTCCAGAAGGCTGGACGACCTGCTCCAAGTCACAGCCAGTGTGGAGCCTCGGCAGGGTTTGGGCCCAAAGCAGACAAGGATGTATGGCAAGTGGTTTGTTTGCAGGTGATGGAGGAGGTCCGAAGGAGGCCAAGGGGAAGGGAACATGGAGGAGGAGAGCCAGTGTGGTGGCTGACGAGGGAGCACTGAGGTGAGCATCCATCCTAGTCCTGTTGGGAGACGAGATCCCACCCGGACTGGCTCTGTCCCCGTGGGTGGAGGGTTTACCCCAGGGTCATGAAGGCTTCTGTGCTACAGGCTGGCACAGGCTTGCAGGAGAGGAAGCTCCCGGTGTGGGAGAGAGCCCTCAGGAAGAGAGTGGATGCAGGTGCTCCAGGGGGACACTGTGGGCCTGCTGGGGACTGGCTCCCAGGGACTGCAGGGACTCAAGTGGGCCGAGGGAACTGAAGGGCAGCAGCAGCAATGTCTGAAAGGGGGACCTGCACACATGTCCCACACTTATGCACCCAGAAAGGCTGCTCTGCATGGCATTTCTCCTCCCAGATGTGTAGTAGGCCCAAACCGCCCCTCCACTCCACACCCCCAATTCTTTTCCAATCATCTCAGGTTACTAGAAATTCAGAATATTTTAGTTGCTGTTGGAGCCCAGAGACTTTTTTTTGCCCTGCCCATGTTCTAACATTGTTGGCTTTTTAAAGATCTCAGGGCTTTGACTCCAAAACAGCAAGATGCTGAGGATCCCAGACAGCTTTCTGGAAGCAAGACCTTATGCTTTGCAATACTGCCATCCCACCAGCTCTTCTCAAAATCCCTCCAGGACACAGACTCACAATCTTGGGTCCTCAGATTGCTGAAAGGATGCGCCTTAAGAAAGTGATCGGCGTGGGGCGGCAGGACACATCGAATGATGGAGTGAGGAATTCAGCCAATCCTCTTCCCGGAAGCCATGATCACACCGTACGCGCTGTCAGAAACAAACTCTGGGAAGAGACCAAAGACATTCAACCAACTGAGGAGCATTTGAAGCTGAGGGAAGAACAGTGAGAGTCGTGGTGTTTTTGCCCGGGGCACCTCCCGTCCCCACCCCATCGGAGTGATGGACCTGTGAGCCACGCAAGCCTGAAGGGGGGTGGCTTCACTGTCAGAAGTTGCCCACTTGATGTCTCCATGGGTGGACAAAGCCCAGCCCCTAAGCATCTCTGGAAACAGTAGCCATCTCAGTGGCAAGCTGACGTGGAAAGTCAACTTTGCAGCCGCCTGAGGTTGGATCTAGAAAAGAGCAGCGAATCAGCCAGGAAGGTGAGACGGACAACCACACAATGAGACAGACACAGTGGCCTTGATGGGCTGCACTTAACCCCAGGGGTTCTGAAATGTTGTGTGCTTGTGCAGGCCTGTTCCGAATCAGGAGAGAACAGGAAGATGGGCATTGTGGGGATGCTTAGAGACCTGCCACCAGCCTAGGCCCTGCCCCCAGGGGTTGCTGCCTCCCAGGAAGTCCAAGTTGATTGAGGGGACAATGCCCAGCCCTGTCGAAGGTCCCTGTCCACTCTGGGGCTCCCATGGAGAGAGGCCTTCCCACCTGCAAACTTCTCCCCAGGTCTTCTTCAGAGGCTGAAACGAGGTGCTCTCAAAGCAGAGAAGATGGTGAGCAGTGAGGAGAGGCTCCTGAGGAGTTGGCCCACCTGGGGAAGGAAGCAAATGAGCTGGGAGGGTAGACTGGTCCCTGCTTGCTCTGGGCTCAGCCCCCTCAGTGTACATCTCCCTCCTGGAGGGGACAGGAGCCCAGGGTACCTGGGAGAGCACAACTGGGCCCTGACAAGCAACACTCCCAAGGAGGAGGATCTGAGCTCACCGTAGGATGAGCCCAGGTAGGAAGGGAGCCTTTCACCACCACGACAATCGAGTCAAGGTCAGCGTGCCCCTGCAGGGATGATCTCCCTGCCTGTTCTATACGTCCCTGTGGACCAACGACAGCTTAGGTATTGGCTTCTGACCAGCAGACCCAGCACAAGTGACAGGACGACCCTTCCCACATTCCACCACCGAGGCTGTCATTCTCTCTCACTCACTCTCTTGTGTTCCTTCGAACCTCTCCCATTGCTCCCCTCTCTCAGTCTGTCTGACCCCTGGACCTGGGGAAATACATGGATGTCCTGAGCTCCCCTATGCAGAGGCCCACACAGAAGAAACCAAGGGAGTGCCCTGGCCAACAGACAGAAAGGAGCCGGGCTGTCAGTGAAGCTGATCCTGACCGAGCCCACAGGAGTTAGCTTGACAGCACATCTCATCCTGGTCCAGCCTCAGTGGAGGCCACAGCCCCAACCTGGAAGACGCGATGAGCAGAGGCTCCAGCTCAGTTGTGCAGGATTCCTGGTCCACAGAGATGGAGAGAGAGCGAATATTTGTGGTTTAAAGATGCAGGGTGGGGAGCGGTGTTGTCAGAGAGGAGGAGACACCCCACACCATCTCCCAGTTCCCGGTTCTGGCCTGCCCTTCTCCCTTCTCTCCCCTCCAGGCTCTCCGCAGCCACAGTGCCCACCTCTCTAACCTCCTCTGGCCAAACTCACTTCTGCCTGGGTGTCTCCACACCAGCAGTGCCTTCTCCCTGGCACGCTGATCACAGGTGAGTGCAGCGCTGGGTCCTCCTGTCATTCTGATCACAGCAAACGTCACCTCAGTCAGGCCTTTCAGACCCTCCTACCCAGTGAGACCCCAGCCCTCCCTGCAGGACACTCTTTATTTTCATTCCAGTTCATGCTCTTCTCTTTCACGTGTCTCTGATTTTGTGCTTTTGTCCATCTGCCTCCAGACTGAGCTCCTGCTGGGCAGGGACCGCTGGGTAGATTTCAGCACCACCCTTGGGCCCACCAGGGCTCCTGGCCCAGGGTGAGGGCTTGGCACGTAGCTGCTGAATGAACAAATAGGGGCATCTTGGATCCCTCCTTCCTGCTTTTGCTCCACTCAGATGGTGAAGAGGAACACTAGTAATAGGAAGTGCAAGTGGGTTCCGAGGCAGGCGGAGGGTCAGCATGACTTCTGCATGACTCCTCCTTTTTCCAATTGCTCCAGCAAAGGTCAGTGGGCACCACTGACACAGGAGGCTGCCACCTGATGGCCAGCACAGGAACTGCAGCCTCAGGCAGGGACAGCACAGCACACCACCAGGCAGGCATATATTTCTTGTGGAGAAATGCCTATCCAAATGCATTGCCCATTTTTCATTGTGCTATTTGTATTTTATTGTTGAGAGGTGAGAACGTATTATATATTCTCAATAGTGGACCCTTATCAGATATGTAAAGATCTGTAAACATGTTCTCCCCTTTTGTGAGTCGTCTTTTCACTTTCTTGATCATTTCTTTCAACGCACTCAAGTTTTACTTTTGATGAAGCTGAATTGATCTCTTTTCCCTTTGGTTGCTTTTGTGTTGGGTGCCATAATTACAAAAACATTGGTTAATCCAGGGCCATGTTTTCTTCCAAGAGTTTTACAGTTTTAGGTCTTACATTTACATCTTTCATGGTAAGAAGATGTAACATTTTTGTATATGGTGTGAGGTAGGGGTTCACCTTTATTCTTTCACATGTGGATATCCACCTGTTCCAGCACTACTTGTTGAAAAGATTATTTCCTTCTCATTGTCTTGGCATCTCAAATAATTCTAGAACCTGTGGTTTTTGCAGGTGGTGTGACTTACAGTTCCTTAGAATTATTCTTTACACGAAGGTTGCTTTTCTCTGGCCTTGTGGACTTTCACCCACTGCATATGTAGACTGATCATTAGCGAAATAATCATATAAGGTATTTGGACTAGTTTTTTCTTTGCTTGTGGTGGGTATGTAAGTCCACACCCTGTTACTCCCTGATGGCTGGGTGGAGCACATTGCACCATTGTTCTGGCCTGGATTATCGCTGTATCCTTCTAACCGGTTTTTCTGCCTCTATATTTGACCCGCAATCTATCCCCAATGCACCAATTGGAGTGACCCTTTAAAGCCAGATGTCACACCCTGACATTGTGAAATCTCTCAAGGGGCTCTCCATTTCTCTCAGGGGGAAAGTTCAAGTCCCTATGATGGACCTCAAGCCCCATACAGTTGGTCCCACACTCTCTCTGACATCATCTTTGGCCAGTCATCCCCTGTACCTCTGCCCTCCATTATGCTCCTGGTACATGCCAGGCACTCTCCCATCTGTAGACTTGCACTCTATGTTCCTTCCACTTGGAATCCTCTTCCACATGATGATTTCATGCCTCATCTTCTTCACTATCTGTAATTCTGTGTTCAAATGTCATCTTGGTGAGGCTGTATTGACCATGTCATTTAAAATATAAACTATCCTCTTGTCCTGACACTCCCTATCCAACTTGTTCCCCTTTCATTTTTCCCCTTAACACTAACACCTTATAAAATAATATATAATGATAAGAATCAGTGTTCACTCAGGACAGGGAAACCAACCCATTGATTGAGCAGGGACAGTTTATATAATGAACAATTAACCATAAACCTTTAAAGGGAACTATAGAGAATAGCCCAGAATTACAGTAGAGTAGTTAAGAAAGAAACAAATTTGGGAGAGGACCCCCTCACCAAGGCTGCCTTCAGGCCTTGTTGGAGAAGGAATGATTGCAGCACAGGGATGGTGGAGAAGATTGTCATGTTTCCCAAGGCCAGTACCGGTCCCTGATCAGGGCAGAGCTCAGCAGGTAGGGAACAGCAGGCTGTGACTGGCAAACAGGAAAGCCCTGTCCCCTCCCAGGGGCAGGTAGGCTGAGGCTGGGATGCCTACTGGATTCACTGGGATTCCACTTGTAGAGGTGCCACTCATTCTCCTTATTAAGCCATCCAAGGGGATCCACTGAATCCACTGTGGATCACCCACTGTGGGTGAGTCCCTGTAAACACCCCTGAATTGTGCCACTGCTGGTTGTACTGCAGGAGAAAGAAAAAGGAAAGAATGGAAGCACCCTGGAATTAGGAAGGAAGGCCCTTTGTCCTAAACTTTCTCTGACAAAGCTTAACCCCTGCCAGGTGCAAAAGAGAAATGTCTACTGGGTGCAGCTCCATTATTGCAGAACAGACAACAGAGGCCAACAGTCTGACGTTGTTACACAGGGGCAATCCATTGATAACTGGCACCATAATTCCCTTATTATTTCTTTATGTATTCCATGCTTTTACTTCCAACTTACCTCTATTGCTTTATTTGAAGTAAGATTTTGAAGACAGCATATGGTTGTATCAAGGTTTCTAAAAAAAGTTATTTTGACCCCCCAAAATGCCATTATTAGATCAAAACAACAGAAGAATTAAAAGTACAAAGTAGCTATACTATCAGTATATGCCTTAAGTAAATAGTTTACTGTCAAATTCCTCTTATATAAGAAAGCACCATGCAGTTTCATTTTAATGATGTTAGCCTCAATAATCTAGTATAATAATAAACTCCTTTGTAATGAGTAACTATATAAAATGAAGTTACAATAATTTACAATTTACGTCTGTGACATGACTCAACTACTCTCTACAAGCACCACTGAAATCTTGATTGATGCTTGGCTACCTTTTTCTACTAGAACTAACGGGAATATTTCACTGCCAACAAATTCTGTTTACCTGCTGTGTAGTTTATAAGGGTTGAATTCTTCTCTACTTGAAAATCACCATTTTCATCTCTCCATACAGATACCTGTTTAATGGCAGATAGCTTTGCAGCCAGTATAGTTTTTTTCAGGAGAGTCTTATATAAGAAGTCATAAAAAATGAGTATAAATAACTTACACTTAGGCAATTTTTTTCTTTTTTTTTCCCTGCTTGGAAAGATTTGCCCTGAGCTAACATCTGCTGCCAATCTGCCTCTCTTTTCTCTTCCTTCCCAAAGCTCCAGGACATAGTTCTATATTCTACGTGTAAGTCCTTCTAGTTCTTCTACACGAGCCACCGCCACAGCATAGTCAATGAGAGACGAGTGGTGTGGCTCGTGCCTGGGAACTGAACCTGGGACGCCGAAGTGGAGCGTGCCAAACTTTAACCGCTAGGCCATCAGGGGTTGCTCCAGGAAAAGTTTCTAGAAAAAAATTGGAATCAAGATGTATAATTTATTTCTAAAAATTTCATAACATACTTTAAAACATGAAATGCTCAACATGTTTAAAAGCACTTTACCACTCAGTTTACCTTAACAAAGATATAGCAAACATTTTGAGAAATATACTTTCAACAGGAAAGTCCAATTGTAGCTTTATGCTTTTGTAGACCACTCCCAATAACGTGGCTTAAAAAATATAACTGTAAGATTCTCTCAAGAAAATGTATTTCATTTCTATAAAAATCGTTCCTTACAGCGTCTCAATGTTTGTTTCCTACTGAGCTTCTCAATGTTCTTTAGGCTTAACAATATAGTAGAATCAAGCTCCTATAATCTAGCTTTTAATCCCGCAATGCAGAAAGCTCTATCTCAAGGTCATCACTGACCTCTTAAATCACCGAATAATATTATTCCCATTTTATAAGTGTGAATACTAGGTTTTAAAGAAGTCAAGTTCATGCCCAATATTGTTTAGCTAGTAAGAGGCAGAGCCTAGATATGACTGACTCCTGCTGTCTGATTCTAAAATCCATAAGCATAACCTCTAGGTATGCAGCCAAACATAACACTCTGTATTCTTGCAACAGAATAAATGCATTTGCTTTCTCCTTAATGTCTGTAACACGGTTCTTAACTATTCCAATACAATGGTTTCACCCTTTCTGTAAATGAGAGTGTTCTTCAAAGAACCTTCCTTCCTCTCTGCTCTTCTCTATACATTCCCTCCACTCCCAGTGTTTGAATTCATTTAACAAGCATTTATTTTATTGAGTCCATACAATTCCAGACCCCATGGAAAAACAATGAAAAGAAACCAGCCCCTGGTCTTGAAGGATTTACAGACTACTAGCGCAGAAAGCCCTATAAGCAAATCCAATACTATTTTCAAAAAAAAAACAAGTTTGATTCTGCACAAACATAGAAGGCTATCTGTGCCACACAGCACGGGTTTTCAAGCCTTTTCTGAGGAGGACTACAGTTTTTTAAGAAATAGCGTTTAAAATTTCCAAAAGAGCACGCAAGACCTAGAACTTCCCTGATCCACTGTCCCCTTCCCACTACAAGCCATGTTTTTTCTAAGACTCTTAAGAACATCATTTGAAAACCACTATATTCAAACATCTTAATAGTTTTGCCTTTTATGCCTAGGTCTTTAGTCTACCTGGAATGGATTTTTGTATATGGAGTAAAGTAGGGTTCCAATTTGAATTTTTTCCATACTGATATCTAATAGTCCCTGGACCACTTAAAGAAACGCCCCTCCTTTGCCCTCTGCTCTGTAAGAGAACTTCTATTAAAAGAAATCAAGTTTCTGGATACACGTGGAACTGGATTTGGGTTCTCTACTGTTTTCCACTGGTCTAACACTGTGCTAATACCAAAGTGCTTTAGTTACTATAGCTTTATATATAATAAATCAGGATATCTCATAGATCAAGTCTTCTCACCTTGACCTGCTGCTTAAAAAATATCTTGGCTATTCTCAGTCCTTTGTATTTCCATATGTATTTTAGAAAACACACGTAGTTTTCAGCTCTGTAATTTCCTGGCAAACTGGTAAAATACCCACAAAACAAATCTAGATCTGTGGTTCTCGACCAGGGCAATTTTAACACCCTCACCTCCCACCCCAGGGACATTCAGCAACGTCTGGAAACATTTTTGGTTGTCACAAAGTGGGGGGTAGGTACCACTGGCCTCTAGTGGGTTGAGGCCTGGGAGATGCTGCTAAGCATCCCACAGTGCACAGGACAGCTGCCACAACAAAGAATTATCCCATTCAAATTTTAATAGTGTCACTTTTGAGAAACCCTGTCCCAAATAAATCAAGGGGCAAATTGGTATGGGCCCATTGAAGGCCAGGGAACATCTACCAGAAACAATAATTTAGTTTTAGAAAAACTGAACTGCCATATGCCAAATGAGATTCACCTCAATTTATTAAAAAAAAAAAAATCATATTATTTGCATAGACCAAAAGGTTTATCTTCCTGTTCTCTACAGCAGGGACATTTGCAGGAAGCTTATTGGAGGGGTTAAGTCTTTAAAATACAAAGTTATAAAGAAACAAGACATAGCCAGAATATATTAAAAAAAAAAACTCATAAAAATCAGTAAGAAACAACCCAATAGAAATATGGGCAATCTGTATAGACAATTCACTAAAAGGAATATTCAAATGACCAATAAACATATATGAAGATTCTCAACCTCATTAGTCACCAGAGAAATACCAATTCAAACTCACAAGAACACCATCCATGCACCAGAATGGCTAAAATTTTAGAAGACTGGACATATCAAGCAGTCTTAACAAGACTGCTGAACAAAGTAATTCCCATATACTACTGGATGTAGTGAAGGGGTTGCATAAACTGGTTCAACCACTTTGGAAAATGTTGGCAGTCTCTACTATAGCTGAACATATCCATACACTATGACCAGCAATGCCATTCCTAGGGATATATCCAACAGAAAGTACTTACCTATTTGCAAAAGAATGAACAAGAATGCTCATAAAAACATTAAAAGCCTAAAGGAGAAACCATCCAAATGTCTAATAACTGCAGAACGGATTAATAAACTGTGATATGTTCATAGAAGGAAATAATATACCACAACAAGAACTACTACTATATGCAACAACACAAATGAATCCCCAAAATACAATGTTAAGCAAAAGTATGCAGACTCAAGAGTACAGATATCACTCCATTTCTATAAAGAGGCAAAACTCATCAATGGTGACAGAAGGGAGGAGAGCAATTACCTGCGCAGAGAAAGGAGAGTGACTAGAAAAGAGCATGAGAAGGGGCTGCAGGGTGTTGGGAATGTCCTATTTTTATCTAGGTGGTAGATACATGACTGTGTTTACTTTGTGAAAATTCATCAAGCTATACACTTAGGATTTTCATGCTTTTCTGTATTTAGCTTATATATTATTAAAGAATTTGCTTAAAAATATAAAGAATACAACCCTGATTTACTGCATCTGATGCTTCAAGAGACTATTCTAAACAGCCCAAACTCACAATGATGTTAAAATGCAAGTTGTGTATATATCGACAACTGATTTTTTACCAAGGCACAAAGGCAATGCAGTGGATAAAGGGTAGCCGTTTCAATAAATGGTGCTGAACAATGAGATATCCATAGGCAAAATAAATGAACTTGGATCCATACCTGACACCATATACCAAAAATAACTCGAAATGGATTTTAGACCTAACGGTAAAAACTAAAACTATATTTGATAGAAAAACACTTGTATTCAAAATATATAAAGAACTCTCAAAAATTAACAATAAAAAAAAAACAGGCAAAATATTCGAACAGACATTTTATCAGAGAAGATATACAGATGGCTAATAAGCACACGAAAAGACGCTCAACATCATAAGTTATCGGGGAAATGCTGATTAAAACCACAATGAGATACAACACTACATGCCTATTAGAATGGCTGACAAGACTGACCATACCAAGTGTAAGCAAAGATGTAGAGAAATGGGAACTCTCGGACACTGCTGTTGGGAATGTAAAATGTTATAATGTATAAACAATTTGGGAAACAGTTTGGAAGTTTCTTAAAGAGTTAAACATAAGTGATCCACTCACTCCACTCTTAGGTATTTGCCCATAAAAAAGAAAGCACATGTCCATAACAAAGACTTACATACAAATGTTCATAGCAGCTTTATTTGTAATAGCCCCAAACTAGAAACAACTCACATATACATCAACACGTGACTGGATAAACAATTTGTAGTATATCCACAGAGCAGAACATTACTCAGCAACACAAAGGAACAAACTGTTGATACACACAACATGGGTGAATTTCAAAAGAATCATGTTAAGTGACAGAAGCTAGACAAAATCAGTGTACAAATTGTCTGATTCCATTTATATAAACTCTCGAAAATGCAAACTAATCTATAGTGATAGAAAGCAAATCAGTGGTTCTTTGGGAAGAGTAAGTCACAGAGGGGTGGGAAGGAGGGATAACAAAGGTGCATGAGAAAACTTTTGAATGTAATGGATATGTTCACTATCTTGACACTGACTGAATGTTTCATGGAGGTACAACTTATGGTGGAGGTCATAACTTATCAAAGCATACCATTTAAATAAATGCAGTTTGTTTTCTCAAGTATATTTCAATAAAGCTTTTCTAAAAATAATACAGTTTGTATATAAATAGTGTAAACCATAGTTCTTATAATTAGCTCAAAATCAACTCCATTCATTCACACAACAAATATTTATCTAGCACCAACTATATGCCAAGCACTCTGCTAGGTTCCAGGGTTACAATTGTAAACAAACTGACATGGTTCCTGACCTCATGGAGAATACAGTCTGCTAGGGGAAGCAGAGATTAATAAAAGATGCACACAGACACATAGATAATAAAAACTTCACAGACAAGTGTTGTCAAGGAGACAAACACAGTGAGATGACACAAAATAACAGGGAAACCAAATCTGATCTAACGGAATGGTCAGTATGGCTCCCTCAAAGAAGCGACACTTAAGCAACTCCTAATGGAAGAGGAGGATAACAAGTTGAAGATGTAACTTTCCTCAGAAGAGACACTAACACAAGCAAAGGCTCTGAGGCAGAAGAAAGCATGACCCTTTGAAGGAATGGCAAGGAAGTCAAAAGGGATAAGGGTCAAAACAGTGTAGACAACACTATTGGTCACCTCTCCAGTAACTATTCCATCTCCTCTTCCTCACTCCTAATAGAATCACACTTGGGTTCCAGCAGACACCCTCATCCACACATAGTCATGTGCTTTAGAGCAAGATGACTCCATTCTTGATTTTAGGAAGTGGATACTGTTGAGACTTCAGTCAGTCATGGCCACCTCTTTTCTCCCTGCCAGTGATTAGTTAAAGAATGGCATGAGTGAAAGCAGGAAAAGAAGTTGTTGCATGCGCTAAACAAGAGATGGTAGTTTGGACCAGGGAGTTGTCAATGGAGATAGAGATTTGCATGGAGAAATAAGGTAGAGCAACGTGTACAGGATGTCTCCTAGGTTTCTGGCTTAGGCAAATAACGATCAATCTTTTCCATATAGTCAAAGCCAGAGAAATATGTTTTAAAAATGAATAGTCTTATGTTAGTCTTAATATATTTCTCTTAAATAAACCTAATTAGAACTAGTCAAGGATCATACCTAAAACATATCTCATCCTCATACAGGATACTGGCTTCAGAAGTTCATGCAAACTTATCAAGAATGAATGAGGCTAACTAGATTTTGTCTTACAATACAAATCAATGTTTTCTAAAATTCTAACCTATAATTAACAATCCTGCCTACAAATAACATCAATTTCTGAATATCATTTATTTTGCCTTGCCTGCTTCAAAAAATGATTTAAGCTAGCAAAATGTCCAAATCAATTAAAAGCCAAGCCAAGAATAAAGTAGTCCAAGGATTTCTGACCACTCTTGTGTTCTCTAAAAATAATTCCAGAGAAATTATATGGAGGTACCTAATCAATTATGCTCATCAAATTTATCAAATTAGGTCTCATAACAACAGTAATGAAGGTTCCTACTACAGATACCAACAGACCCAGGCAAAAATATAACCTACCTTGACAAGTTGATGAAGTGCCATTTCTTTCAGAAGGTGGTGTACTTGGACTGCTGAAATGACGTGAAGTTCCTCGGTCCTCGTCATCGTTTGTAAAATTCTTTGAATGGCACGTACAACCACGTGACAATGGTACTTCAGCTTTTTTGCTTAAGCTTTCATCCGCTGGCTTCCCTAAAAGTGAAAGAACCTCTATTTATAATATTTCTAATTCAAAAGACATTAATCATCCTCTGCAGCTACAGTGAGCAAGCACTCGAATTTGCCCAGGATTGGGAGATTTCCCAGGCTGTAAGATTTTCAGTGCTAAACCTGGGAAAGTACCTGGCAAATCTGGACAAGTTGGTCACCCTATCTGTAGCATCAAATTAGGACAGGAGAGAAACACTTATGATGTCAGAGACATTTATAGAGAAATTATCATCAATTTGCATAACTTACAAAAAGATAATAGTCAAAAATTAATAATGTAATAAAGGCACAACCACTTGAGTATTTGTTTATATTCAGACTTATTAAAATATCAAGCAGGGAGGATTAAAAGAAAGACCAAAAGTATATTCTTAGTTACTGCTATTTCTTTAAATGAATCATTCTGGATAAAAAGTACTTTATTATATTTTTTTCCAGTCCCAATAATCAAGCTGAATATATCAACCAAATACTTACCACGAAGAAGAGACTGTTGCCACGCTAAAGCAGCACAAAGTAAAACTAAGCTTTTCCCACTTTCTGTAGGGCTCTCCAACAAACAGTGCTGCTTACTTTTTAATCCTCGGACAATCTATTGACACAAAAACAATAAAAAAATAATCAGTAAACAATTTACTTCATTAGGGTCTGTCTCCATCACAAGTACAAACACAACAAGAAGTAAGGTTGTACTTGAGGGAACATAGCAATAGCAGAAGGGAGAATTAGTATTTAGTTCAATCTAGACCTTATGCCTTTATCTTTCTCCCTAAAATTATGTTGGACTTAAAAGCATATAGGCATAAAAGAAATGAACAAAGCAATTTGTACCTTAATGATGCAAGCACCGTCATTTCTGTAAAACTAGAGTACACTAATATCATGGATGAAAACTTAATGGAGGATACTGCTAGGGGGAGTGTAAATCGCTACAGCCACTTTGGACAGAAATTAACAATTTCTAGCAAAGTTGAAGATACCCAACACCAGGAAGTCCAGTCCTATGTATATATCCAAAACCTGTCCCACAGGAACATAAGGAAACATGCATAAGAAAGTTCATAGCAGCATTGTTTATAATTGCAAAAGAATGTAAACAACTTAAATGTCTGTCAAAGGAAAATGGATAAAAAATTTCTGGTATATTCATACAATGGAATACTACGCAGCAATTAAAATAGATGAACAATCAATAAGGCTACTTCTTAAAAATAATGTTAAGCAACTAAAAACACTTCTGAACAAATATAGGTACAGTATCATATCATTGTACAAAGTTTATAAACAGGTAAAGTAATGCTCTATATTGTTTACGGATACATACGTATGTAACAAAAGTATAACAACACGTCTAGGAAAGAAAAAGAATAAATTCAGCATACTAGTAATGTTACTTGCAAACAAGGTATAAAGTAAATATGGCAAAAGATTAAGATTGAACAACTCTGGAAAGTTGGCTTACTCATTTGTCTATTAATTTTCTATATGATTGAAACATCTCAAAAAATATTGTGAGAAATATAGTATTCTGTGTAAAAGACAGTAAATACTTTGTAGAAGGTAGTAATTCCGTAAAGTAAATAGAAGTGCCAAATGAGCTGAGAATAGTTTTCAGAATATTCCCCTTTGCCTCCTAACCATATACAGTTTATAGCAATCAGGATTATTTTTTGAAAGGTTACATGTTCTTCCATGAACCCAGCAAATATTTTCAATCCATTTACTATCTGAGAAAATGAATGTAGTCACAGATTCAGTATACGTTATGAATTATCAGCATCTTTATCTTAACGAAGACTTAAGTATGAAAAATATTTGCAGAATTCATTATAGCAAGCTATGATGGACAAGCTTTACAAGGAAAGTTCATCTTCACCCCACCAACTGTATATTCAGACCATATTGAAGAGTCATGCTTTCTTGTTTACTTAGATTCCTAACTGCAGCAGAAACGAAAATCAAGACTGAAACAATGCCATTCAAAGAAAACCAGATACCCAACTAGACTAGGACAGAAGTCTAGAAATAAAAAGGGGATTCCTAAATGTATAAACGAAACAAATGCAAGTAAAAAAATTTCCTAGTCTTAACCATCACAGTGGTTGAGAACATGTCTCAGAATCTGACAAATCCGGATTTGTATCCCTACTCTGCCAAAGCTGTGGACCAGGAGGTAGAAGTACGAGTTCTAGATCAGGTTCCCACAACTCAGATGTGTTTCCTTGATCATGTCTTCACTTCTCTAGACTAAGATCCTTATCTGTAATAATCCCTAATTGAAAAGCTGTTGTAAGGGAGAAAATGCCTCGGCACACAGTAGGTGCTTGATAATTCTGATTTAAAGGTCAGAAGGGTATAATGAAAAGAAAATGGGCTTTGGAGTAAAGCAAGCTTAAGTGTGAGTCCCACTGTGTGAATCACTGAACCTCAGTCTGTTTCTTCATCTGTGCAATGGAGATAAGATTATCTACCTGATAGAGTTTTGATGAAAATTAGCCAGGCATTGAGTTAAGAATTAAGTAAGGTAATGGATAGAACGTGCCTAAACTCCAGTATTTGACACAGATGAGGTGATCTACTTTAATCCCCACCTCTTCTAAACCACCTGTGCTTAATCTAGGATCCAGAGACGGAAGTCAGAGACTGTGCTCTCTTGCTATTGCGTGCAGAAGTCTTGGTACATGACTGCGTTTCTCTGAAGAGAAAGTCCGTGGATTTCTCATTCCCAGAACTATATCCTAATAAAATAACTGAAAACAGAGGGGACACTGATATGCACTGTTATCAACTGAGGACTTCCTTGCAATAGTGGAAAAAAACGGTAAATTCGACCTGGGGATGGAGGGATGGTTAAAGGGGTAATTCAACAGCTTATGAAGCCAATTATACCCTGACCCCTAGCCTGTGTTCCAAAACAAGCTAATAACCACTATTCTGAGGTATTTCCCAGTTCTAATATTCTGTGACTCTATCTGTGCAACTCTTGAGTAGAGATTTGGTGGACTCTAACCCCTTCACCGAAGCCAATAACGCAACGCCGGCTAGTTCCTCAGATACAGCCTAGAAATCCACCCCGCCCCCAAGTCACCGCAATCCCCCAGTGGATAAAGCACGAGCCCCCATCCACCTCCCGCCGTCGTCCCCGCCGCCACGAGTCAGCGGAGGGCCAAGGGGGCCCGGGGCCTCTCCCCAGGGGTCGGGACAGGCTCCCTCCGGCCTCCGCGTGTTCAGAACCCCGAGGCCCGGGGACGCGGTCACCCCGACGGCCCGCACGGCGGCCAGGCGAGAGCAGAAGGCTCTCTTCGGGCAGGCTGCACGCAGCCCCAGGAGAGACAGGCTGGCCTGTTCTGAGGAAAACCGAGGCAGCGCTGCCTGGGCTCCGAGTCCTGGGAGAAAAGGAAATGGTATCTGCGAGCACACACTGCGGAGCCTGGCAGAGAGGAGAGGCCCCAAACCTCTCGCCTCCTCACCGGGCTGCCACTCCCTGGCTGAGCGCGGACTCTGGCTCCTCACCTGCTCCCTCCTCCGCTCTCTCCAGGCCGCGCGCAAGCGCTCTTGCGGACGAATTCCCGCCTCCCACCCCCTCGACTCCCAGCACCCAATCACCCACCAGAACAGAAACCAACCAACCAATCCCGGCGTGAGGTTTGGGGGCGAGAACGCTGGCCCCCGAGGGAAGCCTCCGCAATAAAAACCAACGCAAAGTATTTCGTGGCCCTGAGGCGAACGCTTGAAGAGGGAGGGACGCGAGCAGATCGCAGGGTTTAAAGGAAAAGTCTTCTCCGTTTTGAGATTTTGAAACCGGCAACTTAACCCGTGCAACCGTTTCCTTGGAAACTCGCAGTCTCATTCTTCAGGTCTGTAGACCATCGAAAGGAAACCCTTTGAAGCCTTGCCAGGTTCTTCCCAGAGCGCCGGTCAGTGCCGCTCAGCTCACGTTTCCGAACTTCATGGCGGCCCGGGTGTCGCACAGACGGAGGCGGGAACTACCAAATGCCTGAGCCTGGCCAGAGGACAAGGCTGGTTGACGAGTGGCCGCAGAACCTCAGGATGTTCCAGGCTTCCCCGGATAGCGAGTTCCACCAGAGCGAATCTGTAGAGCGCTCTCGCCCCAGTCACTTCTGCTCCATCAAGGCTCATCCGCCTTCTGTCCCTCCTAAAACCGGGTTGTTATTCTTTGCCATGAAGAACATTTCAGTTTCCTCAAAGGTAGGGAGTTAATCGTGATCTCTCCAAATTGTGATTTTGTCAATTTCTGAATAGCCTAAGCTTGGCTCCGATACGAGTGTCTCAAAAAAGTAAAACGTGAGACAGTTTCTCAAGTTTGAGCACCTAGTTTGGGGAGAGGTTTGCTGCAGGGGGAGCAGCGGGAGGAGAGTGGATTTGTTTGCTTCCCTTTCAGTTTTACTGCATCTTCCCCAATTGCAAAATGTACAGTGCTAAAAATAAATTCTACCTTTTAATTTAGTAATCTCAGGCTCAAAAATTTATCCTAAATGAGTAATCTAAAAGAAAGAAAAAGTAAAAATACCTAAATTGATAACATTGCCTATTGTAATCCTGAAAAAAGTCATCAACCTCCCGGTCTAGAAATAGCACCCTATACGGTTATGATACATCAGTTTGATCATTAGGAAGCCAATAAAATAATTATCAAAAGTAAACAACTTTCGGGCCGGCCCCGTGGCTTGGTGGTTAAGTGCGCGTGCTCCGATGCTGGTGGCCCGGGTTCAGATCCCGGGCGCGCACCGAGGCACCACTTCTCTATCCATCCTGAGGCCGAGTCCCACATACAGCAACTAAAAGGATGTGCAGCTATGACATACAACTGTCTACGGGGGCTTTGGGGGGAAAAATAAATAAAATCTTTAAAAAAAAAGTAAACAACTTGCAAAAAGTTTCATATAAAGTTAAATGAAAGAAAGCAGACTCCCTACTGGGTCTTATGAATTCCATTATGTGAAAATATATATGCATAAAGAAAGATGGAAAGTATAAAAAATATAACTTACTGTTAAAACAGTGGGATGAAGGATAATTTATCAATACTTAAAAATATCTTAAAATTTTTATTCTGCTTTTACAATTTTTTTAAATATCAAATCGTTTAAGTAACTGCTCCAGGGAAACTGCTACGATTTTCGATTTTCCTCCGCTCAATTCCTAAGACTCTCAACCGATTCTAGCCTTGTATGGCCATTTGACGTGTGTGGCATTAACAGAAATGGATACACGTAGGCTCTGGAGCCAGACAGTCCTGGATTCCAGTCCCTTTAACTGTTCCTTTCAGGTGAACAGTAGTGAAAGAAAACACAAAAAACTACAAGTTCATTTGATAAAGAATATGAATGTTTATAAACCAATATTCAAAATAGCTGCACACATCTGTTTTCACTTGAATAAAAAAATCACATTGTGACAAATTTTGTAAGCTTAACTTAAAATACATGAATCTTAACATTTACTAATAAAGTTACACATTTTGTTTACATCATCAACGAATGTGATGAAAAACAGCATGTTGTTATTTAAACACAGCAGGTTTTGACCAGCCTTTGAAAACTGATCCAAGAATGTGCGCTGCATTTAGTTAGAAACCATTTATTTCAACTTTTTGAACTCCTAGAGGTTTCCTACTCACATAAAATATTCCAAAGCCTCAGTTTAAAATAAAACAAAACAAAAGAACACAGGACCGCTGTATTTAATCTTAGAAGACTACAAAACTGCCTTGTTTAAAAATATGAATATTCTTAAAGTATTTTTTAAGTGTATGCTTTTATTTTTCACATCGAAATTACTTGATTGGACATTAAGCATCTGATATCTCAGGGAAGGCCAGCCCAGTATCCTGTTTTTCAGAGCTGACCAGGTGTTTCTGATGCAATCTATGGACCAGCAGAGACCCATTTGACTAAAGAAGAAATAACTAATCAAGTGTTCTCTAAACATTGCTGCATAATGGAATCAACTGGGGAAACTTAAAAAAAAATACTAACGCCTGACTCCCAACCGCAGACATTCTGACTTAATTGGCATGGGTTACAATTGGGGATCAAGAGTTTTAACAGCTCTCCATGTGATTTTAATGTGCAGCAAAATTGGGAGCCACCACAATGATGCAAGACACAATAGTGATCTAAATCACAATTAGCCACAAGTGACAGATGCCTATAGAGGAGAACTCACTTTTAAAGAAGTTTCTCAAGTTGGAAATACTTTATAGTTTCTCTCTGTTTCTTAAGATCAAATTTATGCTTTTTCTGAAAGTTATAATGACTCTTTAATTAGTAGTCTTCAGAGGGGATTTATATTGTTAAACACTCAACAATTTTTTTCAACCATTCAGTTTAGGTTATTGTATATAATCACTGCTATACACTTATCTATTACGTGTAAAAATACACTGAAATTACCTTCTAGGCATCACGGTATTAAGAACCATCCATAGTTTATTGACTGAAGCATTCTCCACAGAACGCCTGAATTCAATAGCTGGTTCATATTGGATGTTAATACTTCTGCATATGGTATAAGTTCACTGGCAGAGAGTAGAGTCAAGCGTTCTAGAATCTGTATCGTATCCAAATGTCTTACTGGGACAGCTGAAAATGCTAAAGGGGAAACTTAGCAGTCATAATCTAAATTCTATACAGCTTATCAAATAAGAAGTAACATTGCTCTATCAGACTACAGGCCAAACAAATCAAGAAATCAATGTTTCTTTAAACGTAAAACTTTCAATCCTAGCCATAGTTTTGGCCATACTTAAAATAAGGTCCTTAAGAAAAATTCATTTAGGTAATAGTTATTTCACAAAGAACAAAACATATCTCATTTAAGAAATCACATTAATGACCCAAAGACCAGGTTCATTTCCTTGGTGATTCAGAAAGATTTTAAAAATTGATTGAAATATGAAAATATACCCAAGTATTGCCTTTGGTAGTCACATTCATTTGAAAGATTGGAATTTGTTGATATCTATAAGGGTGGCCCCCTTTATAGGTTATAAGCACTCAGCAGATTGCTGTTATTCAATAATATCAATCCTGTGCTCTTCAATAGAACAGACACTAACCACATCTGGCTGTTGAGCACTTGAAATGTAGCTAGTCCAAAATGAGATGTGCAGTAAGTATAAAATATACACTGGATTCCTAAGAGTTAGTATGGAACAACAGTAAAATATCTCATTAATCGTTTTTTATATCGAGCACCTGGTGAAATAATATATTAGATATATTGGGTTAAATGAAATAATTATTAAAATTAATTTTGCCTTTCTTTTTACTTTAATGTGGCTATAGAAAGTTTCAAATTATATGTTAAAATTATATGTGTGTCTTGCGTCTTATTTCTATTTGACAGTGGTGATCTAGAACACTATCCAGTAACCGCAAGTCCGTTGCTCTATTCCATGGCACTTATTTCTGACTTCTTTCTATCGACCTTTCACACAACCTGTTCAGTGATATAACGTAGGACCGATGAGGTAACAGATACAAGCATATCAGAAATAAATGGTTAAAACTCCTTAAACTCAAAGAGAATTATTAAAATTATATTCACGAAAACATTATTATATCCCCAGGGAAATTCTGCGTGATTTTAAGATTTCAATGAGCCTAACATCTCTTTGAACTACTAAAGGGGAAAAAGGAGTGTCAACCTACTACACCTTCTTGGAGTTGTTTAGGAGAGTGGTTTTTGGCATTATTAGTCAAGAGCATTTCCCTTAACAGGGCGTCAGTCCCTGTGATTTTTTCTTCACAGATCCAATCTTTCACAATGCATAAATAAGGGTAGTTAGGTACAAGGAGACATAGTAAAGCAGAATGCGACCCTTAAAAATTCACAGAAAGTCAACTGGATTCTTCATTCTTAAACGCAAAACTCATCTCTCTCCTCGCTCCCCCTCCCTTCTCCCTTTCACTATCAGCAATCCAAAGGAAGTTGCACTTCTTGTGCATGTATACTAGAGTTTGAGAACTTCTGTTAGGTAGTTCAACCAGGAAATCTGCTTAGATAAAGATCCCCAAGTGATCTGATACAGGGAAGTTGGAAACTACTACTTTTATCAAAAGTTCTCAAGCTTTCTTCCACTCTATCCCAACATAAAAGTCTTTCATGAGGAAAAGTTGTTTGACATAGCCATAGTTCAAGAGTTTAGAGGGGGAAGAAAGAAAAAGAGGAGAAAAGAATGTCCATTTGGGGGAGATCATATATGGTTTTAAAAAGGCCTCACTCAGAAATTCTGATGACTAGTGGTGTAATGATTTGTATGCTCTGCTGCAGTGGCCCCAGGTTTGCAGGTTCGGATAATGAGCATAGACCCACACACCACTCATCAAGCCATGCTGTGGCAGCATTCCACATACAAAATAGAGGAAGATGGGCACAGATGTTAGTTCAGGGCCAATTTTCCTCAAGCAAAAAAAAGAGAGGAAGGTTGGCAAAGGATGTTAGCTCATGGCCGCTCTTCCTCACCAAAAAAATAAAAACTAAAATAAATTCTGATAGGCTTCTATAGGAGAACATGTCCTCTCCTCCAACCCTGTTGACAATCATTGCTATACATGGGTAAAATTCAAGTTGCTCACTTTAAATACCTAAAAGTTCTCAGGCACTTTATGTATATTTTCTCACTTCACCCTAACATTCCTACAAGGTAAGCAATATTTTCTCCATTCTACTGTAAGGAAACAGGCTGAAAGACATTTATTAATATCCCAAAGTCGCACAGCTAATTATGTCAGCCAGTCGAAGCAGTACTGGTGATACCCACAAGAGGATGCATTTGTCTTCCTTCAAGAAGGGCTAAGGAATCTCCAAAGGAATGGGAAAGCTTCCTTTTTGTAAATCAAATGCTTGTTTCTAACCTTTTGCTTATACCATGGTTTGACCATTTGTGATAATTATTGTGCAATATCAATAATGAGAAAGTACATGATGATATTGTAAAAATGCCTATTTAGATATATGAGATACCACTATGCCAAGTGCTTGGCACATAAATACTTAATAAATATTTTTGTTACTATACTACTAGTATCATTATCAGAGTCGTAAGTGTAGTAGTAATAATATTAGTAGCAACAATGGTGCCTTAGATACAATCATCAACTTCTCATGCAACTTAAATCAAATCGTACCAGTGCTTAGTCCCAGTAGGGATGGTATCTGCTTCCTTTCTCATAGAAACTGCTTAAAATTGATGTTTCTGTTTGAAAAGACACTGTAACAATCAAAAGTGGTATAATTTTAAAGTTCAAAAGTCTCAATGCACAAGTATGTGTACAGTGAAGACTATCCCAGGGCCGACACCGCAGCATAGTGGTTAAGTGCGTGCGCTCCGCTGCTGGCAGTCTGGGTTCGGATCCCGGATGCACACTGAGGCACCACTTCTCAGGCCGTGCTGTGGCAGCGTCCCACATAAAGTGGAGGAAGATGGGCATGGATGTTAGCTCAGGGCCAGTCTTCCTCAGCAAAAAGAGGATGATTGGCATGGATGTTAGCTCACGGCTGATCATCCTCACAAAAAAACAAAACAAAACAAAGCAAGATTTCCAAAAACAGTCATACAAGTGACTGCTTACAATAGTACAAATCAATCTACATTTCATAATCTCTTCAATAAAACAGTTCCCAAATGCTGCCAAATACAACATAATTTCTTTACAATTAGATTATGCAAAGATACGAGTAAATAAATGAAGACACCTGTCTGAAGATGACCAAAGAAGGTTCATGTTCCTCCTTGAAACCAACCATAACACAGAAAGAAAAAGAAAATTCCAACTTCAAGGAAACAAACAAAAAAACCCACACTCAAATGTTATTAAAAAAAGGAAAATATTATAAAAAAATTAAATTTCAAAAATATCACTATTTCTATGACAGTTTTACACTAAAACTATTATAGTAATTCTATGCTGTGGAATATTATAGAGCAATTAGAAACAATAAGGTAGATCCACATGTACTGACATGAAAAGATTTCCAAGAAATATACTAAATCTCCAGACCAAAAGGAAAACGACAAGCACCCAGAAATCAACCCTGAAAGCACAGAAATGTATAACCTTAATGACAGAGAATTCAAAATAGCTATCATAAAAAAGCTCAATGAAATATAAGAAAACACAATTCAATGAAATCAGGAATTTTTACACAAAAGAGATTGAAATTATAAAGAAAAATCTATCAGAAATCTTAGAGCAGTTAGTTAGTCTTCACTAAGTGCTTTCCGACATTTGATCAGTTTTAGAACAAGCAGCAGGGATCTTCCTATTGCACACCCCCTCTTTTTCCAGAGTGTGTGTGGCATGAGGGTGGAGGCTGCACGTGCAAGCTGGTCATGGGAAATGTCACTTCAGCACTGGTTTCTGGGCAGAACTGCAAGATTTAGGGTGGAGTTATTTCCTTCTTTCCTCCTTGTCTTCTGGGGTACCTCCTTCTCCCCACAGTCCCCCAGGTGGGCTCAAGCACCCAGGATGGCAGCTATGATGATGGGTGACCCGAGTTCACTTTTGGTTGGAGAGGCCTACAAAAGGCCAGCAGCAGCCTTTTGTAGGCCACAATTCACATGTGGTGCCTCAGAGAGTCTTTGGAGCCGCAGCAGCACAGAACATCTGATTTCGCTTGTTTTAGTCTCAGAGAAACTGATACATGTTGTTTTGCATGTAGTAGCATCAAAGGGAATTTGTCCTGCAGGTCTGAGTGTGCCTTGCCCTGCCTGGCTCTCGACTCTTCATTTTTCTTGCCACATCTGCGTCTGTGGGTGCCATACACCTGTCTTTCTCAGCACCTGAAGCTCAACGAGAAGCGCACACTGGCCTTGCCTCCCTGGAGTCTTCAAGGGCGCCCTGCTCTATGATCACGTACTTTGGGGCATTAGCTCTAAGCAGCCTGTCCATGGTAGCTATCTGGCTGGTGGCTCACCCTGCCTGGATGCCAAACTAGTTTCCACCCTTTTCCTTGAGCGAGTAGTGGACACTCACCCCAGCCTGCAGAGACTCCTGCCTGGGCTCTGCCAGTGAGCCTGGGGACCACCACTGTGAGTTTTGCAGGAGGAAGAGAGGAAGAATTCCAAGTTCATACCCAACTATGTCTGGCCGTTAGTCCCTTCCCACCTCTTCAGATACTTAACTTGGTCATTTCCTGGGAAAGTAACAGGTTTAAAACATGATTCCAGGCCGATGCCCACACCAGGGAGCAGAAGAACAGAGTCTGTCCCCATTAGTCTTGTTACCAGAGGGGCAGGAGCTGGGCAGGGAGCAGGACAGAAGGAAAGACCAGTGCTGCTGCAGCTGCTGTACTTGTCCCTCTCCCACGTGTACCAGGTTTCCAAATGAGCCTGTGGGGCCAACACAGGCCACAGAGGAAAGGCTAGAGAGAAGCAAAATCCTTTCTTGACTCTTCTTTTGGGTGCCCACTGGGCTCAGTGGAGGTCCAAATGCTTACCCCATTTCTAAGGAAGTGCTTTTGTGGGTCTTCAGACCTCCCCCCAGCTGATGGTCTCTGTCTTCAAGCCCCGGACAGAGGTGATGGTGCTCTGAGCTGACAGCTTGTGACAGCCCTTCAGGCCTGGCCTCTGAGGTCCACTCTCATCGTAGGCAGAGTCCCCCTGAAGACAGCTCAGCCTGGATCTCCTCCCAGCATTCACACCTGGTGCTTAGGAAGCATGCACAGCCTCACACAGCTCCCTGTGGCCCTGAGGACCTGGGAGTTGGCCAGTCGTTGCCTTTAGAGCCTTGGGACTGGTGTCGGGTACCAGTCTCTGTGAACTTTGAGCCCCAGGGATGCTCCACATGCCTCAGCTCAACCTCGCCCAGGGAAGACAGAGGCAGAATGCAGAGACACTGACAACTCACTCAAAACACAATCTATCTTTTGGACTTCTGAACCCATAGGCAAGGTGGGACCCCACAACAGAGGAACCTCTCCTGGAAGGAGGAAACACACTACTATGGTCTGGTAGCTTGACAACACAAGAGTTATCTGGAGGGGAGAAAAACGTGGAAAGATCAGATGGGAGTGACTAAAAGCTGGTGTCTAATGCACAGTTCATACAAGTTTACAAAATTAACATGTCAGAACTAAAATAGCCTTGGTTCTCACAGCTCCTCGCCTCCTTCTGGGATTTACTTGCTGCTGTGGGATCCAGGTGACCATCCAGAGCCCAAACGCATCCCCGCAGGCTGTAGACATCAGACTGGAAAACCCTGCACCCTGGCATGGGAGGGCCACTGGGGGAAGATTTGAGCCCCTGGAGCCATTTAAAATTTAGGAGAAACCAGCCATGAAGACTTGGAAACCATCCTCAATGGCAGTTCCTTGCCTTGGTCTGTGTGGATGCACGGTGAAGCTGGGTGCTCCTAGGACCCAGTGGGTGTCAGAGTCCCTGGCCCACACCAGGTGTTGTCCAGCCCATCCCCAACACCTCCACTGGGCCTGATGCAAGAGGAGACCAGCAACCAGTGGGGTGCTTACCTGCTCCCCAAACCTGCTGGTCCAAGTTGCACTGCAGGGATTCCAAAAGAACCGAGGATGTTTTTGGGGGGAAAATAACATCTTCCATCTGTCATTCATTACTCCTGACTAGACACATTTCATCTTTACAACTGAGACCAAATGGATGGTGAAGCAGTCCTGAGAGGAGAGGGGATGTTGGAGATGCATGACAGCTATTTCTGGGTTAGCCAGTGTCAACAACACCAGAGCACCCTTCCTGTGACCCCATTCACTCTCATTCACCTCTGGGCTCTCTGAAGTCCCAGGGAGCAGGGGCCAAGGCTTGGGCCTTAGGAGTCAGACAGGCCCGACCAGCTATGTGACCATGGGTCAAGTGCCTCCTGGATAGGGGGACTCAGGGAGACATAGTATGTGCCGATGCTCACCTATTATTATTCTTCTGATTGCTGTTGTCTTTCCCCACCCCAGACGAGACACTGGGCTGGATTGACTGCACCTGCATCTATGGAGTGTCTGCCTGTGGCAGGTGCCAGAGGGGCAATGATGAAAAGGATGCTAAGGAATACTTTAGACCCATCGCAGGCACCACTCAGGAGGTGTGGGAAAATAGAGGGTGGAGTTCTCAGGAATGGATTGAGTCTTTAGAATATTTGTCCCCAAATGTCCTTAAATAAGACAGACTTTTGGTGCTAATGTGCCGCATTATTAAAACAATATGACAAAATAACCCTGTAAGAATTGTGTTCACGGTTTTCCATATCTGAGGGGCTCATCTTTGCAGGACCTTGATCGAGTGCCGGGCCTGAGAAATACAAGAGTGCTGCCAGTGGCTGAGGACCCAGATGCTATGATGTGGGGCTCTGAGCCTGCTGGCTGGACAGGACACACTGCTAACACGGGCTGTCTATGGGCATCCGATCCTTTCTTGACCTACTTGGTGTCAACGCCCATACTCTCTAGTTTTGGGGTGGGACTTTTTCTAGCAGTGACAACTTGGACCTCAGCTTCAAAAAGTATGAACCAAAGCATATGCTTGCCTTTTGAAATGCTGGGGCCCAAGGCTCTGTGGCCGCCCCATTTGGCCGCACTCTTCATTCCCACACTGGAACATTCACGCTATGTCTGCAAGAACAAGATACTCCCTACACATACAATACAGCAAAGCCTTTTTTCCAGGAACACACATGACATCCAGAGAGCTCATCATGGAGACACTGGGACCCCAAGGGGTTTGACCATGTAGAGTTCATCTTTCCTGCAGACACAACATTTCTATTTCTCCCTTTCTACTCCTAGCACCTTTTTTTGGTTTCTTACTCAGTTGGGTCCTTTGGGAAGTGGCTGTTGAGCTGTGTAGGAGAGCGAGAGGGGTGTGGGGGCTGATGCCTGATATGAAGGAGAAGGAAGCCCAAAGAGGCAGGAGACCCTCCCAGGAGCCTCACTGGCCCAGCAGGGAGGTGGGAGCCATGGCTGCCCCTGGAGGAGGCCTCAGAGTGGAAAGGCCAGCCCAGCGCCCTCCTCCCCAAATCTCCCCATGTGCTCCATCCTGGGGCACTGCCACTGATGGCCTTCAGTCAGCTGCTGGTCTTGCAGCTCAGTGGCAAGCTCTCTTGTGAAGAGGCTCTGAGCGGTGCTCTGTGAGGACAACACAGCCCATCTGCTGTGTCATGTGTGCAAGTAAATGCCCCTGCTCACCTTTGGGGAGCAGACTCTCCGGGTCCAGGAAATGTCCCTCCTGAGGGGACACTCAGAAGAGGGAGGTCAGTGGTCAAACCACAGCCCCGACCTGCTGCAGCTGGTCCTGGGGCCAGTCTGACTGTCACTGCCTCCCCTCAGCTGTCCCTTCTCAATGCTACTCACCCTGAGACCCCCTCATCTCAGTAGTTCCCAGGGTGGGTGATGCCAGACTTCCTCCTGCTCACACACTGGTCAAGAGGGCGGTGCATGTCTACTCATGGTCACTATGCCTAGGAACAACTGGTCTGCACATACGAGCTGCCTGCCCACTGAAGTCTAGTTACGAAAGTGTTGGGAAGAACAATCTGGAGAAGGAGTCACGCTGGTCTCCTCCCAGAGGAACTCAGTTTGAGTCTGCCCAGCACTTCAAAGGCCCTGCCATCCAACTCAGCAGAAGGAAATGACCCACAGCCAAGAAGCTGGCCCTATGGGGGCTCACTGACCTCAACCTTAACCTTGCTGGGGTCAGCCTTGAGGGGTCCCAGCCATAGGTGGGGGTTGCAAAGGCCACTAGGCCAGCTAAGGTCGCTGATCACTGCACTTTTGCTCCACATCAAGTTCAGAAACTCCACTCAACTCCTCCACTGCCCCTTCTGAGAGGCGCAGCCCCTGGCCACACCTCCTCCATCCACTGTCTTAATCCAGAATACTTTCATCATCCTATAAAGCTTCCTCATGCCTATTAGCGGTCATTTCTCACTTCTCCCTCCCTTCCCCACCCCCTGACAAACACTAATCTACTCCCTATCTCTATGGATATGCTGACTCAGGACATTTCTTATAAACGGAATCCTACAATATGAAAATACCTAGCATGATGTTGTCAAGGTTCATCCATGTTATGTGTGTGTGTCAGAACTTCATTCCTCTTTATGGCTGAATGATATTCCATTGCACGGAGAGACCACCTTTGGTTATCCATTCTTCCGTTGGTGGACAGTTGGGTTGTTCCCACCCTTTGGCTATTGTGAATAATGTTGCAATGAACATGCTCATTCATGGACTTGTCTGAGTCCCTGTCGCAATTCTTTGGATCATAAAAGTTTTGTAGGCTCTCAATGCACCTTTCAGGAGCTTTCTATTTCCCTTCACAAGCTGTACGTTTCATTGTCCTTCTGTCTGACAGACCCAGTCCACGGACACTAGAAAGCTATTTTTGCCATTGATCTCGAAGTGCAAGGGTCACAGTGGTGAATTTTTTCTTTATGAGCATCTGGACCAATGAGGGTAATTGACTACAAATACCAGAGGAAATTCTAGCTAATTTAAGCAGAAATAAACTACAAGGTGATGATCCTGTAGTTCACAGAATTCACAAATATCTGGACAATCGTCCTGGAGAATGTACAGGAAGCAGGGGGCAGTGGGACGCCCCAGTCCCACCCTAGGAAGAGCCCAGTCAGTAGGCCACCTTGGGCATTCAGACATGGGGCTGAGGCCACAGGTATCATTCATTAGGATCTGCGCTGTGTTAACACAGCTCCCTGACAACACCTTGATTTCAGACACCTGGTCTCAGAACCGTGAGAGAAGGTTTCTGTTATTTTAAACCACCAACATTGTGGTGATTTGTTACAACAGTCCTAAGAAACTTACACACACACACACACACTCACAGGCCAATCTCATGCTCAGGGGCAGTGCTCTCCACCTCAGGCTGAATCACAACCCATTGAAACGTCCACTTGAAGACTGGAGAACAAGTCCTGCCCATGGTCCTGCAGGGGCTGGGCCAGGTATCTTCACATAGACACACCTCCTGTACCTTTTCTGTGCAGACCAGCCCTGCCTCCTTGTCTGCTGGACAACGGGACGCCTTCTTGACTCAGCTGAAGTGGTGCTGCTCAAATCACCAATTTCAACAGACCAGTGTGGTTTTTCTAATTCATGCAGGTTCCCTCTGGAGGCTCTGGAGAGGATCCATTTTCTCACCTTTTCCAGCCTCTAGAGGTCACTGCATCCCTTAGCTCCTGGGCTCTTCTTTCAACTTCAGGGCCGGCAGTGTCCAGCAGAGTCCTCCTCACATCATATCACTCTGACTCTGCCTCCGTCCTCACGTCTTCTCTCCTCTGACCCTCCTGCCGCCCTCTTCCACTTGTAAGAAATATGATTACTCTGGGCCCACCTGGACAATCGAGGATGGCTCCCATCTCAAGGTGAGCTGACCAGCCCCTTAATCCATGAGGACTTTCATGTCTCTTTGCCTTGAAACCTAACATATTCACAGGTTCAGGCCCTTGACTGGATGGGAAGGGCATTGCATGCAGTGTTGTTAGAGAATCAGTGAGGATCCGTCTCTCTGACATGAACAATTCCAAGGACCTCTGGGTGGGGCAGTGCACACAGAATGCAAATATACCTTCCTGCCTACAGCAGTCATGGATGGAGTCATTGGTGTGTGAGGAGCCATGAAAGGGGGACACAACTGGATGGCTGACCCTCCTCAGGAGCAGCTGGAAGACGTCTCAAAAAAGAGATCCCTGAGCTTTGTGGTTACCATATGCATGATGCACCCCAGCAGGGGTGCAGCATGGTTGGGACTGGAGGGTTCACAGAAGGTTATGGGGCCTGGTAAAGTTGGATTCACGCACCCCTTGGAGCAAGAACTTGGTAGCAGTGGGAATGTTCTGGAGCCTCCCCCCTGCCATGCACTGGCACACACACATACACATGCACTCACACACAGACACATATGCAGCACAATATGCACACACAGAGACACATACACAACTCTGCACATGCACACACTCAGAAGACACACATGCACACATGCGTCTACGCACATACACATGGATATGTGTGGGCACAAAAGACATATATGCACGTGTACACATGCTGCATACCAATAGAAAGAAACATGTACAAAGAGACGTGTACACAGGCATATCCACATGCACACAAACACACAAATGCACCCACACATGCACAGGAGCAAGATGATGCCATTTGCATTTGGTAGAAAGTTCTGGGAGAAGAATGGAGGAGGAACGAGGGACAGGGAAAGCAGAGACCACTCAGGGTGTGTCAGTCAGTGCAGTCACCCCAGTACTCACAATACCGGAACGAGGGAAGGGCAGCAGTAATAGAGGGAGGAGGTGGATTAGGGGCGTGTGTGGGGCCAGCAGCCCTGGTGGTATGGGTAGCAGACATGAAGGTCAATGTGGTCTCCCAGAGTCACTGGGGGCACTGATGGGAATACAGAACACACGAGTCGGGGTACATTTGAGGGAAAGGAGATCAATTCAGCCTGCAAGGGGGTGAGGGGGCTGCAATGGGAACCATGGGCATCCTGGTGGGGACATTTAGAGCAGGCTGGACACTTTGCTTGTAGTTCAAGAGGTCTGGTAGGAAAGGGCGGGGTGGCGACATCAGCTCCAAGGCTGGAGTTGGAGCCTGGACTAGGACCAGCTCTCTCAGGGGAGGTTGGAGTGACGGGGGCTGGTCCAGGATCCTTGGGGCTGGGGCAGCAAAGACCATGGGAGTAGGGGGTACATACGAGGAAGCCATTGCTTTATCTTGCTAGCTCTTAATGCAGAGGTGTACTGCTTCCCATTCTGATAACATGCTCCCTTCCAGATAAGCTTTCTCAGAAGAAATCAAAGCCAATAGTAATGATGGCTAATTATGCAAAATTAAGAACCTAAATTCACAGGATCCTCCCCAAATGATTTAATCACCACCTACATGGCAAAAATGAGGGGCCTTTATGAAGATGAGGGAGGTGCAGGATCCTGTCTCCAGGTCAGCCAAGGGCCAGACAGGTGAGCAGGGAGCAGGTGTAGGGTCCCCCACCCAGCCCTGCAGCTGTCCCTTGTGACTCCTGGACTGAGTCTGCTCTTCGTGCTGTGAGCTGAGGGACCCAGTTTATTCCTCCCCACACTGTGGAGGTCATTTGAGAGTCTCTGGGAGGGCTGGGCAGTGGGCATGTGTGTGTCCCAGGTCAGCCACCCGCACTGGGTTAGGGTCTCAGTCCTGTTGTTCAGAACCCCAGGTGGACTTGGGCCAGAATTTACTCTCTTGTGTCTTTGATGGTGTCTCCCAGGCACAGCGGGACATCTTCCTGCCCAGCAGGGGAGAGAGGAACTCAGTGAGGCCTTGGACAGATTTCCATCCACAACGGGTCCCTGCTAACCCCTTACTCCTGGTGAAGTTATAGCCAAGTCAGGTAGCCTTTCTAAGACATAGTTTCCTCAGAGGCCAAAGTCATGTTTTGGAAGAAACTTTGTATATTATAAGCCCATCTATAAATGTGAGGACTGTTGTCCTTATTATTTGTTTATATTTTGCAAGACTACTGCGCTGGGGTTGCCATTAAAAATCAAACACATTGTTACAAAACGTGTTTCCAACTTCAAAAATCCATGGTGCTGTTGGAACAATATTTGAGGTCTGCAAATGTCTAGGTGCCACCCAGTCCCTAGTCACTACCCTCCCACAGGGACCGTCACATCCTCACCTCTTTGTGAGCCCTCTGTGCCTCTTGTTGGTACTTATGTGACCTGGACATCCCTGACACTCAGGCCTGGGCTCCAGGCATCCCCAACTGTACAGTACAAGGTTCCTGCCCCCTTTCTGCCCACTTGCCTCCCTATGCCCACTGTCCCTCTCTCGGAGCTGGTCAACTTGCCAGCCTCAGTCTTGTCCACCCGGGCCTGAGGACCCAAGTTCCCCTCTCTTTGCCTTTTCCTTCTTAAATTCCCATGTCTAGGTCCTCCCTCTCCCCTACCCCTGAAAAGACTGGTCTCATTCAGTCCTGAGAGTGGTCCTCAGCCTCTCAAGGAAAGTGAGTCCCAGCAGACCCAGGGGTGAGGTGGGAGCTGGTGCTGGGAAACCAGATCCTGGTGGTTGGTCACACCCAAAACCTGGGGAATATCATGCAATATGTGCGCATCATCAGAATGAAACTGTACTTGATTTCAGGGGAAACACTTTGGCAATAGTAATGGTTAGAGGACCTGAGGCCTTCAATGGTGTCAGGACAAAGGAAGGTCTGTACACATAATCATCATAATTTTCATCCCATGTTCCTCAATTAAATGAATGGTCGGATGGATGCTGGATGGATGGATGATGAATGGATGGATGAAAGGGTAGTTGATGCAAGGATAGTGAATGGATGGATGGATGGGTGGGTGGAGCTGTGGTTTACAGTTGGATGGATGGATGAGGGATAGATGAATGGATGAATGAATGGTGGATGGATGGATTGTGGGTGGATGCATGATGGATGGATGGATAGATGGATCGATGGATACCTATGAGGCCAGGATTAATAAAGCACACATGGACACCTCTAAGGTAATGGGGTCTAGATCCACTTGACCATCACTGTGAGCTCCATGCACATTTGCTCCATCTTCTCCTCTTGCTTGCTCACACCTTCCTTGATCTGGATTGGGGGCATGTCCAGTTCTGAGAGGCATCCAATTCCTTTTGGAGTTCTCCTCTCAAAGGGCCCATTAACTGCGCCTCCCCTTCAGGATCTTAGGGCCATGGCAGCTCCTATGGAAATCTTACAAGACGTTTCCTATTAGTGTCAGCTTCCTCTGCTGATCAGATGGGAGGGTGAACCCAAATGTGGGGACACATGGCTGTTTGCCTCCCACAACTCCCTCAACCATTTGATCCTTCTTTCCCTATTTCATCCAACTTCACAGTCCATAATCCTTGAGCTATGCACATCTGCTCCGATGTTAGTCATTTTAGAGACATCTGGGCTCAGTTCTTTCAGTTTTTTACATTTTTCTCCCGAAAGCCCTTATTGCAGACATCCCTTTATTCCAGCTTTGAGGAAAATGGTATAGAAAGCCCTGGGCTAGACCAGTAACCTCGAGGAAAAGTGACATCAGCCCTGCTGCCCTTCAGCTTCACAATCAACTTCAAGGTCATTTGGTTTTCAAGATGCTCATCATGCGGGTGTTCTTCTCTCCTCTCCCACTTCCAAGCTCCCCAATCCTGAGCCTGGGGTCCTGGAAACAGGCCTCACCCCCCCGCCTGTGCTCTGGAGCCAGGCCGCAGTCTGCCAAGTTGATCCAACATCCTCTACATTATTAATGTGCTGGTTTTTCTAGCAGACTCAACACAACAAAGATGGTGGTGATGGTAAGGAACGTAACGGCAAGTCACCATCGTGTACTGAAAACTAATTCTGGGGTGGTTCTCTGAAAAATGCTTTACCCACCTTACCTCATTCATATCTTGCAAAAGCCCTGTGCTGCGGGTTCTTGAGGAAGGGGAGTCTTTGTACTTCTCATGTGAGCTAGAAATTCAATAGATTGATAGGTATTGGTGATCTCTGAGCCTGGAATATAAGTTTTGGACTGGCTTCTGTTGAGACAAGGAACAGAGGTCTCTTGTCTACAGGACAGGTGGGCAAATGGGCAAGGGGCAGACAGTACCGCTGTCATCCTGCTGTAGCCGGTGGGGCCCAGGTAGGCTCACCTGTCGGCTTAGCACTGTAAGTGGGATGGGCGGGGGCGATGGTCAGGATATTCCCCACAGTAGGCTGACAGCCTCTTCAGGATCCTGCTGGGCGCTGTCAGCAAGATGAGATTTATGAGTACTTAAAATAGGCCTGAGGGGGCAATTCTGAAATTCTGTTAATGAGAGGCCAAAATTCCCATCCTTCAGGGGCAAGAGGAGGTAGTCAGGAGGTTGAATGTTTCGTAGATCATTCTCTCTGCCCACCACACTTGCTGGGTGTTGTTTTATAACATCCTGGTCTCTGGAGACACAAAGAGATATCAGATGGAGTCTTCAGCCCACCTTCACCGTCTCATTGAGCAGCAGATGGACAAGCTTGTCCCAAGAGGAATGACAGTCCTGCCACCTGCAGTCCGCAGCCTCATCATGCTTGAGATGGGAGGACTTCACCAAGGAGTGTGTTCCTGGCTGAGATTGAGGGAGGAGGAATTTGCAAGATTCATTGGACAATCTCCTGACCGTTCATTCTATGTGGCCACATTGGTACATCCTGGGGACATTGGTGGGGGATGTCATGGGTATCCGTGAGCTCAGAAGATCATGGCAGTGGAGGATGATGAGAGGTGACGGAAGGGGCTACAGGATTGACCATATACTTTAGTTTTGTTTGAGTAAAGATGGTGCAGAACCCCAGGACAGGCAGGGGCTGGGCCAAATGGATAGGCTAGTGGGGCTTCCCTGGGTTGGGGGAGGCGGGATGGGCGTTGAGTGAAGAATGAGGAGGGTGCCTTTTGGTTTCAACAGTCGGGGCTCACCCCCTGGAGACCTTGGGATGCTTCCATCACCAGAACAGGGTTCCAAGGTGGCTTCTGTTGTCCAGGAAGCCCAGCGGATGCAAAGTATTTAAAGTGCCCTTTGTGGAATCATCACCTCGAAATTCAAAACCTGTAAGTGGCCACTGGCTCAGCTGCATGGAGGGCCTGGGCTTCCAGGGGGCAGCATTTCTGCAGGAATGTGCCAGGTGACCACCTAGATTGTGAATTTGGATGAGGACTCATGTGATAGAGCCCCCTCGCCTGTCCCTTGAAAACCTCAGATCATCAACTAGGGAGACAGTTTCCCCTCTACTGCTCAGAGCCATCAGTCATCCCGGCCGGTCCCCACACACAGCTCGTGTTCTTTCTACACCATATCCACGAACCGACTTTCTCCAGTTTCCCAGAGCCCAGACACACCCTTTGCTGGGCAGCCCTCCACCTGTGAGCCTTTCTCACTGAAACTGGCCCCATCCCCAGGGACAGGACACCTGTGCTTCCCCTAACTCACAGGGTCATCACCCTCAGGGGACACGACACCATGCTGATACACTTCAATCATCTTCTCTTATTCCATCCAGAGACCCAGCAAATAAATTTGGGGTTCAGGTCAGCTGCTCCTAAGCTCCCTGCAGCATATGGGAGTACTTGTCAAAACAAGCCTTAGGGAGCCTTGACTGATGGCAGTGATCTGAGGCCAGCAGAGAGACCTGGGGTGGACAGCATCCCTACCAGCGACCAGACATGTGTACTCTGTACTGCTGGGGATCTGAGCCTGCATCCCTCCTGACCTCGCAGCTCCCTGCACTGGGGCCTGCCCCACCCTGTTCTCCCTCCTTTAGGCATTAAGACCCTCCCGAACTGCATGAACCCCAACAAGTCCAACATGACCCTAACCCATGTCGCTTCCAGGGTGGAGACCCATCATCAACAGCTGATTTATCCTGGAGAGGGACCATGGCATCGCTTACTTCCAAGACAAGATGAGTAACCAGGACATGCAGATGATGAAGCTCCTCACTGGAGGTCTCCACAGGTCAGGAGGGGCCTTAGAGGTAGTGGCGTGGCCACACAGAGTGGGCTGCCTACCTGGGCCAGCACATCTAGCAGCTGCACTGAGCCTGTGGGCCAAACTGCACCCTGTGCACTGATGGGGGAGTGTGTGTCTGTGTGTTCACCTGTGTGCACTTCAAGGTGTGGGTGTAAGGCCGCACTGTCTGTCTCTCCACCATCACTGTGTATCGACCCCTTTTGGTCACTCTGCATCCACCCAGATGATCTTTCTGACATCCTGGACCCTCAGGCCCTGTCCTCCGCCCACCTTCACTCAACCCCCACCACCCACTGCCCTGGCATCACTCTGCGCATTTAACTATCTCCACCATGACCGATACCCCCATTTATGGCCAGCCCACTCTAGCCAGTACCCATCATTGTCTCTCCAGCCCACCCACTTGGGGTTCCCTCCTCTGATGAGTCCTCAGCCCACTAGGTCTCCGTCTGCCAACCTTGTTCCACGTTTGCTTTCCTTCTTCTACGTCACGTCCTTCCTTCCTCTGCACACACTGAGCTCCAGCACAGCCCCACGCTCCTGTCCTGCAACTCAGTCCTGTTCGTTCCATGGTCCTGGCAAGGTGAAATCCACCCTGGGACCCAGCTCTGCACCTTCTCTGCACCTCTGCCTTACACTTCTCTGCCCCAGTTGTGAGAGGGGCAGAGGCTGGTGCAGAGCGAGGGCTGGTCCCACCATCACATCATGATGGCAGACCACAAGGTCCCTCGGTACTGCCCACACCCCTCCCAATGTCCCCACGTCACCTCACTCCTCCCCGCTCTAGGTGCATTTCACATGTCCCTTCTCTCCTCACCATCCACCCCTGCTTCCCTGTGCAGGACAAACCTTTACCGCAAACAAGGCTGAGTGCACGGATTGTGCACAGTGCAGTGTGCACGGCTCTGTGGAACAGGTTGTGGGTATGGTGTGCACACATGTTGCCAGCTGGCAGAGGGCTGAGGTGCAGCTTCTGAGACTCAGACTCCCCCAGGGAGAGGTCAGGTCCCGGTGGCTGGGAAGGGCAGACACCCTGGAAGGGACAAGGACCACACAAAGGGACTGTCTCCTCTCCAGGATGAACATCTCAGGGGGCTTCAGGTTCTAATGGGCCAGGCTAGGAAGATGGGACTCCACTCAGGAGGGGCTGGCGGCTGATTCAGGTGAGGGGGAAGAGAGTTTAAGGTCACTGGCTCTTGGAGGCCGGGCACTGACAGCTTGAGCCCCCTCCTCTTGGTGTGGTCCCCCTGCAAGCCATCAAATGCAGGTATGTCCCTCATGGAGGGGCTTTAGCAGGGTGGACAGAGCACCCCTGAGCCCAGGGAGTTCCACAACATCCCATCCACAGAGGGCAATTCTCTGCTCTCCCGGTCCAAGGGTACCCTTTCATGTGGAGTCTTCAGATAAGGGGACCACCCCAGGGGCCTCAGCCACTCAGGCGGCTCCTTGGCTCAGGTGGCTCCTGTCCCAAATAGAAAAAAGTACAATGAAGAAAATAGACAGGACCCATAATCCCACCACTATATCCACCTCCCCTAACTGCCAGGTCTGGTCCTTTGGGTTTGAGTGTGGATCAAACTGGGAAATTCGTTTTTGGCTTTTCATGGTATTTCCATAACCCTTCCGACTCTTCAACGTCCACGCTGGAAGGACTAACCAGCTAAAGATCACCCGGTTAGTTAACCTTCTGTATTTATAGAGGGGCAGGAACCGAGATGGGGAAGGAAGGAGGAGCCCCAGGTCTTTGACCCTTCCTCCTGCACCTCAGCATCAGCTCTGCTCTGTCCCTTCACCCTCACCTGGAGCATGTGTCTTGACTGGATCCCCATCTTGCTCCTCCCTCCGCCACAGGCCATTGTCCACCAGCTCCCCAGCCCAAAGATTTAAGGATGACAAGAACAACTACAAGAGCCATTATTTATGGAGTTCTTGCGCTGTGCCAGCAAGGAGTTAATTATCTCACTGAGTAAGAGAGAGGTTCCAAAAGTAACCCATTTTACAAATGAAGAAACTGAAGCCCAGAGATTTAATCTCATGGCCAGGGTCTCTGAGGTAGGAAGAGGTTACATCCAGGATATGAATGTAGACCCATAAGTCTGGAGTCTCGCACTAACATGTATGCTTTGGGACTAATCAGTAAAAAAGTTTATAATCATGAGATTGGATTTGCAAGTTGGAGCATAGCAGACATACCAGCAAGTACAGAAATCATACTTGCATTGATCCGTGAATTATCCAAAGGGAACACAACCGCTAACCAGTACCCACAAAAAATAGAACATGACTAGCCCTCCAACAGTCCTCTTATGTGCCCCTCCCAGGTCACTGCCCTCTCTCCCCCAAGGGGAACCAATATTCTAACTTCTGAATTTGTTTTTCTTGTCTTTGAACTTTATTTAAATGGAATCATACAGAGTGTCTTCTTTGGTGTCTGGCTTCTTTCATTTTGCTTGTAAGATTCATCAATATTCTTGAATGTGGCTGTAGTTAATTTTTATTTCTGTATAGTATTCCACTATAAAATATATAACCCATTTTATGTATCCATTCCACTACGGATGCGGGATGAGTTGTCTACAATTTGATGATATGCCAAAAAATGCTGCTCTGGACAACTTGTACATCTTTTGGTAAACATATGAACATATCTGTGTTGGGTATATACCTAAGCGTGGAATTGTTGGGTTATAGAGTATGTGTACGTCCACCTTTAGGAGATACCACCAAAGAGTTTCAAAGTGGATTAAACAGTTTGCACTCCAAGCTGTGTATAAAAGTTCCAGTTGCTCTGCATCTCCACCAACGCTTGGTGCCGTCAGAGGTTTGATTTTAACCGTGGTGGTGTATGTGTAGTGGTAGCTCATTGTGGTCTTAATTTGCATTTTCCTCCTGAGTAATAACGTGGAGCCCTTTTCCATTTCATTGTTCCCATTTTGTTATCGTTTTTTTCAAGTGCCTTGTAAAATTGGCCCTTTTTTTCTGGTGGATTGTCTGTAATATTTTTATAAATTTATGCGAGTTAGTTAAATATCCTAGATAAGAGTCTTGTGTCAGGTAAATAAATGGCAAGTGTTTATCCCCTTTGTGCCTGCCTTTTTTCCTCTCTTAAAAGTTTCTTTTCACTGACAGTTCTCATTTTTAATAATTTCCTGTTTATCTTTTTGTTCCTTATGTTTACTATTCTTTGTGTTCTGTGAAATCTTTGCATGCCCCAAGATCTTGAGACTGTTTTCCTAAGGTACCTACTAGAGAAGTTATTGTAAAAACCCCCGTTTAGATTTAAAATACACCTGGAATTGATTTTTGTTGGTACAGCCGGTATGGAAAATAGTGTTTCTCAAAGATTAAAGATCAGAGTTTTCTCAGAAGATTACAAATGGAACTCTCATGTGATGCAGCAATCCCACTACTAGGTATAGTTCCCAAGGAAATGAAATCAGTATCTTCAAGTGATATCTCCCCTCCCATGTTCACTGCAGCACTTGTCACAATGTTACCGAACCAAAATGAGTTCCCTATTTGGTGAGTTGAAATCAAAGCCTTTAGCAGAAGTAGTTCTCACACAAAGTACAATTCATTTGCCGCAAATAAGGGGACCATAGGGAATCACTTCCAAAGCTGTGGCTCTCCCAGCAAGGGAAAACAAGTGCCTTTTATTTTTGGTAGGGAATAAATAGTCAAAAGGAATGTTTCGTCATCACGTATAGAGGTGAGTACAAGCTATCCCAGTCGTAGTTTGAAAAGATGCTTTCCCGTATATTTCATGTTATGCTAATAAGGCTTAAGCTCCTCCTGAGGTGGAGATCTTAACATTAAAATGAAGCAAAAGTAACTTTCGAGACTTCTTGGCCCATCTGTGCAGGCGTTGCTTTTGCAGTGGGGTTTGGACTGGTTCAGGGTGGTTGGTGATTGCGTCTCTTAACGTAACTGAGAAACAACTTTGAGAAAGAGTTAAGGGGCCGGCTTGGTGGCATAGTGGTTGGGTTTTGGCACACAGCTTCAACAGCCTTGGGTTAGCAGGTTCGAATCCCTGGCGCCGACCTATGCACCACTCATCAAGCCATGCCGTGGCAGGCGTCCCACATATCAAACGGAGGAAGAGGGGCACAGATGTTAGCTCTGGGCCACTCTTCCTCAGCATAAAGAGGAAGATTGGCAACAGATGCTAGGTCAGGGCTAATCTTCCTCACCAAAACAACAAAAAAGAAACAGTTAAGCACTTTCGAAACTGCCTTTGAATGACTCGGGGCAGTTAGTTGGTGACAACAATAGCCAAGATATGGACACAACCTAAGGGTCTGCTGATGGATCAATGGATTAAGAAAAATTACATGTATCTACAATTAAATAGTATCCAGCTTTAAATATGAGAGAAATCCTGTCTTTTCTGGCAACACGGTTGAACTTGGAGGACATTAGGCTAAGTGAAATAAGTCAGACACAGAAAGACAATCACTGCATGATCTCATTTACATGTGGAATCTAAAAACGTCAAACTCGTGGAAACAGAGAGTGGAATGTGGCTACCAGGGATGGAGGTTGGTGGGTGCGAAGGGAATGGGAGATGTTGGTCAAAGGGTACAAACTTTCATTATAACATGAGGATGTTCTCAAGATCTAATATAGAACGAGGTGACCAGAGTTAATAATAATGCATTTTATACCAAGAGAATTGATCTTAAGAGTTCTTAGCATTAAAAAACGGGGGAGTTATTAAAGGAGGTGACGGAACTGTTTGTTAGCTTGATTGTGGTATTCATTTCACAATGTGTACATACATCAAATCATCACATTGTACACCTTCAATATATACAACATTTCTTTGTTAATCATACCTCAATACAGGTGGAAAAATATTTGTGCTGACTTCAGAAAATGCTTACGAATTAATGTGAATGAGGAAAACAAAAAGTGAAAGCACAAATGCAGCAGGGCCTGGGAGAAAATTTGCCAAATGTTACCCGTGGGTGATACTGGCCTAGAGCAAGTTAACTCGAGGGAAGCCGTGTTGTAACTTAGAGTAACCTCTGAGTAGCTCACTCAAGCTCTGTGTGTTTTACCTTGCACATAGCCTAGGAGATAAACAGCTCTCGGAAATAATCCTGGCTGACACACGTACCTCCCAAGAGTGATAGATGATAACTTTATTCTTTTGAGTTTCTTAGGAACATGACGACCTCCTCAGGAAGATCATCTATGCCGGCATCCATCATCGATGACAACTGAAAGACCTGGTGTGATGTCTCCAGTCGCCGATGCCAGATGGTCAATGTTCCTGAGCCCCCTCACAGCCCACTAGTCCCTATAGAACTGCCACAGATTATGTCCTTGTTTAAGATGGTCTCTGGGACATGAGTCCATCATCTTCCAATTTTGCTAGCTAATCGAGTAAATCCCTTTCTTGACCACCGACTCATCTTGTGATTGATTGGCTTCAAGGTTGCAGCAAGCAGAAGGAGCCTTTGCTCGGTTACACGGGCAGGGATTAACAGCGATTAATAATTTCTTCTTTACACCTTTCTCAATTTCTCACGTTTTTTAAAAGCACATTCACTTCACCAGAAGAAAACCAGCAGCAATTGTGAGTCACAACAAAAGGTGGAGAGATGAGAGTGTGCACCCCTAGCCCTACTGGTCCCAGGAGGGCTGGAGGGAGAACAGTGGGCAGTGCAGGCAGCCCTGAATCTGCTTGGCCCAGGGTCTCCTTCCCCAGAGCCTTTCAGGTGTCCACCAGGCCCCACCAGTGTGGCTGCAGAGCTCCTGCTGCAGGTGGCCCCCATCAGGGTGAAGCCCTGCTGAGTGGTGGCCTCTGAGTGACCAGCAGGACCTGGTTTGTTATCTTGGTCACAGGTGGGCAGGACCAAGGAAGGTTGGTAGCTCAGTTGGAGAGGGGTGGTGGGGGGCTGGACAGGGGCTGGGACAAAGTAGAGCAGGGGCCTGGGAGGGAGTCCCAGCAAAGGAACCAAGGGTTGGCTAAGGGGCAGGGCTATGTCTGAGAGATGCTGAGGAGCACAGGGGTGTCACTGGGGCTCAGGGAAGCTGCCCAGGGCTGACAGTGACAAGAGTCTCCCTCAAGGTCACACAAGGCCCCTGACCCTGTGGCCTTCAACTCAGCTCCAAGGCCAAGGGTATCCTTTCTTAGAGAAGGCGAAAGGACCAGAGCACTCTGGAGCTCTAAGTGTTTCAAAGTCTTTATTAATATGCTCCAAGTGCAAAGTGCCCATGCCCTCAGGGACCAGTCACCTGTGCTGATTAGGAGCACCTTCTTTATCCCCAGTGACCAAGCGAGGTCAGAGCTAGAATGTCCTTCTCCTGTCTTCCCAGGGGTTCTCACCTCGGAACACTGGGTGTGGGTTGGGGGTGGCGACAATTCTTCAGTCTGTGGCATGTTCTGCCCCCTTAAATGACAGTGGTCTCCCCCGTTCACTGGCACAGCCCAAAGAGCCTCCACACATTTCCCAAAACCCAGGAGACACCACGCCGCCCAGGGCAGGGTGAGAACCTGGCCAAGCTCAGCAGGTAGAAACTCCAGGAACACTTTTCCTGACCCTGAGTTCCACACCAGGTGTACTTGCTAGCTGAAGGAGGGCATTGGTGACACTTTTTGCACCTCCAATTCCCCATATGACATGGGGACAATGCTGCTCTCAGGGTGGGGATTCTGTGCCGTTGAATGAGATCAGTGCACGTGGAGCAGACAGTGCAGCGGTAGTTGTCAAGGTGAGTAGAATCAACACAGGGAGGGCAGATATGGAGACACGACTTCACCTTCCTCTCCAACTCTCCTAAGGATAAAATGTGGTAAAATTCATGCCTTCCCAATCATCTAAAATACCAGCGCCCACCTTGAGCCCCTATCCTGTCCTCCCCACAGCCCTGTGAACTCTACTCTGGGCCATTCATGGGACCAGGGAGTTCTGTGACTCAGGGCCAAGGTTTTCCCGGAGATTTCTCATCTGGGTGGTGGTTAGGGAGGTCCCCACTCTCTTCTGCTCTGTGCTTGTTGCAGGACACCTGGGGCAGCCCTGAGCTGGACCATCAGTGATCTGAGGCACTGCTCAGTGATCTCCTTCACTCTGCTGGGCTGACAAGGGGACCTGCATCTGGCAAGCTCAGCCATCTCCGCAGGAGTGGAAATTCACGTCAGCAAAATGCCAGGGCTGCCAGTGCCATTCTCTGCTTCACGCCTCAGCTCTCCTGGGCACCGCCATCTTGCATGACCTTTGCCCTCACTCCCCAGTGGAAGAGCCCATGGCAACGGTTCCTACTGTCTGAAGGCAAAGGCACTGAGTGCAGCCAATAGCTCAGGGAGGCCTGAGGAGTGAGTCCTGTTGGTGTTGAGCATCTCTGGGCCCTGGCTAGACAGACAGGTGCACGAGAGGGCAATGGTGTTCCTGGGCCCCGCTGCCGAGAGACGGGGTGAGTCAGTGACTGGAGCCCCCACCTGGGCTCCCGGGTGTGTCTTTGCCTCTGTGCCTCTCCCTGGTGAGGAAAGCTCACACCCTCTGCACCACCCTCATACCGAGCCCCTCCCTGCCCCATCCCTGTACATTCCAGAGTGGTGAGAGCTCAAGGAGGGGAGAGTGAGGGACGGGGGAGCCCTGACCACCCCTTGTCCCTCACCCCCAATTAGAAACATGTGCTCTGGCTCAACCGTCAGCATGGCCTCCACTGGTTCCCAAGAAACCCCTTTCTCCCTCATCCCCCAACCCTATTCCATCAGAGAGATGTGCAGTGCCACCTCTGCACCCCCTTCCTCCACGGGGGTCTCCAAAGACCCCCAGCAGGTGCTGCCCATGCCACTGCCCTCAGCCCAGGGCACACATCTGAGCTGGAGAGGCATGCAGACCTCTCCTCCCCAAGATTCAGGGGGTCCAGAGCCCCCCAAGAATCAGCATTCTCCCCCTCCCACCAACTCCAGGCCACAGGCCCCTTGAGGGGAAGGAGGGAGCCAGGTGACCCAGAGCTGTCCACTGTGCCCTCTCCCACCAGGCAGCATGGCCTCGGGACCAGTGTAGTGTCCAGAAGAAGATGAATGGTCTTGTGCACCTTGTCCCCTATGAGGGGACAGAGAAGGCCATGGAGGTCAGGAGAGAAGGCTCTGAGGAGATAGGAAGGGCCAGGCTCCCACCCCAAGCCAAGGCACCATTTGCCTAATAATCAAAGATGATCCGGCCCACCCACCTGGCAGCATTTCCCTGGAAGAACTTTAGGAGTCCCACAGCCACCCTGGGCCGCCTTTCTGAGCCTCTGGATCTGGATGTGGGGATAACTAGGGCCCTTGTCGGTCCCAGCTAAGAGAGGGGCCTTGAGGAGCACCCAATGAGAGCAGAGGACTCCAGTCCCGTGACTGAGGAATTTTTGCTGCCACTCTCTGAGTGGACACTGGGCAGGGGTAGGAAGAAAATACCCCTAATATATCTATGCCTACTGTATGCCAGGGCAGGGAGCAGCCAGTCACTGCTGTCACATCCATGGAGAAATGAAGTTGGTGTCGCTTCGTGAGCGGAGCCTGGGGGAGGATGACAGAGTCTCCCAGCAGTGGAAAAAAATGAGCTTTGGCCTTTCAGGTTCCTGGATACTGTGCAGGGGGAGGGGCAGCAGCCCTCCATTCACAGAGTCCTCCTGGGAGGGGAGAAACCAGGATGGTGGACGGTGGTCGGCCCAGCAGAGGGCAGGCTTACGAAGAGTGGTGGGGCTCTCCTGAGGGGAGTGGAGCCCGGCTGAAGGAGAGACCTTTTCCTACCTCTCAGACCTATCCAGATCTTTTCTTTCTTTCATTTTCAAATTAGAGGCAGCAAAAGGACAAGCTTAACTGTCTCTCATCCCCTTTCCATACCTTCAGCTTTGATGTCCACCACTCCTTTGATGCCTGCTCTTTCGGGAAGGTAAAGGCAGGAGCTGGTGGCTGAAGCAGCTTCTGTCCTTGAGGCAGGCGGCACCAGGAGCGACTGGAGTGGAGGTAGGAGCCGGCGGCCCGGCCCCTGGCGTCTGTGGGCAGCCTGGTGGTGAGGGAGTTTGTGGCTCTTGCTTCAAGGTGGTGGGAGGCTGTGAGAGTCAGGAGTGCAGGGTGGCCCCTGCGCTGGGGGCAGGACAGTGTTCTGTGGACGGCCACACATGTGTTCATATACACACATGTATGTGTGAGCATGTGCCATGTCATCCACATTAGTGTGTGTGCGAGCACACGTGTGTAGAGCCCAAATCCTAGCTGAGGGACTGACCCATTCAGTATTTTGAGGCCTTGGTAGCATTCTTACCCCGGGGCCACATGTGGAGTTGATGGTGGTGTGGCAGGCCTTGCATACAGGACTGCCCCAGCCCACTTGACTGTGTAATTCTGCTCTGTGGAGGGGGCAGAGGTGTTCCCAGTAGGGGCTCTGCTGTGCTCTGCGAGGCCTGGCAGTCCATGCAGCCCAAAGGGGCTAGACCTACTGAGCCTGCTCTTCAGAAGCATGCAGTCCTCAGGATACTGTTCATAGGGAGAGGTTTTGGGTGCTGGTTCCCCCTCGCCTACTGGGGCTCGTCCCTGAAGAGGGTCCAGCAAAGTTGGAGATGGGGTGGGAAGGGGGTTTGAAAAAGAGGCCAAGTCGATGTCCCAAGTCACAGGCCAAGCCCAGTGAGTCTCCCCGTCCCCTGCCTCAGTTTACCTTTGCAGGAAATGGTCCAGGGAAGAACTGAGCAGGGTGGGCTCCATGCTGGGGTCGGGGAGTAAGAAACAAAATCCCACACCCCCCTCTTGCTCTATGCCAAGATCATTTCCATTATCCTGAGATGGGGTGAGTGGATGTTAGGGGTAGAGTGGAATTCTGGGGGGTCTTGCCATGTCCAGGACCTCGTCTTTGGGGGTCTGGCCCTCACCTGGCCTGCCCCAGGTCACCAGCTGTAGCAGTGGCACTTACATCTGTCCCAAGGTCTGGAGAGGGGAGAACCGGGCAACCTTACACCCTGGTGGGGACCCTCACGCTTTCTTTCTTTCTTGAAGAAACACGAAACCCTCAAGATTCATGTACTGTGTGATGGAGAGAAACAAATACCAAATGTCCCCCCAAAAAGACAATGTATTTTGTACTTTGTAAAGTGTTAATTAAAACGGAGAAAAATATGTTGGCTGAGGGCCTCTGATTTTGTGCTGCTCCAGGGCCACATCTCATCTCTTTCCTTCTCCATTCCATGGTCGAGGAACATGGTCAGGGGCTGGGAGGAAGGCAGAACAACCTTCCCGTCCACACCCAGCATCTGAGAGAGGGCACATCCCCAGAGCGAGAGGGGCTGTATTAGTTACCTGATGCAGGGTAACTAGTTGCCCCAAACGCAATGGATTAAAATGATTGTTTATGTGTCACCATTCCTGTAGGTTAGGAATTCGAGAGCAGTTTGAGCAGTTGGGTCAGGGTCCCTCAGGGGGCTGCGATCATCTCAAGTCCTGGCTTGGACAGCAGGATCTACTTCCCAGGTGGTTTATTCACAGGGCTGACAAGTTGGGCTCAGCTGTTGGCAGGGAGACTGTTCCTCTCCACATTGGTCTCCCCATGGGGATGCTTGAGTGACCTCACAATACTGTGCCCGGCTTCCCCCAGAGCAAGGGATTCAAGGGCCAGTATAGGAGCCAAAATGGTTTTTTGGCCCCAAGCTTCAGAATTCACATGCCTCTGCCTCCACCATAATCTGTGAGCATACAGCACCGCTCTGATTTGACACAAGAGGAGAGAACACACAAGGGTGTGAAACCAAGAAGGCAAGATCACTGGGGCCATCTTGGAGACCAACTGCTATGCCCATCCATCCTCCCAAACATCTGGCTTAGGTGGGCCTGGGGGTCAGGGGGCCTGCGGAGCAGGACAGGGCCTTGCTGGTGGCAGGCAGAGGATCAGGGGCTGGATTCCGGGCCACAGGGCCTCTGGCCCAAGCCTGGAGCCCTACTGTGGATGTCACGTCCCCAGGAAGGTCCCTGGTGCTAGAAGCCCAGGAGGTGATGGCTCCCGACAAGATACCCTGGGGGCACGAGAGAGAGCTCCATGCCCAGCGTCCCTCCTACAAGGGCTCTGGCATTTGGTTCCTGCCCTTTTGGCAGGTAGGTACTGGGGATGCCCAGGCAGGACAGAGGTCTTGGACCTTGGACATCCTTCACTGCCCCTCTCTGACATTTTCCATGGAGGGCCGGTGTGACCAGGACAGGGCTGAAGACTTGAGTCTGCACTGAACCCCACCAACCTCCATCCCCACCCGCCTCACCCCCGCCCGCAGGACAAGCAGACTTGGTGTCTGAAGGGAGTGACAATGGGGCTGAAGCTCTCTCACCACCCTGAGCCCAAGAAAGTTCTGGATGCTGTGGATCTTTTCCCTTCTGGGGTCCTCAGACTATGCCCCCCTCATTCCTTCAGAGACCCCATTGGAGCTAGGACATCCACAGGGACTCTTGATGTCCCCCAAACTCTCAAAAGTTACAAAGGCCTCCAGAGCCCGACCTCCCTTTCCCACCACTCACTCACAGTTGCTGTCACTCAGGCGGTGCTGGACCTTGTACCAGATGCTGGGGACCCTGAGGAACCTGCTGTGGCCCCTGCACCTGAGTCTCTCTAGGAGGTGAGAAGACAGGGAAAGGAGCTATTTCAGGGAGTGCAGAGCCAGGCTAGACCACAAGGGTGTGCTGTGCCCAGGGGTAGGGAATGACCACTGTCCAGCAGTAGGGGGCAGACCAAGAAGACAGGACATTATGGTTGAGCTTGGTAAGATGGGGACCCAGCAGAGGGAGGAGCAAAGGCGCAGAGGGCCAGAGGGAACCTTGTCTGGAATGGAGGAGTGTGGCGGGGGAGGGAGGAGTGGATGGGGCAGGTAGGGGTTGAGGCTGAAATGCAAGGTGGGTGCTCAGGTCCGCCAGGGACCTCACCCTCCTACAGGCCATGGGGAGCCACCGAGGACTTCCACGCAGGGGATAAAACTTAACATCTGAGTGGGGGTCTGCGTTATGAAGAGGGCTGACAGGAGGAGGGAAAGGGTACTGCCAGCGTCCTGGCCTCAGTTCTCAGGAGGGGTCCCTGGCTGGTTCAAGTGTCTTCTGTGTGCAGAGTTGGGGTGGTGGGGGCAGTGGTGCATGCAGGGAACCAGCAGATGTCCAGCCAACCCTCAGAATCATGACTTTGCCCCCCCGCCCCCAACCAGGGCATAATTCCTCCTGGAGCAGCTCTGGCTGCTTCTTGGTAGGTTCTCACCGCAGCACACATTCGGATGCCCAAGGGGGTTACCCATGCCAGGACTCCACCCAAAGGAGTCAGAGTCAGTTTCTCTTGGATAAAATAACGGTTTAAAGCTTCCCCCACCCTCTCTCAAAAGTTAACATAAAGAACTCGGCCACATGAGGAAAGAGCAGCATCTGTGGTCACATGGGCCCCCTTGGTTTTATCATGTGACATTCCACTGGGGGTGCGGGGGGGCTCATGATGGTGAAAACGAGCTCTCCAAAGGGAATGTGTGGGATGAGATGGTGGGGGTAGTTGTACCACATAGACAATACACTAAAACCACTGAACTGTACACTTTAAAATGGTCTTACATTATGTGACCCACATGTCAATGTTTTAAAAATATCGATGTCATAGAAAAAGGAACAGGAATGGATGCTGGGCGTGAAGGATGGCCAAGAAAGAATGTGAGTTATTCTGACACTCTTGAGGGTTGAAGGAAGTCCCTATCAACATGGCGGAAGCAGCACAGAGAACGAGGAGGAGGACGGAGGCAAGAACCCGGAGCTCCCACCTCACAAATGTTGATGGGGGAGCATCTCATTGGAGCTGTTTTTCCAGGAGCTCTGGACCTGAGCTGACCCAGCGGGAAGCAGTGCAGCATCAGCGAGACCCATGACCATCTGCCACCCTGATGAGCATGGGGGCACCGGGAGGGTCCTGATGTCCAGGGAGAACCTCGGAGAGCAGGCAGAGCCTCTGAGGAGCCTGTAGGGAACAGCCCGTGTTGTCTTCAGGGCAGTTAATACTCGGTGTCTTGGACTCAAGATCACCGAGCGTGTCATGTATTACGTGGTAAAAGTGTCCAAACTTAAAAAATTAAATGAAGGCCCCAGTGATCCCACTCCTTAGGTATACACTCGAGAAAACTGAGAACACGTTCATACAGACACTTGTATGTGAATGATCCAAAAAAATAAAACGCTGGGCCAACGTAAAACTCATACATGAAGTTCTGGCATTATTCATAATTGCCAAAAATTGGAACCACCCAAATGTCCACCAACTGTTGAATACAGTACAGCAAAACAATCAATCAGTAACCTCCCAGATGATTCTATCATACAGGCACGGTTGTGAGGCCCAGGGTGAGGCGTAGAATCTGCCCAAAGGAATCCCCTCATGAACATGGCCTCCTTCGCCTGCTCTGGGGGCAGGCGGCCTCATCTTGATTTCCTAGTTTGAGGCCAGACTGATTAGAGGCAGCCTGCCGCCCGATGCACCAGCTGGAATGAACGAGTCCTTCTCACCACTGCATCCCCTGCACCTGGAAACTCCTGGCATACAGTCAGACAGGAACAGGGACCCAATCAGGCCTTTACTTCATCTTCAGTGTTCTCCCGCTGTAATGAGGGTGGATGACTTAGCTGTGGAACAGCTACAAGTCATGAGCCTGATCCTGTTCAGTTTCCGTCTCTGAGGGTGGACTCACACGGGGCATTTTTCTGTTGGGCACAGATTCCTGTGCACTTCTCTGGCAACAGCTGGCACCACCCTACCAGAACGACAGCAAGACCAAGTCTCTCCGCTCCTCATGGGCAGCCCCCACACCAGCTACATCCCACTTGTTTGCCTCCCTAGCAAGACAATGGACTCCTGGTTCAAGGAGGTGACCACACTCTCAGGATTTTTCCTTTTAAACTTGACTGCTCAGCATGCCCTCAGTGTGGCCCCAAGAAAATCACAACAAGAGAGACTCCAAGCACTGTCTCCAGCTCAAGCTCAATCTGGGCTGTTCCGTGTGAAATATCAAGGTTTGTGTGGAAGAAAGGATGGGTTTCTTCGTCGCCGCAGCATGAGTGCCTGAGGGTAGCTGGGTGATGCACCCTGGGAGAGAGAAGGCAAGTGTGGTCTCCTTGGGGGAGGGGATATATTCCTGGGGCTCAATCATGGGGCAGGGCAGGCCCCAGGAGAATGGAGGCCTCACAGAGCCACCCCAGTCCTGGGGGCCACCCCCAACGCCATCTGAAGTGGTCTCTGGGAAGGTCAGGCAGCATGGTTAGGCGGAGGCACCTGAGCAGCCCCCATGCAGCCCCTGCGGGGAGACCGGCCCTCAGAAGGTGTGAGTAACTCTGCTGCTGGTCAGGAGGTGCTGGGACCTGAGTGTAATGTGAGAGAGAACAGTGTGGATCTTCAGAAATGCAGCCCGAGTGTCTACCCTGTGCCAGGTGCTCAGCGAGACTGTCACCTGCTCTGCCAATTCAGAGCACTCTTCCTGCCGTGTGGTGCTCAGCGTTTGACTGTGTCACATGAACACAGTGACTGCACAGTAGGTGTTTCCTGACCTCGTGAAAATGTGAGACAACCACATATTCAAGAAACAAGCATGATCAGGACAGGACTCTCCTGTGTGAGTCAGGGGTGGACCTGACGAGAATGGCAGGCCAAGTGTTTTGGATTCACTGATGTCAGGGTCTGCCTGCCAGCAAGCAGGGCACCGTCCCCACCAGAAATCATCGAGTGGCAGCCTGTATGCCCGGCATGTGGTCAGGGAACAGAAGACCGAGACCTAGGCCCCTGGGAACGGCTATCCACTGAGGGAGACTGTGGTGGCCACCGTGTGATGACAGTCCCTCCACCTTCTCAGGCCACACCTGCCACTCGAGCTCTGCACTGCCCTCCTCTACAGACCCCAATACATGCAGAAGTACAGGGCCTGAGTGTAAGAAGTCAGGACAGCCAGAGGACACGTCGGAGTGGCCCGTGGTCACTGTATTCAGGGTGTCCTCACACACTCACTGAAGTGACAGGAGCCCGGAGCCTGCAGACAGACTTTTTGCAGGGAAAAAAAGGATAAATTATAGCAACGAATCTAGTGGTGTAGACAGTTTGTGTGTTTGGGCCTGCCGAGGTCACAGGGAACCAGGAGAGCCAGCGGCAGAGGGAAGGCCCGATGGAAACAGCCCCTGAAACACCAAAGTGCCTCGAAACACTCTGCAGTGGGTTTTTGAAAGATAAATCCTTATTGTATTTAAATTATACATTTCTTTTGCATTTTTACAAGTGTTTTTTAAAAATGCTTTTCACAATTTCAAAAGACATTATTAAAATCCAGCCTGCAAAGGAAATACTTAGGCCTGTGTGTGCACACTGTCGCACGTGCACACACACGCTCTCTCCACAGTCTTTCTCTGGAGGGAACATGAGAACCAGAACCGGTGGTGCCTCTGGGACAAGAGACGGGAGACTTAGTTTTCATAAGACACTTTGTACCAAGTACATATGTTCTGTGTTCAAAAATATCAATAGCTTTGTTTAGAAGAACTGACTTAGTAAACAGTAAGATAAACTACAATTTAAGAAAGAACCTTTTAACTCTGAAATGAGACTTTTGGTCTAATTGCATCCTCCCCGTTATGAAAACCATTATTTTTCACTTTGGTGGCTGCGGTAAGGCACTCTAAATATTAAATATCCTGCTTTCTTTTAAATGCGCTGTAAAACATTCCTCCAAATGGGCCTCTGCAAACAGCTCCTGGCACGCCAGCTTTGTAATTTCAAATCTTTCCCCCTTGGGAGCCCCTCTGGGCGTAGTGGAGCCCAGCCTGTAGCTTCTGCCTCAGTGAGGTCCCGGGGGGCCTCTGTTTTCCTGCTCCACGTGCCTGTGGACAGCCTCTGATGAGGCCTGTTCCAGGGCACCATGGGACTGGAACCCTTGGTCAGGCTGTCCCCTTCTTGCACAGGCTGCTCACTCACAGCCCCAGGAAGGAGCTCAGCGCCAGGGAGCCTGCAGCCTGAGAAGCTGCTGCTGGGCGCTCGCTCTGGCTCCTCACCACTACGTGGTCTCTCCTGATGCCCTGGCAGAGGGTGCGCTGGGGCAGGAGGAAGCCAGCGGGGACCTGGGAGGGGAAGCAGTGCCCAGGGACCTAGTCCTGGCCCAGCCACACACTGGATGCTGCTGCCACATCAGGTAGTCTGCTCTGTGGGCACGCATTCACGCCCATCCAGTCCAGCCTTACGATCCATGGCAAGTAACGGTCTTCCAGGCAACCGATTCCCAGGCACCCTCGGATGTTCTTGCCTCACACAAACAGCTCTCCTTTGTCTGCATAGAAAGGAAAAGGGTGGCTTGGCTGGGCTAGGCCAGGGGCAAGTCACCAAGAAGAGGAAGGGTCATGAGAAGAGGCTTTCTAGAACCAGGTACAAACAGAGCCCAATTTTAAACTTCAATTTCTACCAGGTATTAACGTCTCCTTTTGAAAGGAAAGGTATACTATCCCCAAACCAAAGACATGTGCAAGCCCCGAATGACGGTGTGTCCTTCACATGGAGAAGAGCACGTGCACAGAGCTGTAGGCCCAGGAGGCTCCTGGACACGGCCCACTCTGCTCGCCCCTTATGCATGCCCCTCACTAACGGTCATGGCCTGCTTTGCTCGCCCCTTATGCACATCCCTCACCCACAGCCACTTCCGACCACACCCTGAGCTCCACACTTCCCGAAGTCTGAACACATTGCAGTCCTGGTCATGCCCTGATAGAGGGAGACCTCCATCTGTCATTCCTTGTCTGGGTTTCCACATCTCGGGAGCATTTGGTCAAGGGACACAGGGTGACTGGGCACCTCTTTGGGCCGGGTTGATGTCTGTGTGCTGAGAGCTGGGACAGGACAGTGAGTGAACATGTACGGTTCCTGTCCTCATGGGGCAGGAGCTAGTCAAACAGTTAGAAAGAAACAAACGATCAAACCAATATATACGTGTTTACAAACAGTAAAATGTGCCAGGAGGGACAAGAAAGGACAGAGTGCTCTAGAGGACAGTCCAGGAGAACAAATTTAGACTGGGCTCGGGAATGTCCACCTCCAGGATGGGACCCCAGACCTCCTGGGGCAGCCTCCCGCTACCCAGCCTTTAGATACCACTTCCGTCCACATCAGCTCTAGGCATTCCTTGCCACAGAGGCCCCATTTAACCACCTCCACCTGAGAAGCAGAAGAAGTAGACAAGACATGGAGAAGCCAGGACTAAAATAATCTGACTGATTAATAAGGAATCCCTTTGTTCCCATCTGCCAGAGGCCCTCTGGTCTAACCACCACCTTGGGGCCTCCACCCTCAGATTTTACATATTTAACAGAACAATTCAGTCCGGCACCCAAAAGGTTAGCAGATCTCAGGGGAAACAAACCAAGTCCAACTCCCAGCTGACCACATGCAAACGCTGGGCACAGAAGGGGAGATACCCAAGCTCTGATGCTCCCTCTACTGAGGACAGTCACGGCACTTGGAGGGTGGCTGTGGGGTCTTGGGGGAAATCTAGCAGGGGATTTCATTTTGGTGTGACCCAAAAATGTCCACATGGCATGACATCAAACAGAAAAGAGTGTACTCTAGTTGAATACTTTGCACATTTCATACGGATTTCCAAGGATGTGACTCTGCACAGTTTAAGCCATAGATCATTGATACCTCCAGACTGAGTCCATAATGACTCTCATTTTTTAAATCAAAATAGCTTTAGAAGAGTCTGGCACCCTCAAGACATTAGCATATGGAAGTGCTGACTCCGAGTGACGGTGCTGAGGGATTAGCCCGGTCATCACTACAACCAAGGGTGCTGTGCACACAGTCACCCCCCCACAGTCCACGCCACAGCCCATGTGTGTTACAGGCCTGAGATCTGAACATCAGAAGACAATTTAAGGGCAGTCAGGACTCTGGGTCGGGGGGCCCTTGGATAGTCCTCACAGTAACGTGGGACCAGAGAACACAAATGAGGATGACCCAACTCATTGTCCCGGCCCAGACGCTTAAAGCGAAAATAATAACTCACCAGAGATGAGTAATTGAGATTTACAAATTAACATTCTTAGGTGCAAGGAAATTGCGAAGTTACGTGAGGATCTCCACAAAATGAAATTAATTTTCTTCAGTCTTACCAGTCAGGTCAACTAAAGACTAGCAGACTGACCCGACAGTTACTGTGGTGGAACGGGAGAGGCAAAAAAGGAAAGCGCATATCCCAGGGCGGGAGGCACCTGGGTGTCTGATGGCTTTGTAACTGGGCAAACCTTCAAGAACAGCTCCATTCCAGCCTTGGCTTTGATCATTCTCTCTCGGCACTTTGGAGAAATGGGGCATGTTTTCCTCCACAAAACCCCAGGGCATCTGACAAATCAGCGTCCTGCCGTCCCCCATTCCTGGGTCGGGTCAGGGTTTGGGCTTGGCCAGGAGCGGGATGAGTCCCACACTTTCATTTCCCAATTGCACTCCCGGGCATTCACCAAACCTCTGCTGGGTTCCCCAACAACCCGAAATCTCGAGGGTCCCCCCCCCCACCGACTGGCGTCCTCTTGATAAAATTCAATTTCACATGAGCCCAACCACAAACCAAAGGAACCAAAAACAAAACTCCAGGATGAAAAAAGACACACATTATACAACTTCAAGCCAAACAACGTCTGGATGATCTGCTCTCTGTAATTATCCACGTGGGGCGCCCCTCCACTGGATGGATGGACACCGAAAGCTGCCCACGGCTTGGGGTGAACCCAAGAGAATGCAGTCGGCCCGTCACTGGGGCCACACGAGCTTGGTCACTTACTGGTATGGGGAGCAAAGCGGTTGAGTCCACAGCAAATGCAGGAAACCTGGACTTCTGGGTTGAACTCCATCAAGCTGAAGAGAGTGGGTGGAATCACTTCCGGAAGAGCAGTTTCCACTAGGTTCGGTCTTTTGCTAAGAATTCCGTAGCCTCAGACAAAAACATGTCCTTCTACATGACAGTAAAAACAGCGGTCAGTAAGTCAAACCAAGTGCAGCCCTCCTCACCAGAAATTCAAACTGCACCACCGGGATGCTTTAGATCCACAGGGATTGTTTTCTCCTCCTTGCTTGGCAAAACACATTGATGACACTTGGAAAAGAATCAGTTTATTTTCTCCTCTTTTAAATTCTTACTCTGGGCGTATGCCAAGCAAACTAACCAAGCTCAGAATATAAACTTCCCAAACCTGGAGGGCAACCTGGAGGGGCCTAGTCAACAAATCACCCAGAAACCCCATGTGAACACAGGAGAGCCTCAGAAAGACAGTTGTCCCCCTACTAACAGCTCTAAGTTTCACACTGACCAGGAGAGCAAGCCAAGTACAAAACAACTTAGGGCCAGATGCCGAAAACCATCAGAAATGATGTTTTGCTTATAAAAAGTGAAATACCTATCAGTGATGCCAGATGTTTCATCCCAGGGGCAAGGACCTCAGCGTCGAAACACTAAGGATCTTCTCCCTCTGTCTCTGTTTCTTGGTGCAGTCTCTCTGGAGAAGGCAGGGACGGAGTCTCTGGCCCAGGCGACGGGAGGGGGAGAAAGCAGTTCCTTCTCCACTCCAGAGGTTTACTACAGAATTACTAAGCTCTGGGCTGGCTATTTGTCTACAGAGAAACCAGGGCTACTATCGTTCTGTCAGGAACGTCACCCTCACCCTCTATTAACTGAACTCACTCTAACTAGGTCTTCCCACATCCACGTTCCCTCCCTCAGGCTGAGGTCTGTGCCTGTGGATCCAACAGACACCGACCCTTCGCCATCGACCCCTCTAGATCTTCCCAATGACCTGCCTGCAAGAGGCTCTCACCATTTCATACAGCACAGCCCGTGCACCTACACGCCACGTGCTTAACGGTCCCCACAACTGAGAAGGGCAAGTACCGGGGGACATTCACCCGAGTCACAGGAAGGGTCCATACTGATAGGAAGACAAACCAGTGAGAACTTGGAAGGATTCTGGTGAATGGAAGGAGCAGATAATTGCCAGGTCATTCATTCACTCCACAAATATGTCCCAAACAGCAAACATAAGCTAAATATCTAACTGGTGATGGGAACATGAGGGGAAGGAAGAGACCCGGTCCCTCTCTCTGAGTTCAGTCTAGTGGAGGAGGCAGAGGTCAGCCAAAATTATCACCCAATTAATGTGTGCTGACTGCAAGGATGGCAGGACAGGGGCCTCTGTGAGGAAACTCAGGAAGCCTGAAGTAGCTCATGGGCAGGAGTGTTCAGGAGGCTTCATTCTATCCACGCAGTCTGAAGGATGAGTAGGAGTGTGGAGGGGAGGGGAGAGCACGGTATTCCACGTAGGGGAGACAGCACCTGCACAGGGAGGGAGGGGCCATGGCCCACTGAGGGAGTTTAAACAAGGGCCGAGTGGATGAAGCCAGGGGACGAGGGGGAAAGTTTGCAAGACGCCAGTGGGGAGCAGGGAGGGTAGATCATGCAGGATGCTGTAGATCACGGAAGGGCCTGGTCTTTATTCTAAGCACAATGCGTAGCTGGTAAGTGTTCCAAGTAAGAAGTAGACATGATTCCTAGAGGGGAACGTAAGTGGACATGGCAAGCAGTGGAGAAGGAGCAAGTGGGGGACGAGCAGGGGTTCACTTTTAGACCCACTGAACTCACAGTGCTTAGAGATGGCCAAGGGCAAACGTCAAGTGGCACTGAGAGATGTCTGTACCTCCCAAGAGCAGGCTGTGCCTCAGCTGCCAGCTGGAGAGTCCTGAGCACACAGACGGTGACTGCAGCCACAGTGAGGGTGAGACCTTCTGAAGGAGAAGGCAGAGGAAAGGAGGCGAGCACAGTCCTGCCATGGGGACCTCCGACATGGGAGGGCCTGGCCCAGGAGCACAGCCAGGAAATGAGCCTAGAAGGAATGAGAAAGGAAGAGAGCCCTCAGAGAACCCTGTCACAGTGGCGAAAGGAAGACTGCTCTTCACCAAGATGCTCAGCACGTCATAGCCAATGTCAAACGCTGCTGAGAGATCAAGAAAGGGAAAGATTGGACAATGGTCTCCAGGTTCTTTATTATTGTTTTCAGCAACATGGAGGTCACCGTAACCCTAGCAAGAGCCACTCAGCAAACTGATAAGGGTGGAAGTTGAGTGGAACGGGCAGAGGAATGAGAAGGAGATGAGGAAATGGGGACAGTAAGTCAATGCAGCTCCTGAGAAGTCTGGCCTAGAAGTGGAGGCAGGAGGTGAAGCGAAGAGGTGGGACTTGGGGGAATGGGAGGATGTGGAGGGCTCCACACAGGGCCTCTTAAGGTGGAAGACACCTGAGTCATGTGTAAAGACTGATGGCGAGGGACGAGTAGAGAGGGAGATGCTGAAGTTGTGGGGAAGAAGGCCCAGCAGATGGAGTGAGACATCTGAGGAACGGGGGGAGATGGGATCCAGGGCACAGAGAGAAGCATCAGCTTCATTAGGAAGAGACACGCTTCCCCCACCGCTATAAAGGGAAGGGACCCAGGGCAGGGACAGGTAGAGGCAAGTGTGCAGGAGTACGAGTGGGAAACTGAGGGCTTTCTCAGCTGACGGCATCTGTTTCCTCTATGAAACAGGAGGCAGGTTCTTCTGCTGAGAGCGAGAGATGGGAGGGTCAGCGGTCTGGAGGATGAAGTGTGGCCAACTTAGCTTTCCAGCAGGATTTGATCTTGGTGCCTCTGCTGAGGGATAACTTTGGAAAGGCAGATTCTAAGTGCTTTGGAAAGACAGATTCTAAGTGCTTTGTTGAAGACAGCGGAACAACAACAGTCCCTAAGTTGACTCAAAAGGAAAAGAAGGGTTTACTGATCCAGAAAGTGTACACCTAGGTGAGTGAAGCTGGCAGAGCTGGGGCCTGGCCTCTGCTGCCTGGCTCGCAGAGAGCTTCTTTACGTAACTGTGCTCTGGCAAGGGCCACTGGAAAGAAATCACTGTTGTCACTGACAGAGGGAGGCTCAGGCCACAGTCAAGATCATGGTTGTGGCGGGCTACTTCTAAAATGGCCCCTAGTGATCCCCGTCTCCTGCTGTTCACACCCACGTGTACTCCCCACACTTGTGTGGGGGCTGGACCTAGTGACTTGCTTCTCACAAGCAGAAGGCCAGCAAAAGTGAAGGGAGGTCACTGCCCAGATTAAATGAGAGAACACTGGCTTCTGTCTCACTGGCACTCCGTCTTACCCTCTCATTTGGTCACTCTGACGGAGCCAGCTGCCATGTTGGGAGCTGCCACGTGGAGAAGCCTACATGGCAAGGAACCGAGGAAGGCTTGGCCAGCAACCATTTGCTGGACAACTACCAGCAAGGAATTGGGGCCCCTGCATCCTGCCAACAACCATCGGTGTGCTCCTGGAAGCAGAGCCTTCCCAGTGGAACCCTACGATGACTGCAGCCTTGGAGAGACTCAGAGCCAAAGACCCAGCTAAGCCCCCCAGATGCCTCACCCACAAAATTCAAGTGGTACTTCTACCCACTGCTGCTGGCAGTATCATCTGGTAAAACTTCTGGAAAGCAATTTAACAACACATTCTGACAACAATAAAAATATCCTACTCCTTTGACACTCCTGGGATTTATCCTAGAGCAATAATCCAAACGAAAGAAAAAATCACGTATGCACACAAGATAAATGTCATGATATCTCCAAGGGCCACTGCACTCCGCCTCCAAAGAAGTATGCCACCTGACAACAGGGAAATGCTTACGTAATTATTTAATAAAATGGTTAAATGAATAATTAATTATGATAAATTAAATTGATGCTATATCATACATATATTAAAAACTGTATCTGTGAAAACTTTACCACCATGGAAAAATGCTTTATGTAAGTATAAATGATAAAACAAGCATATAAAACCACACCTATGGTGTGATTACTGTATACAAATGTACACACATGGTGCCCAGCCCGGTGGCGGAGTGGGTAAGTGTGCACGCTCCTCCGTTGCGGCGACCCGGGACTCCCAAGTATGGATCCCGGGCGTGCACTGATGCACTACTTGTCAAGCCATGCTGTGGCGGCGTCCCATGTGGAGTAGAGGAAGATGGGCACAGATGTTAGCCCAGGGCCAATCTTTGTTAGAAAAAAGAGGATTGGCTTCGGATGGTAGCTCAGGGCGAAACGTTCTCATCAAAAAAAAAGAAAGAAAAGAAAAAAAGGCCCGGCCCCGTGGCTTAGCGCTTAAGTGCCTGCGCTCCGCTGCTGGTGGCCCGGGTTCGGATCCTGGGCACGCACCAACGCACCGCTTCTCCGGCCATGCTGAGGCCGCGTCCCACATACAGCAACTAGAAGGATGTGCAGCTATGGCATACAACTATCTACTGGGGCTTTGGAGGAAAAAAAAGTAGTGCACATATGAACGAGGACTGGAAGAAAACACTAGACAATGAACAAAGATGATTTCATGTGCTGGTAGGATTACTGAGGATTTCTAAAAGATTTAGTCTTATATTTAATGGCCCTCCCTTCAGACCAATATCAGAAACAAAAAGGTTAAATATACAAGCTTGAGAAAATTTCTCAATCATTCCTCCCTGCATTAATCACATTCTTCCCAAATCAGTGAACATCAAGCTCCTTTTAGGGGACACTTGTTTTATCTTTGAAAGCCTCACACGGTTTCCTGTCCCTGCTGAGAGAAAGGTTCACAGCTCCTCTGCTGAGGGTTGGCTCTAATCCTCCACCCAATCTTTTATCGGTTCCTTTCCATGGGAGCCAGGGGTGAAGGCACTGGGAAGGGACAAACAGAAGAGTGGCGCCCCAGGAAGTGATAAGAGAGGTAAGAGTCAAATGAAGGCAGGTGGTTCTAGCCCATGAAAGAACCACTGCTCACAGCTCCAGACTGCACCATCCAAAGGGGGTGTAAGGTCCACTACCTGTTTGCCCAGCTGCGCCCCAGTCACCAGAATAGAACTCTCCTTTATACGTTAGGAACAGACTATAGTCCTGACCACTGGCAACCTATCAGACAAACAGAGGGAAGGCTGATGAGAAGAAATCCTTGGAAGCCCAGTGTCCTGTTCAAGGGACCCAAAGTACGGGAGCATTTCCTACTGTTCCTGAGCCCCGAGGGGGTCGGATCCAGGCAGGCTGCCCCACACAACCTCCACTTCTTATTCTTTCTCACTCCACTGCAGCCTGGTTTCTGCCTGCCCCTCCACTGACGTGGCTCTTGCTAAAGGAAAGGGCGAGATGTCCTAAGGAGAAGACCCAAGAGCTCCTCCATCCCAGTCCATCCCTGAGGAACCACTCCCTCCTCCACAAGCCTTTCTCTTCCCCATCCCTCACTTCTGCCTCTCCAATAGCTTCCAGTCTTGCTCCCTAGCTCAGCCTTACTCCTTACCTTTCAGTGTTGGAATCCTTCTCCAAGGTCAGTCTTCTGTCCTCTTCTCTCCTCCTCTTCACACTACCCTGGGAGGTTGCATACGTTTCCAAGGCTTTCCCTGTCACCTGTACACTGTTATCTCCAATCCCAACAACTGTACTGAGTTCCAGACCTGCTTTTCTAACTGCCTAATGAAAAGCACCGGTTACTAAATGCTTATTATTCCAGGCACTGTGCTAAGTCAATAACCAAGAACACCTAATAAGAAACCGAATCTCAGAGAAGGTTGGTAACTTGCCCAAAGTCATCCAGTTAATATGTGGGGAAGCAGGGACTTGAATTCGCATCCATGGGACTTTCAAGTCTGTGCAAGAAGCACTATACTCTACTGCATACTAAAAGCAATTTCACTCTCTACCTCCTCCTAGCTTCTCTCTCCCACTCAACCCAAGCCTCCCCTCCTCTAGGACTCCCGATCTGGGTTGAGAACATCAGCAGCCACTCATTTGCCAGTGGAGTCAGGCTCCACTCCCTCTAGCTCACTCCCTGGACCTCTTATCAAGCCCTAAATCTTGTCAATCCTCCTTACATGTCTCTCCACATGTCCTTTTTCCCCACGCTTTCCCAAGTGGCCTTCATCACCTCCCCCCCAACCTTAGAAAACCCTGCATCGCTCACTCTCCACCTGTCTTCCAGCCTATGCCACAGCACTCCCCTGTAAGCATACCAAACTCCAGCCACGCCACTTGCTCTCAGCAGTTCAAGTCTCCACCTGCCTCCTCCCCTCTGCCATGAAAACTTTCCTACCACCCATCCCCAGTCTATCTGGTAAATTCCTCTGCCACCTCCTTCACGATGTCTTCTGTCCCTTCCTTCCACCCACGGAAGACTTAACGACTCCCTTTTGCTACTCTTATAGCACTTTCTGTATGCATTCATTTATGTATTTAAGTATTGATTATAGCTATCTACCATGTGCCAGGAACTGCCCCAGGCATGGGAATAAATGGTGAACAAGATAAAGCCAGCCTGGAACACACACAGTGCCAGGACACACTCGAGTACAGCTAGTTTTTTCAATTGTCTCTCCCACTAGAGTGTTATCCCCCCCAAACCTTATTCAACTTGGTACCCCATGTTCGAGTACTGTACATCCTGGTCTACAGTAGCCAGGCAATCATTTGCATAAAAAAATTTATTAACTCAGAAAATCCCCCTAAGAAATTTCCCATCACCCCACCCAAGTTTCCCCCTTTCAAAAGTGCCCCAGGGTGCAGAATGATTGGCTCTCAGCCCCCGCCTCTTACCCGGACCACCTGTCCATCGAAGGCCTGCGTTCTGTGGACTTTGTGACTTCCGCTAATGGCTGAGGGCAATCTGGAGAGAAGCAAGAGATATGGTCATGGTAAGCACTGTGGGGTTCTGCCCTCCCCTCTGTCATTCCTCACTGGTGGCCCCACACACACACACAGTAACTGTTAGGGAAACTCTCTAGGTTAAAAAGAAGGCAGAGTTAGACACAGGCGCGAAGGTAAAATAATACAAACTAAATCGCTTGGTGATTTTAATATGCTGCCAGAGCTGAGACTGGTGTTTAGACCAACTAGCATAACACGAGGAACTAGAGAGAAAATTTTTAAAGACCAACAGAAATATAACTGAAACAGAGGAATTTTTGAAGTTAATCAATTTGGCTAAAAATAAAGAAGGAATCCAAAGAAGGTCCAGGCATCCCAATCAATGCTCATGCGCCCTCCCTCCCACCAGGCTGATGCACGAATCTCCCCCTGAGATGGAACAACACCCTCCACAACTCTCCGGGGAGCGCTCACTGATCCTCTCAGGAATGAGGAACCTGGCTTTGTACTGCTCTATGGCTCTATCACATAGTAATCACTCCAGAGATGTTTAATACTCAATACAACTTGGAGAGGGGTAGTCCTTGTGGGAACTCACCTGTAAAGTTCATTTTCCACCACCTTCCTTCCACATTGTCCATCATAGCTGTTGCCCAGGCTGAAGACTAAAGAATACCACCACCAATGAAATCAGAAATCAGTTCTACAGGTTTGGGGAATCTGAGGACGTCAGGACTGGAAAGGGGTCTGGAAAGCGGTCCTAGTCCAACTGGTCACCCAACTGCCACTGGGTTTCCTTCTCCAATATTTCCAACCAGTGCAGGCTCACCTCCAGGCATGCTGGGGTGCAGACATGCTGCAACAGGCTGGGCCACCTGTACTTTCCCTCTGCTTCCTCTCTGGGCCCTCGTTCTGCCTCTCAGGAATTCCATGAGAGGCCAGCACCTCCTGTGATAGGCCTCAGCACCCCCATGTCTTGACATGAGTACAGCCATGTTTGGCCGCTCCATTGACCTACAACCAGCAGCACAAAAAGAAATATAAAAGCTGCTTTCTGCATGGTTGGAACTGGCCATTCTCCGATGGATATATTTGCATTGTGTAAAAATTTCAAGGCCCTTCGGGCGCCGTAGCCTGGTGCTGACTGGCCATCTGTGCCGGGCTGGAAAGAAACCACAAAAACAATGCACATACACAGCTACTGGGCTGCGACAATAGCCAGGGGGCTCAGTGCACGTACACCACTGATAATATTTTGTGCATTGAAACACTGAATACTTGCTCTGTAAACTCTGTAACTGCTTATATAAACAGCTGGAAAGCGAGGCCTGGTGAGAGTTCTACCTGTGGAAGGGACGCCTTGCCCAGGATGTATGATTCCCAACCAGCCGTGTCGATTGACAGGACTCTCCCGGCTGTGGGGTGTGGATGTTTTGAGTAATTGATTCATTGTGAAGTAATTGAGCTGATGTATTCTCTTTTCGGTCAACCTGGTGTTTCTCTTTCCCGTTGACTTGTGTCATTTCCCTTCAGTCGATCTGGTGTTTCCCTTTCTGATCGAGCTGGTGTTTTTCCCTCTTATTACTTGACCTATTCAGATCTGTTGGAGGACTATCGCCTTTACTATCCTCTAGATAATAAAAAATACCTTCAGTCCATTTGTTTGGAATGGAGTTTCTTTTACGTCTCTGATTGAATCCTCCGAACCACTCATAACACCCCATTCCTTGCACCTGTCACCAGGTTGCCCTCAAGGCCAAGGCCCCTCTGGAAAGAGTTCCTAATCACCACCTTCGCCTTTTCCTACAAAGCACCCTAAGTCAGAAAATGAAATGTGATGAATTTCGTGAAGTTGGCCTTCCCTGGAATAACTGCTTTTTTTGAGACGGTCGGGATTACCCAAGAGCCTGGACTCTGAAAGCCCCGCGTTTTGGAGGAAGTGTTAGCAAACAGGCTTCTCTCAGTACAGTAGAAAAGCCATTTACACACATAGCCCAGCTCAGTGACTTCACAACAAAGGCAGGCGTTGATGAGGTTGCCTGGTGTACGCTGTCATGTTTATAAATACCTGAGATTTCTCAAGAACCACAGAGAGCAGAGAACAGACAAGAGTCAGCCAAGTCTGCCCAACACAGTCTCTTGAGCCATGTTCCTGATTTGCTCGGGAAATTCCAAAGCTTCACAATCAGATGTGACTCAATCAAATGGGTCACTTCAGGCCCTATGGCAAGAAAGTGGTCCCCCCACCCTCCATCAATCTTGAACAGGTCAATTCACGTCCTTCACCGTCTTGTCAGGATGAAAGTGGACTCTGCCGCAGGAGACCTGTAGCACCTGTGTCTCCTGAGGTCTGTCCAGAGGCAGTGGGACAGGTGAGAGCTCCAAAACACACGCGTCTCCCCTCGCTGAAACAAACACATCCAGGGCGAGTGCACTGATGCAGAGTCAGAGCACTTCTAACATGAGAGATGACACTGCCCCACCCCCACATTGTTACACAGTGAGATCAGAACGACTTACTCAAACCACATAAGTCCCCAAGTCCAACCCACTGCACCACACTGCCTCCATGACACACGGGGTTACTGAAAAGCATCCTTAGTCTTATTAAAGAAAGCTCTTCACATGTCATTTCACACCATTTGAATTTTTCAGGAAAGTAAAAGCAATAGCCACTTTCTGCAATAGCCACTAGGATTTCTCAGTACGGTGAAGAACAGCACATATTATATGACTCCTCTTCTAATAAAAGGAAGCAAAAAGAATACATTTGTAGATGCATTTGCTTGTACATGCATTACATCTCTTCAGAAGGATAAACTGGAAAATGTTAACGACAAGGAGAAAGATCATGATGCTGGGAGGACAGAGGTAGAAAGCAGACTCTTCATCATATGTTCTATGGCGCCAGTATGATTCTGAATTATGTAAATATGTTATGTATTCAAAACAGAAAATTTTAATTTTTAAATAAGCAAGTAAGTGGGAATGTTGTCTAGAAGTCACTTTAAAGAAGAAACTTGGGGCCAGCCTGGTGGCGCAAGCGGTTAAGTGGGCGCGCTGCACTTCGGATTCGCTGGCTTGGATCCCGGGCACATGCCGACGCCCCACTTGTCAGGCCATGCTGTGGTGGCGTTCATATAAAGTAGAGGAAGATGGGCATCAGATGGTAGCTCAGGGCTGATCTTCCTCACAAAAAATAAATAAATAAATAAATAAATGATTTAAAGAAGAAACTTAGTGTTCTTTATAATCCTACTGGAGAGGCCAGATTGGTCTACATAGGGAATTCCTCTGACAGGTCTTAAACAATGAACTTTTGACTATTTACAGTGGAGGCTGGAGTTGAGGAGAAGATCTGCGAACGCACTGGTTCTCAACATACTCCTCACTAATGACCCTCTATCTTCTCCTATGATCCCTATCTTTAAAAACATCTCATCTACCTAATAAATGGCATTATGACTGTTATAATAATCTATTTGTCCATCCATATTCATCAGTGACTGATATAATTTGCAGACAGAGCTTTTGATCTGCATGAAATAACTGGTTTATCACAATGAGATGATATGATTCTAGGCAAAATCAAAGAAAATGGACAATGTTGTTAGCTCATATTAGTAGCTGAAAATATGAAGTACATTAAAATACTGACAAGTGATTCACATCCACCATTACTATCTGCATAGACCCCTAAGGGCCTGGGCAAGGTTACTATATAACATTGAAAGGTAAACTGGCTCTAGCTCCAACTACCAATTGACAGGAAATACAGAGGACAGAGGATCATGTCAAACAGCACCACAGGGATGCATTCAACAAACTGCAGACTGGAAAATTCTATAGAATAAACAATGTCATTTCTTCGTTAAATACATTTCAAGGAAAAAAGATTCAAACAGACTTAAAAGACTATAAAAGTCTTCTCAACCACTTACAATGTCTAGACCTTATCTGGCTTTGGATTCAAATAAATTTTTAAAATAACATAAAAATCTATTGACACTTATGAGACAACTGTCAGTTTGAACACTGACAAAGTATTTGATAGTAAGGGATTACACTGTTCATTATTTTTAGGTGTGATGCTATACTTACCACTCTTTTCAGTCCTTATTTTTTTAGATATGTACTGAAATATTTATCAATGAAATCAATTTTCTTATGATTTGCTCCAAATTTGCTGAGGGATCACATGAGGGAAATGAGTAAAACAAGATCGTCATGAGCTGACGATGGTGGAAGCTGGTGACGGCCCATGGGGTGCATTACCCTATTCCATCCACTCTGCATATGTTTACAATCATTCGAAAAAAAGGTAAAAAGAAATGTCATTTGGCATCGTACAGCCAATAAAGACTTCAATACTAAGGGTAAAAGGATTCTGATATGAAATTCAGTGAAAAAAGGCAGGAAACAAAATATACATTGTGATCAAAATTCTATAAACAGACATTTGCATACAAATGAAGGAAGAGGGAAAAAAATGAAAAGAAAGATTTGTCCAGTATGTATTTCTGGGTAATTCTCCTTTATTTTAAAAAATGTTTCATATGGTCCTCATAATATTGATTGACTAGTGTCTACTTTTGAAAATATCATAAATCATTTCTAACATTTTATAATCCAATTTCAAATATCTGGAATAAAGCCTCCATCTTAAGGCTTTCATTGAATTTTTTGCCCAGACCACATTCTAGTCACTGTACAGTGTCTCAGGATATCTCAAGTTAGGAAACAAAGGTCATCACTCTGGGGCCAAAAAATAACATCCCTACTTATCAGCAAAGGACCTTTACCAAACAGGCTGAAAATAATCTAGTCCAGATAGTTCCAAACAATGTGCCTTTGAAGACTCCATCTATGTTGTTGTTACGGTCTGCTTTATGTCATCAGATTCTTGAAAATCAGAGGGAGCTTCCTCAGCGAATCACAGCAGAAAAAGCCAAGGGGAGAGCCTCAATTTTCTCTTTTTGGCTCCTGTCAAATCCAAACTGAGAATCTCTGTTGAGTTCCATCTCCCAAACTTTCATCCCATCCTTACTTTTAGAGGACAGCAGTGTGAATCCATGGCCACAGGCGGCAGGAGAAATCTGAAAAAGAGTTCCCATAAAGCATTCACTTATCTGGGACATCCAGTTTTTCCAGAAATAAATGGCAGCTTGTTTACCCATTCCAAGAACACACACTATTAACACAGCAACCAACACTTATGGAATGTTTGCTACATGCTAAGTGTTTGAGATGCACTATCTCATTTCATCTTCACACTCACCCAAGGATCTAGTTATCAGATCCTCCCCATTCACCAAGACACAGTCTCACAAAGCAGTAAAGTTGAACATAACCTTCGTTTTAATATTCGCAACGCCAAAGGGTCTACAGCTGGTAGACTCTGACCAGTTGTGTGACCTGACACAGACTGCTTGACCTCTCTGTGACTCTTTCCCTCTATGTGAACTGGAGTTCAGAATAATATCTCTCTTATTGGGTTGCTGTCAGGACTAAATGAGTTAATAGAGCTAAAGCCCCTACAGTGAATAGTGCCTGACTTCATGTGTAAGAGCGACGGCACATACTCACTATCATTACTGGTGGTAGTAAGAGGAGTAGTCGATAGAGGAGAAAATCGAGGCTCCTAGAGATTAAGTAACTTGCCTAATACAGTCACGCGGCTAAGAAGTGGAGGCTGTCTGATTCCAGAATGCACCCTCTTGACCCTGATGCTGCACTGTGACATTCTCAAAGACCTGCCATGAAGAACCATTCATACCACAGCCACAACAAAAGTAACACATTCACAGCCCAGTGACTCTGTTGGGTGTTTCACCCAAACGCGATGTGATGTTATCAATCCTCCCTTTCACGGGCCGCAGGAGCAAACTGAGGATTTGGTAGGGCTGAAGCCAAAGGCAGCTTGGCTTTAGAATCGGCTCCTTTCCCATAAAACCCAGAGTGAGCACCTTACCCGGGTGGCCTGGGGTAGTCCTAGCTTACACCTGATGTCCCAAAGTTCACTCTCGAACAAACTGGATGACAAATTCTATGGTAACCCAAACGACGCCCCACTGTCTGTTGGCTGTTTAGAGTTTATCACAGGCCTCTGTAGTCAGTCTCAGAGACTATATATAAACCTAATCCTTAGGAAAAGCCAGCTGACCAATAAAGAACAAATGTGAAGAATTTTCTTGGCGGGGGTGCCGGCCCTGTGGCCTAGTTCCCAGTGGGTGAGTTCGGCACGCTCTCCTAGGGCGGTCTGGGTTCGGGTCCAGGATGCAAACGTATACCACTTGTCAGTGGCCAAGCTGGGGTGCGACCCACATACAAAATAGAGGATGATTGGCACATGCGTTAGCTCAGGGTGACTCTTTCTCAGCAAAAAAAAAAAAAGATTATTTTTTTAATTGCATCACGGCCTGAAGAAAGTTAGCTAAATATTTCCTTTAAATTTGACCTGTTGGTGACTTGTTTCATCAAGTCATCCCAAAGTGACATATCCTTCCTTTTGCCCTGTGATATTTTCTCTCCTCACATTCACAGGGAACATATACACATGCATCCTTGTGTGAGTCAAAAAGGTCAGTTCCTTGGCCTTTGGGAACGGCTCTAGCTCCACAGAAACGACCCACTGGGGAGGCTGGACACAGCCCCGGACCACACGGCAGGAAACATAGAAAAGAAGTGAGTCCACAAAGGATGTCCAGCACTCTATGCTTTTTCTCATTGCTTGTAGTAGCTGTTGATTCAACACTCAACAAATACTTGGTGAGCACCTACTGTGTTATTAAATCTCCTAGTATGAGAAAAGGCTTCGAACAACACCTGACACAGAGTCAGCATTCAGTAATGTGTGTTATAATAAAGTGCGAGCAGAGCACTTCCAACTATGGTGGAGTGAAGAGGTTAGTGAAGCTCTCACCAAAAAAGAACTACAAAAATGGACAAAATTATTTAAAAAAAATCACTTCACAGCCTGATAAATCAATAAAACACAAATAAACTGAGGAATTATTCACAGAAGACTGCAAGAACTACAGGTAAGAACAGCTGGAGTCTTCAGACTTCTTGTCTCGTGCTGTTCCGTCTGCCCCAGCTCAGTTAGCACAGAATTTTGAACAAGGCAGGGCTGGCCATGAAATCCTTCAGCTTTGTTGCCAGAAAGCACAGACTTACATTGGATGCTGAAACTGGAAGGTGCAAACTCATGCCCATCAGCAAACTAGTAGGAAACAAACAAGTACAATGCACACCTCGATGAGCCTGATTGCAATCCTGATTGGGGAAAGAGGAGAGGCAGACCAGCCAGAAATTTCACGGGAAGATGCTAGAAAGGAGAGAGTGACAGAAGCCTCTGCCCACATCCACGGCTGAATGAGAAACTGAACGAATGGACAGATGACACCTGAGCACCAGTGGAAAGTAAAGATGAGGAGACTGGAGAACAGGCTGAACTTTGATGTGGTTCCAACCTACATACAATCAAAGGTAGAGGGTAGAAACCTTAGAAGCTCAAGGTGTTTGAGCACAACCTCAGCCCAAATCATTGGCTGACCACAAAGGGATGCAGACTGGGGGTAACCCTCAGGAAGTCAGGCTAAAAAAATAAGAGGGAGGGGGACAAAACAGGAACCGAGCAAAGACATCAGTGGCCAAGCACAGTCCAGGAGGCTGAGGCTATAAATCAAGTCAATAAAAATTCAAAAAAAGAAAAAAAAAACTCAGTATGAAAAATATCAGAATACAAAGTTGTTATTATATATCATGAAAAACTCCAATTTTTAACAAAAAACATTCGATAATTAAGAAAGAGTGACATATACCGGGGGGAAAAAAGCAGCCAACAGAAACTGACATGCAGTTGACCCAGATGTTAGATTTATCAAAGATTTCAATGAACTGTTGTTCAAAGACTATTTTAAGACCATGTTAAAAAACCATATGAATACATGATGACAATGACTTGACAAATACGGACGCTGAATACAGAAATACAAACACAAATATCCTAAATAGAAATTCTAAAGTTGTAAAGCAAAATAACCAATAAAGAATTCACTATATAGGCTCAACAGCAGATTTGAGATGGCAGAAGAAAGAATCAGTGAACTTGAAGAAATACCAATAGAAAGTATTCATTCTGAAAAATAGAAAAAAAAAAAGACCGAAAAAGAAAACGAATGGTGCTGCAGAGACCTGTGGCACAACATCAAGTGTATTGACATTCAGGAAATGGGAGTCTCAGAAGGGCAAGAGAGAAAGAAAGTAGAACAAAACACTTACAGAAAGAATGGCAGAAAACCCACCAAATTTTATGAAAAACATAAACCTACAGATCACAGATGCTCAACAAAACACAGTTAAGCCGTTAAAAAACAAACTCTGGAAAGCATCCAAAGAAAATGGACTCATCAGGTACAAGGCAACAACAATCACATTCACGGCTCACTTCTCATCAGAAGCTATGGAGACCGGAAACGAATAGAATGACATATTCAAAGTCTGAAAGACAAAAACTGTCAACCAAGCATTAATTCTATATCCAGCAAAATTACACTTTAAAAAATATTGAAGCTGGAATAAAGACATGACCAAACAAAGACTGACAGAATTCACTGAGAGCAGACGTGTCTGAACAAGAACTAAAGAAGTCCTTCAGGCTGACAGGAAATGACAGCAGATGGTCAGTAACAATCACAAGAAGAAATGAAGAACATCAGTCAAAGTAATTATAAACGTAAATATAAAACACTGCACAAATATATTTTGTCTATCTTCATCCCTTAAGAGATTTAAAGGACAATCGCACAAAATCATAATTATAAATTGCTTTGCTGAGCTTCAAATGTATAAAGATGTGGTATATATCAGAACAACCACACAAAAGAGAGAGGAGGAAATGGAGCAATGTTGGAACAAAGTTGCCTTAGTTTCCTCAGGATTAGGTCACTAAAAACCGGAAGTAGATTGTGATGAATTAAGACATATATTTTAATCCCAAGAGCAACTACTAAAAAAAACAAACGAAATATAGTAAAACACCCAACAAAGGAATTTAAAAGGTCCGCTAGAAAAATACCTATTAACCACAAAATAAGGCCTCAAAGGAAGAGCAGAAAGATAAAAACGACATAAAGAAACAAACAGCAAAACGGCAGATGTGATCCGACCACATCCGTAACTACATTCAAAGGATATGGATTGAGCAACGTCAGTAAAAATAGTGGAGCAACAAAAACACGGGGAAACTGTCAAAATCCACTTTTCAAAACTCTGACAAAGAACCAAAGACTTCAAGCAATCTCGGGGAGGTTCACTCCAGAAAGCAGCTGACTCTCAGTCAGAACAGCAAGCTTGGTCGCATTTTAATCTGACCTATTCCCATCCACCTCTCCTCAACTCTGCAGGAGCCCTCAACACCAACAGCTCACAATTTCAGTGGAAATCAACAATCTGGCAGCCACGGGGGGAGGCAGAAAAGGATTGGAACAACTGGAAAGCCCTACTCCCAGAGAACTCGCATTTGTTCTGCCTGGTGGTTCCCTGCAAGACCACATTAACAAGGCTCTATTTTTCTGACCTGATGCAGATATCACCAAGAGCAAACAGCCTTTCCTCCTGGGATGGTTGCTGAAAACAATGAGAGGCTAATGAAGAACACTGAAGCTGCCTGGGTGGTGCATAATAGTAGGAGCAAATAATAGATTAACCCAGAAACTATCAACAAACTTGACCTGACATCTCTAGAACACTCTATCCAAACAACAGCAGAATCCACATCCTTTTAGAGAACACATGGAACATTCTTCAGGATAGACCATATGCTAGGCGAAAAAACAAAATCTCAATACATTTCAATGGATTGAAATTAAAGTATGTTCTATAACCACAACAGAATGAAATTGGAAATCAAACAATAAAGAAATTAGGAAAACCATCAATATTGGGAAATTAAACACTTCTAAATAACTCCAGGGTCAAAGAAGAAATTCCAAAGAAAACTGAAAAATACTTGAAGGTGAATGAAGACAGAGGAAATACAACATATCAGAATTTATGGGCTGCAGCTAAATAGTGCCTAGAGACAAACTCATAATTTGAGCTTTAAACTGAAGTTTAAAGCTTGTAATGTAGCTTCCAATACCTACATTATAAAAGAAAAACGACCTCAACACTAGCCAAACCCTTCACCTTAAGAAACTAGAAGAACAAACTAAAACCAAAGCAAGCATTACAGGAAATAGTAAAAATTGAACTATAAATCAATGAAACAGATAATAGAAAATCAATAGTGAAAATGAATTCACCAAAATTTGGTTCTCTTAAAATGTTAATAAAGTTGCCAAATCTTCAGCTACACTGACCAAGGAAAAAAGAGAAAATGCAAATTACCAAAATCGGGAACTAAAGAGAGAAGATCACTACCAACCTACAGAACTGTGGGAGATCAGAAGTGAATACTACAAACAACTTTATGCCAACAAATTAGATAACTAACAAGGAAAGAACACATTCCTGGAAAGACACAAATTACCCAAGCTGACTCAAGAAGAGACAGAAAATTTTAATATACCCATAACAAGCTTAAAAAAATTAAATTAGTAATAAAACTAACTCTTCTTACCAAGGAAAGTCCAGACCCAGATGACTTACTTCCCTGGTAAATTAACCCAACATTTACCTAAGGAATAACACCAATTCTTCACAAACTTTTCCAGAAACTCATTCAGTGAGGCCAGGAATATCTTCATACCAAAACCAGTCAAAGACATCACATGAAAAAAATCCTCAATAAGATGTTAGCAAAACCAACTCAGTGGAAAAAGAATTATTGTCCAAGAACAAGAGGAATTTCTCCCAGGGATGCAAGCTGGTTTAACATCCAACAATCAACTAACGTAATATATCCTATTCACAGAATAAAGGACAAACATCACATGATCACCTCAACAGATATACAAAAAGCATTTGACAGAATCTAGTCCCTATTCAGGATTTTAAAAAAAGAAAAGAAACTCCGCATAAGGTAGGATAAGAAGGGAACTTCCTCAACTTGAGGAAAGGCATCTGTGAAAACTTTACAGCTCGCATCACCCGCAATGGTCAAACACTGAATGCTGTCTCCCTAAGATCAGGAACAGAACACGGACAGCACTTCAATTCAACACTGTACTGAAGGCTCTACCCAGTGCAATTAGGCAAAAGAAAGAAACAAAGACATCCAAATTGGAAATGAAGACGTGAAACTGTCTTGATTCACAGACAACCAGACAACACGATCTTGTATGTAGAAAATCCTAAGGAATACACAACAACATATAAAACTAATATACAAGTTCAACAAAGTCAAATGATAGAAGGTCAATATACAAAAACCAAAGGTATTTCTATATACTAACAAGGAACGCTCCAAGAAATAAGTTGAGAATACAATTCTATTCAAAATACCATCAAAAAGGATAAAATGCTTAGGAATAACTGTAACAAAAGAAATGCAAGACTTGTAAACTGAAAACTACAAAACATACTTGAGAGAAATTAAAGACCTACTTAAATGAGAAATTCCACGTTCATGGATTGGAAAACAAAAGAATTTTTAGAGGGCATTTGTGCCCAAATCAATCTACAAATTCAACATAATCCCTACCAAAAGCCCAGCAAGTACTTCTGCAAAAACTGACAAGCTAATCCTAACATTTATTTGGAAAATCAAAAGACTCAGAATAGACAAAACAATTTTTAAAAACAAGAACAAGCTGGAGGACTTACATTTCCCAATTTCAAAATTTATTATAAAGCTACAGTAATCAAAAGAGCATAATTTTAGCATACGGTTAGACATATAGATCAACGGAACAGAACTGACAGTTCAGAAATAAACCCTTACTGTTACAGGCAACTGACTTGGACGAAGGTGACAAACAATTCAATAAGCAAAGGCTAGTCTTTCAACTAAAGATCCTAGGACAATGGGATATCCACATGTAGAAAGGCCCCTACCCCACACCATACACAAATACCAGCTCAAATGACTGGCTCATAGACCTAAACAGAAGAACTAAAACTATGAAGCTCCTACAAGAAAACATAGGAAAACTATCTTTGTGATCTTGGGTTAGGCAAAGACTTCTTACACATACCAAAAACACAATCCACAGCAGAAAAACTGATCAACTGAATTTCATTAAAATTTAAACATTTGCCTCTTCAAAGGACACTTAAGAAAATCAAAAGAAAAGCCGTGGACTGGCAGAAAATATCTGCACATATCATGTATATGATAAAGGACCTCTATCCAGCACACATAAATAACTCTTACATCTCAATATTAAGGAAAAAACAATGCAACTTGTCATTCCTCTGGAGCTTCAATGGTCCGTTTCTCTTGAACTCCCCTTTTCAGTTCAAGATCACTTGTTACCCTTGACAGACAAGTCAGAAGCCAAACTGGTCCAAACTGCTGCTTTTTCATCCTTCATCGAGATTCCCACAAGCATCCCCAACAAGAACCTATCCTAAGTACCTTGTTTTGCTCTTCTGACTGTTGGCTCCAAGAGAAGCCACCGCAAGTCGCCCTCTGCTGCCATCTTTTCAAACCTGAGTCAAGGCAGACGCCTCCTGTGCAAACACCCTAGTGTGTGCGGACCTCCGCTCCTCCTCGCTCATCCCTGTACCTGCTCCAGTTAATGCTTCCTTTCCCACTGGTCCACCGACACGAGCCGGCCCGCAAGGTCCCGGAGCTTTTGCAGCCGGCTGTCCTAACATCAGAACCCCCCGGGGCCGACCGCCCGAGTGCGGATCCCACTGTACGTACCACTATCAGCTGTGGGGCCTGGGGCCTGTCCCTTGACCTGTCTGAGCCTCCCTCTGTTCCCTGATCTGTGGGGACAACCCCGACCCCCTGGGGAGGTGCGGATGCAGCGGGCCGCCACAAACCCGCCATTTCTGGGCCTCCATCAAGGCGGGCAGCGCCCCTCTCGCCTCCCCCTCTCGTGCCTGCGGCCGCTCGAGGGGCGCCCTCCCAGAGTCTCACCCTCCAGCGTGGCAGCTTCTCAAGGGAGCAAGGGCACGGGGAGGAGCAGTGGCGGCGGCAGGCAGAACTCGCGGAGGGAGGGGCAGCCCACTTCTTCCGCTCCAGCTCCAGGCAGGATGGCAGCAACTCCACCTGGCGGCGCATCCGCGAGACGGGGCTGGGCTAGGCCCAGAGCTGGGCAGCATGAAGGGGGGGCGACCTGCGCCCCGAAAAGATGCAGCCCCCACGAGGGTGCAGTCGGCGCGGGCTGCGCGCTCGCCAACCTACAGGCCCACGGCGCGCCCTGGCCTCTGCCGCCTCCTGCCTGCTCCACTAGCACACCGCCGCCTTTCAGGGCCCTCGCCCCGGCCCAGGGCAGCCCAGCCGGCGCCCCAGCCAGGCCCTCAACGCCGGCGCCATCGCACCTTCAGGCCACCAGTCTAGGCCAACTTGTGTGACCCCAGGCCCTGGCGAATGCGCCGCCACCAGGTTTCCTATTGGCTGAAGGCAAAGGCGCTGAGGGCCCCCAGTGGCGCAGACGGGGGGGTGGCTGGGCTGGGTGGAGCCAGGGACCTGCAATCCTCAGGGTGGTAGATGGGGCCCAGGTCCTGGCCATGCCACCTGGTGCACGACCTTCCTCTGAGCTCCAGCTCCCCCTGAGCACTGTCCCCTCCCCACGCAGCGCACGTTTCCCAAGCATCTGCCCTGTTCGGGCAGGCACAGGGCGCTTTCCTGTCATGAGGCCCTTTACCTCTTGGCATCGGCCTGGGAAACGCTGGAGGGGTGGTGCCCTCCGCGCATATCCAGGTAAGACCTTCCCCTGTCCTGTGTACTCCCTTTGCCACTGTCCATCGTCATCTCTTCCCTGGCCTTGTTGGGGGCGTTCCTGGGCCCCAACAGCTACTAAGCCACTCAGTCCCTGCTCCACCCACAGTGAGCTAGAGGGTAGCTCTTCCTATTGGCATTCACTGCTAAAACCCCTGCAGGCATTCCCCGCTGTCTTCCACAGTGCATCGTCCTCCCCAGCTCTCACCTCGCTCCTCAGCACTTCATCCACTCGAGCAGAGGGCTTCACTTGTGCCTTCTGATCCCAGCGCTGTTTCAGGCCTCCCTACTTTGCAGGCACTGCCTCCAATGCCCTTCAGATGTCTGGCAAATTCCTAGTCATCCTCTAAGATCCAGCACAAGCACCTCCTTTGAACTTCTGTGAAGGCAAGAACTTCAGTTCCTTCAGGTTGTCCTCACCAATGTTGTCCTCCTACAGGTTGGCAGGCAGCCAGGAACAAGGGGTGCCCTCCTGAATGAATGACCAGGAGTCTGGGGCCCTGGGTTCTAGTCCTGGTTCTGCCACTGTTGAGTTGTCTCCCTTTTCTGGATCTCCTGTCTGAAATGAGGGGACGGGTTAAAACAAAAGTCAATACATGAAATGCATTTTTGTAAATGAATGAGCTGTTTTGACTTTATGGCTTGTAGGATGTCTTGCAGCCAGTTATGATCCCTGATGGGCATGGCCAAATACTAGCCCCAAATGCTGAGGGCCAACGCCCTCTGTCTTCCCTCACTTGCTTCCTTCTCTCTCTTTCTCTTGATATTGCTTGATCCCTAGAAGTAATGCAGTTTTAATCTACTCCGAACACCAGTCCAGATTACTTGTTGTCCTGGAATGTGCCTTGTATCCAGTCTGAAATGTGTTTTTACTGTTTCCTGGTGAAATGTGGTTGATGTTTTACTGTTCTGTGGGGCTGTTTTGCAGAGAGTGATCAGGGAAAATTGACTGATAAGATATGGTATCCAGGAGACTGCTCCTCGAAGGCCTCCACCTGCAGCAAATGTAATTAGCCAAAGCTATGAAGTCAGTAGTCTGCTGAGCTATGAGATCTATCCTCTGTTTGCACTGAGGTCGTGATTCCCTTGGACTGCTCCAAATCAGTGAGTGAGGCAGCGATAGACACTCAGGCAGACCTGTTCCTGGGAGGCATGGACTCTTCTGCTGATCTGCTTGTGCTCAAGGACTCCCCAGTGGCATTCTTAAGCCTTCCTTAGACTATACAGCAGTGTAGGACACTTGGACCCATCCTTCCCTCTATCTCCCCCTCATTTAGATTCAGACTTGCATCATGGCCTGATGACTCTCCCACTTTGCCAGGCTCCCCGACCCCATTTTCTGTTACAGAAACATTTCCCCTCATAAAATCCTTGCCCGTTTAATCCTGTCTTGGTATCCACCTCTCAGAGGACATTTGAGCCAAGGCATGAAGAAATGAAGAGTGAGCCATTTACACATCCTGGGTAGAGGTTCTAGGCAGAGGCTACCTCAAGTACAGAGGCCCAGAGGTGAGAGACTTCTTGGGGGTGTGTGCTGCAAACCAGCCCAAATACCACCAGCTAACCCAAAATAGTCCTGCCCAACTTTTACATTGCTTTTGGTAGAGAAGAGAGCCAGCAAAACTTTGCCTTGCTAATGGTTAGCTAAATCCCACAACCTCATTACCAGGTTATAATGCAAGCGAGTCTCACCTGAAATGTTGTCATACAAGCACACATTTACTTAAAAATATTCCTTAGGAATCAGGGAATGAAAGAACTCGTAAATCCTATTCTGTAAGCTAAGCAAAGTCTCAGCTCTCTGTCCTTTTAGATGAACCAACCAGCCACATGCTTGCAAGATTTTCTTAAGGCAAATAGCACAGTCCAGAAACAGAATTTTTGTTTCCTTTTTCACAGCAGTTGGCATTAAGCTTGATAGAGCTGCTTGGCGATCAAACCTCAGGCAGACCTGTTCCTGTGAGTCATGGACCTGGTTCTGCAACCTCCTCTTTTCACTCAAAACTACATTGGAGATACTTTTGTAACAATTTGCTTGGACCCATTCTTTTTCACTGTTACATGTTAGTATGAGTAAACAACATCTCCTTTGACTGTTTTTCTTTTGGTGCACATTTGGGTTGTTTCCAGTTTTTGCTATTACAGTATTAAAACTCTTGTTTTAATTCTCACGTCAACAAATGTCCTTTTTCTAATCTATGGAATGCTAAGTTTGTCCCGTTTTGTGCTTCTCCTTGGTGCTTTTGCTCTTTAGAATGGCCCTCAAATGTAGTGCTGAAGTGTTGTGTAGTGTTCGTAAGCACAAGGAGCCTGTGATGGGCCTTTCATAGAAAATGGTTGTCTTAGATGAGCTTCCTTCAGGCATGAGTTATAGATAGTGCTGTTGGCCGAGAGTTCAACTAATGAATCAACAATCTATATGAAATAAGGTGTCTTTCAAGAGACACACAAAAGACAAGGTTGTGCATTGAGAGGTTCCCAAACATGTCACGACCAGAGGCTGCAGAAACCTCACCTTGTCCTTCCCCTGGGAGCACTGGTTCATTCTTGCTCATGCAGTGTCAGTGAAGAATTGACAGAACATAACTCTTCCAAATAAGGAGGATCAATGGTAACAGAATGGAGATATTTTCAAACCTCTCTTTTAAAAACCATATCTACAAAGCAGGTACCTTCTCAACTAACTGTTGAACTGTTGTCTTTACTTTGAAAGGAGAGTGTTTTTAACAGTATTCACTAGGATGCATATCTTTGATGGCCACTTATAGCAAAAACCTCAGCAAATTTGGGACGATTGTCTTTTTGCAAAAGACAATGTGCACAGAATACATATATTAACGTCAAGACGATAGTTACCTCTGGGGAGGAAAGAGAGAGGGAAGAAAATGGTGTCGTCCACTGTGTAATATTTCTTAAAAAACGACATCAATAAGGTGTGCTCTGTTAAATCTCAGCAAAGAGTAAATGGTTTCTGTTATCCTATTCTCCTTCTAAGTATATTTAAAATCAATATGTAACTGGAACTGAGATGAAATAACACTACTGTAATAGATGCTCTTTGCTGGAGTTCTCCCACCATCTGATGGACATGTCATGATGGGTTGATGATGTCACTGACCCCATCTAAAGGTCAGGACACGTTGTTTACCAGCTGTGGAGCTAGAGAAGGCTCAGTCACCAACAGCAGAGCCAGAGTTACCTCAACCTACAAAGTTAGAGCCACATAGCACCAGATCCTGCTCCAGCTGTGGACTAGTGAGAGCTCTGGTGCCAGCTCTAGAGCTCAGTTGTGGCCAGATCAAGAACGAGAGCTCCCTCCAGCTCCCACACTTGACCAGCTCCAGAGCAGCAGCCATTTCCATCACTAGCTCCCGCACCAAATCTGTCAACAATGCAGAGCTAGAGTCCGTCTCAGGACCGGAACTAATTCTAGAATCAGGTCAGGCACCATCGCCTGAGTCAGACCGAGCTCCAGCCCCAGATCAGGTCCAGCTCCTGGGCCAGTTGCACAGCCAGAGCTGGTGGGATCTCCAGCATCAGCCACAGCAGTGGATCCAGCGCTAGAGCAGCTGCAGCACCGCCCTCATCGCCAGCAATTAAGGCCTGGCCGGCTCCAGCTCCACACCAGAGCTGTCCTTCACCTTGCCTGTGAGGGCAGGATGTCTTTTCCCTTTTCAATGTTTTATAATTTTTTATGTTCTATGTGTTCAAATTTAGATTCAATAAAGTTTAATGTTTTCTTCACATAAATTTCTACATTTCAGAGCCGGCCATTAACTACATTCTCTATGCTGTGTACCGTCACTGTTATCTAGTTCCAGATCATTGCTTCGCCCCACCAGAACCCCTGTACCCATGAAGCAGCCATGCCCCCATATCCACTCCCCCACCTCCTGACAAGCACTGATATGCTTCCTGTCTCTGTGCATTTCCCTGTCACTGGTGTGGCTGTCCTGAGAATAGCCAACCCTCCTTTGGCCCCTCACCCCCATGCTGAAGACCCCTGAGGATGCCAATGTGTTCAGTACCATGAACCCGAAGCCTAGTATGAATTTGACTTGAAGAAGCCCACTGTCGCCAAGGGGGTGAGGTCAGGCATGGAGCCAGCTCAACCCGGCCTCACATGAAGAGGAGGGACTCGATATTGCCAAGGGCAACTTCTCCTCAGTCCCTAGTGTTGTTCAGCCACAGGGCCACACTCCCCAGGGTCTGGCTAGCTGGGGAGACGAGCACGTACATACTAGAGTGACAAAAACCAGGTGGCCATCTTTTCTGTCCAACCCGCTGGCCCAGGCTACCCAGGAGCAGTTTCACCATGAACCTCTCGTGCTGCAGGCCTGATGTCTGCCAGTCAGCAGGCTGTCCTGGCCTCCCATGGACCACTGGCAGCCCTAGGTGCCTTCTGCTCTCCAGGGTGCAAAGGAGTAGCTGACCTTTGCCAAGGAGTTCTGCCCATGGGCATAAAGCCCTGCCTGCCACTGAGGCACTGCCCTCTGTGCACCTCCCTCACACCTTCCCAGGTGCGGGTCACTTGCATCTGTGACTTCAGGTGTCCCAGAGTCCCCACTCACCCAGTGGGGGTGACCTCTGCAAACGCAGCCCTTCCATCCAGCCTCCAAGACTCCAGGCCTCAGCAACCTCCCTGTCTCCTGCAGGAGCCTGTGCAGTGGATGGCTCTCACTGCATAAAGGCTGGAGCCTCAGCTGCCTACTGGTCTCCTGCAGGAGAAAACAACATTGTTTTCTTGATTTTTTTGGCGTGTAGTCTGATAGAGCAATGTTACTTCCTATTTGGTAAGCTCTATAGAATTTAGATTATGACTGCTAAGTTTCCCCTTTAGCATTTTCAGCTGTCCCAGTAAGACATTTGGATACGATACAGATTCTAGAACACTTGACTCTACTCTCTGCCAGTGAACTTATACCATATGCAGAAGTATTAACATCCAATATGAACCACTTATTGAATTCAGGGGTTCTGTGGAGAATGCTTCAGTCAATAAACTATGGATGGTTCTTAATACCGTGATGCCTAGAAGGTAATTTCAGTGTATTGTTACACGTAATAGATAAGTGTATAGCAGTGATTATATACAATAACCTAAACTGAATGATTGAAAAAAATTGTTGAGTGTTTAACAATATAAATCCCCTCTGAAGACTACTAATTAAAGAGTCATTATAACTTTCAGAAAAAGCATAAATTTGATCTTAAGAAACAGAGAGAAACTATAAAGTATTTCCAACTTGAGAAACTTCTTTAAAAGTGAGTTCTCCTCTATAGACATCTGTCATTTGTGGCTAATTGTGATTTAGATCACTATTGTGTCTTGCATCATTGTGGTGGCTCCAAATTTTGATGCACATTAAAATCACATGGAGAGCTGTTAAAACTCTTGATCCCCAATTGTAACCCATGCCAATTAAGTCAGAATGTCTGCGGTTGGGAGTCAGGCGTTAGTATTTTTTTTTAAGATTCCCCAGTTGATTCCATTATGCAGCAATGTTTAGAGAACACTTGATTAGATATTTCTTCTTTAGTCAAATGGGTCTCTGCTGGTCCATAGATTGCATCAGAAACACCTGGTCAGCTCTGAAAAACAGGATACTGGGCTGGCCTTCCCTGAGATATCAGATGCTTAATGTCCAATCAAGTAATTTCGATGTGAAAAATAAAAGCATACACTTAAAAAATACTTTAAGAATATTCATATTTTTAAACAAGGCAGTTTTGTAGTCTTCTAAGATTAAATACAGCGGTCCTGTGTTCTTTTGTTTTGTTTTATTTTAAACTGAGGCTTTGGAATATTTTATGTGAGTAGGAAACCTCTAGGAGTTCAAAAAGTTGAAATAAATGGTTTCTAACTAAATGCAGCGCACATTCTTGGATCAGTTTTCAAAGGCTGGTCAAAACCTGCTGTGTTTAAATAACAACATGCTGTTTTTCATCACATTCGTTGATGATGTAAACAAAATGTGTAACTTTATTAGTAAATGTTAAGATTCATGTATTTTAAGTTAAGCTTACAAAATTTGTCACAATGTGATTTTTTTATTCAAGTGAAAACAGATGTGTGCAGCTATTTTGAATATTGGTTTATAAACATTCATATTCTTTATCAAATGAACTTGTAGTTTTTTGTGTTTTCTTTCACTACTGTTCACCTGAAAGGAACAGTTAAAGGGACTGGAATCCAGGACTGTCTGGCTCCAGAGCCTACGTGTATCCATTTCTGTTAATGCCACACACGTCAAATGGCCATACAAGGCTAGAATCGGTTGAGAGTCTTAGGAATTGAGCGGAGGAAAATCGAAAATCGTAGCAGTTTCCCTGGAGCAGTTACTTAAACGATTTGATATTTAAAAAAATTGTAAAAGCAGAATAAAAATTTTAAGATATTTTTAAGTATTGATAAATTATCCTTCATCCCACTGTTTTAACAGTAAGTTATATTTTTTATACTTTCCATCTTTCTTTATGCATATATATTTTCACATAATGGAATTCATAAGACCCAGTAGGGAGTCTGCTTTCTTTCATTTAACTTTATATGAAACTTTTTGCAAGTTGTTTACTTTTTTTTTAAAGATTTTATTTATTTTTCCCCCCAAAGCCCCCGTAGACAGTTGTATGTCATAGCTGCACATCCTTTTAGTTGCTGTATGTGGGACTCGGCCTCAGGATGGATAGAGAAGTGGTGCCTCGGTGCGCGCCCGGGATCTGAACCCGGGCCACCAGCATCGGAGCACGCGCACTTAACCACCAAGCCACGGGGCCGGCCCGAAAGTTGTTTACTTTTGATAATTATTTTATTGGCTTCCTAATGATCAAACTGATGTATCATAACCGTATAGGGTGCTATTTCTAGACCGGGAGGTTGATGACTTTTTTCAGGATTACAATAGGCAATGTTATCAATTTAGGTATTTTTACTTTTTCTTTCTTTTAGATTACTCATTTAGGATAAATTTTTGAGCCTGAGATTACTAAATTAAAAGGTAGAATTTATTTTTAGCACTGTACATTTTGCAATTGGGGAAGATGCAGTAAAACTGAAAGGGAAGCAAACAAATCCACTCTCCTCCCGCTGCTCCCCCTGCAGCAAACCTCTCCCCAAACTAGGTGCTCAAACTTGAGAAACTGTCTCACGTTTTACTTTTTTGAGACACTCGTATCGGAGCCAAGCTTAGGCTATTCAGAAATTGACAAAATCACAATTTGGAGAGATCACGATTAACTCCCTACCTTTGAGGAAACTGAAATGTTCTTCATGGCAAAGAATAACAACCCGGTTTTAGGAGGGACAGAAGGCGGATGAGCCTTGATGGAGCAGAAGTGACTGGGGCGAGAGCGCTCTACAGATTCGCTCTGGTGGAACTCGCTATCCGGGGAAGCCTGGAACATCCTGAGGTTCTGCGGCCACTCGTCAACCAGCCTTGTCCTCTGGCCAGGCTCAGGCATTTGGTAGTTCCCGCCTCCGTCTGTGCGACACCCGGGCCGCCATGAAGTTCGGAAACGTGAGCTGAGCGGCACTGACCGGCGCTCTGGGAAGAACCTGGCAAGGCTTCAAAGGGTTTCCTTTCGATGGTCTACAGACCTGAAGAATGAGACTGCGAGTTTCCAAGGAAACGGTTGCACGGGTTAAGTTGCCGGTTTCAAAATCTCAAAACGGAGAAGACTTTTCCTTTAAACCCTGCGATCTGCTCGCGTCCCTCCCTCTTCAAGCGTTCGCCTCAGGGCCACGAAATACTTTGCGTTGGTTTTTATTGCGGAGGCTTCCCTCGGGGGCCAGCGTTCTCGCCCCCAAACCTCACGCCGGGATTGGTTGGTTGGTTTCTGTTCTGGTGGGTGATTGGGTGCTGGGAGTCGAGGGGGTGGGAGGCGGGAATTCGTCCGCAAGAGCGCTTGCGCGCGGCCTGGAGAGAGCGGAGGAGGGAGCAGGTGAGGAGCCAGAGTCCGCGCTCAGCCAGGGAGTGGCAGCCCGGTGAGGAGGCGAGAGGTTTGGGGCCTCTCCTCTCTGCCAGGCTCCGCAGTGTGTGCTCGCAGATACCATTTCCTTTTCTCCCAGGACTCGGAGCCCAGGCAGCGCTGCCTCGGTTTTCCTCAGAACAGGCCAGCCTGTCTCTCCTGGGGCTGCGTGCAGCCTGCCCGAAGAGAGCCTTCTGCTCTCGCCTGGCCGCCGTGCGGGCCGTCGGGGTGACCGCGTCCCCGGGCCTCGGGGTTCTGAACACGCGGAGGCCGGAGGGAGCCTGTCCCGACCCCTGGGGAGAGGCCCCGGGCCCCCTTGGCCCTCCGCTGACTCGTGGCGGCGGGGACGACGGCGGGAGGTGGATGGGGGCTCGTGCTTTATCCACTGGGGGATTGCGGTGACTTGGGGGCGGGGTGGATTTCTAGGCTGTATCTGAGGAACTAGCCGGCGTTGCGTTATTGGCTTCGGTGAAGGGGTTAGAGTCCACCAAATCTCTACTCAAGAGTTGCACAGATAGAGTCACAGAATATTAGAACTGGGAAATACCTCAGAATAGTGGTTATTAGCTTGTTTTGGAACACAGGCTAGGGGTCAGGGTATAATTGGCTTCATAAGCTGTTGAATTACCCCTTTAACCATCCCTCCATCCCCAGGTCGAATTTACCGTTTTTTTCCACTATTGCAAGGAAGTCCTCAGTTGATAACAGTGCATATCAGTGTCCCCTCTGTTTTCAGTTATTTTATTAGGATATAGTTCTGGGAATGAGAAATCCACGGACTTTCTCTTCAGAGAAACGCAGTCATGTACCAAGACTTCTGCACGCAATAGCAAGAGAGCACAGTCTCTGACTTCCGTCTCTGGATCCTAGATTAAGCACAGGTGGTTTAGAAGAGGTGGGGATTAAAGTAGATCACCTCATCTGTGTCAAATACTGGAGTTTAGGCACGTTCTATCCATTACCTTACTTAATTCTTAACTCAATGCCTGGCTAATTTTCATCAAAACTCTATCAGGTAGATAATCTTATCTCCATTGCACAGATGAAGAAACAGACTGAGGTTCAGTGATTCACACAGTGGGACTCACACTTAAGCTTGCTTTACTCCAAAGCCCATTTTCTTTTCATTATACCCTTCTGACCTTTAAATCAGAATTATCAAGCACCTACTGTGTGCCGAGGCATTTTCTCCCTTACAACAGCTTTTCAATTAGGGATTATTACAGATAAGGATCTTAGTCTAGAGAAGTGAAGACATGATCAAGGAAACACATCTGAGTTGTGGGAACCTGATCTAGAACTCGTACTTCTACCTCCTGGTCCACAGCTTTGGCAGAGTAGGGATACAAATCCGGATTTGTCAGATTCTGAGACATGTTCTCAACCACTGTGATGGTTAAGACTAGGAAATTTTTTTACTTGCATTTGTTTCGTTTATACATTTAGGAATCCCCTTTTTATTTCTAGACTTCTGTCCTAGTCTAGTTGGGTATCTGGTTTTCTTTGAATGGCATTGTTTCAGTCTTGATTTTCGTTTCTGCTGCAGTTAGGAATCTAAGTAAACAAGAAAGCATGACTCTTCAATATGGTCTGAATATACAGTTGGTGGGGTGAAGATGAACTTTCCTTGTAAAGCTTGTCCATCATAGCTTGCTATAATGAATTCTGCAAATATTTTTCATACTTAAGTCTTCGTTAAGATAAAGATGCTGATAATTCATAACGTATACTGAATCTGTGACTACATTCATTTTCTCAGATAGTAAATGGATTGAAAATATTTGCTGGGTTCATGGAAGAACATGTAACCTTTCAAAAAATAATCCTGATTGCTATAAACTGTATATGGTTAGGAGGCAAAGGGGAATATTCTGAAAACTATTCTCAGCTCATTTGGCACTTCTATTTACTTTACGGAATTACTACCTTCTACAAAGTATTTACTGTCTTTTACACAGAATACTATATTTCTCACAATATTTTTTGAGATGTTTCAATCATATAGAAAATTAATAGACAAATGAGTAAGCCAACTTTCCAGAGTTGTTCAATCTTAATCTTTTGCCATATTTACTTTATACCTTGTTTGCAAGTAACATTACTAGTATGCTGAATTTATTCTTTTTCTTTCCTAGACGTGTTGTTATACTTTTGTTACATACGTATGTATCCGTAAACAATATAGAGCATTACTTTACCTGTTTATAAACTTTGTACAATGATATGATACTGTACCTATATTTGTTCAGAAGTGTTTTTAGTTGCTTAACATTATTTTTAAGAAGTAGCCTTATTGATTGTTCATCTATTTTAATTGCTGCGTAGTATTCCATTGTATGAATATACCAGAAATTTTTTATCCATTTTCCTTTGACAGACATTTAAGTTGTTTACATTCTTTTGCAATTATAAACAATGCTGCTATGAACTTTCTTATGCATGTTTCCTTATGTTCCTGTGGGACAGGTTTTGGATATATACATAGGACTGGACTTCCTGGTGTTGGGTATCTTCAACTTTGCTAGAAATTGTTAATTTCTGTCCAAAGTGGCTGTAGCGATTTACACTCCCCCTAGCAGTATCCTCCATTAAGTTTTCATCCATGATATTAGTGTACTCTAGTTTTACAGAAATGACGGTGCTTGCATCATTAAGGTACAAATTGCTTTGTTCATTTCTTTTATGCCTATATGCTTTTAAGTCCAACATAATTTTAGGGAGAAAGATAAAGGCATAAGGTCTAGATTGAACTAAATACTAATTCTCCCTTCTGCTATTGCTATGTTCCCTCAAGTACAACCTTACTTCTTGTTGTGTTTGTACTTGTGATGGAGACAGACCCTAATGAAGTAAATTGTTTACTGATTATTTTTTTATTGTTTTTGTGTCAATAGATTGTCCGAGGATTAAAAAGTAAGCAGCACTGTTTGTTGGAGAGCCCTACAGAAAGTGGGAAAAGCTTAGTTTTACTTTGTGCTGCTTTAGCGTGGCAACAGTCTCTTCTTCGTGGTAAGTATTTGGTTGATATATTCAGCTTGATTATTGGGACTGGAAAAAAATATAATAAAGTACTTTTTATCCAGAATGATTCATTTAAAGAAATAGCAGTAACTAAGAATATACTTTTGGTCTTTCTTTTAATCCTCCCTGCTTGATATTTTAATAAGTCTGAATATAAACAAATACTCAAGTGGTTGTGCCTTTATTACATTATTAATTTTTGACTATTATCTTTTTGTAAGTTATGCAAATTGATGATAATTTCTCTATAAATGTCTCTGACATCATAAGTGTTTCTCTCCTGTCCTAATTTGATGCTACAGATAGGGTGACCAACTTGTCCAGATTTGCCAGGTACTTTCCCAGGTTTAGCACTGAAAATCTTACAGCCTGGGAAATCTCCCAATCCTGGGCAAATTCGAGTGCTTGCTCACTGTAGCTGCAGAGGATGATTAATGTCTTTTGAATTAGAAATATTATAAATAGAGGTTCTTTCACTTTTAGGGAAGCCAGCGGATGAAAGCTTAAGCAAAAAAGCTGAAGTACCATTGTCACGTGGTTGTACGTGCCATTCAAAGAATTTTACAAACGATGACGAGGACCGAGGAACTTCACGTCATTTCAGCAGTCCAAGTACACCACCTTCTGAAAGAAATGGCACTTCATCAACTTGTCAAGGTAGGTTATATTTTTGCCTGGGTCTGTTGGTATCTGTAGTAGGAACCTTCATTACTGTTGTTATGAGACCTAATTTGATAAATTTGATGAGCATAATTGATTAGGTACCTCCAGATAATTTCTCTGGAATTATTTTTAGAGAACACAAGAGTGGTCAGAAATCCTTGGACTACTTTATTCTTGGCTTGGCTTTTAATTGATTTGGACATTTTGCTAGCTTAAATCATTTTTTGAAGCAGGCAAGGCAAAATAAATGATATTCAGAAATTGATGTTATTTGTAGGCAGGATTGTTAATTATAGGTTAGAATTTTAGAAAACATTGATTTGTATTGTAAGACAAAATCTAGTTAGCCTCATTCATTCTTGATAAGTTTGCATGAACTTCTGAAGCCAGTATCCTGTATGAGGATGAGATATGTTTTAGGTATGATCCTTGACTAGTTCTAATTAGGTTTATTTAAGAGAAATATATTAAGACTAACATAAGACTATTCATTTTTAAAACATATTTCTCTGGCTTTGACTATATGGAAAAGATTGATCGTTATTTGCCTAAGCCAGAAACCTAGGAGACATCCTGTACACGTTGCTCTACCTTATTTCTCCATGCAAATCTCTATCTCCATTGACAACTCCCTGGTCCAAACTACCATCTCTTGTTTAGTGCATGCAACAACTTCTTTTCCTGCTTTCACTCATGCCATTCTTTAACTAATCACTGGCAGGGAGAAAAGAGGTGGCCATGACTGACTGAAGTCTCAACAGTATCCACTTCCTAAAATCAAGAATGGAGTCATCTTGCTCTAAAGCACATGACTATGTGTGGATGAGGGTGTCTGCTGGAACCCAAGTGTGATTCTATTAGGAGTGAGGAAGAGGAGATGGAATAGTTACTGGAGAGGTGACCAATAGTGTTGTCTACACTGTTTTGACCCTTATCCCTTTTGACTTCCTTGCCATTCCTTCAAAGGGTCATGCTTTCTTCTGCCTCAGAGCCTTTGCTTGTGTTAGTGTCTCTTCTGAGGAAAGTTACATCTTCAACTTGTTATCCTCCTCTTCCATTAGGAGTTGCTTAAGTGTCGCTTCTTTGAGGGAGCCATACTGACCATTCCGTTAGATCAGATTTGGTTTCCCTGTTATTTTGTGTCATCTCACTGTGTTTGTCTCCTTGACAACACTTGTCTGTGAAGTTTTTATTATCTATGTGTCTGTGTGCATCTTTTATTAATCTCTGCTTCCCCTAGCAGACTGTATTCTCCATGAGGTCAGGAACCATGTCAGTTTGTTTACAATTGTAACCCTGGAACCTAGCAGAGTGCTTGGCATATAGTTGGTGCTAGATAAATATTTGTTGTGTGAATGAATGGAGTTGATTTTGAGCTAATTATAAGAACTATGGTTTACACTATTTATATACAAACTGTATTATTTTTAGAAAAGCTTTATTGAAATATACTTGAGAAAACAAACTGCATTTATTTAAATGGTATGCTTTGATAAGTTATGACCTCCACCATAAGTTGTACCTCCATGAAACATTCAGTCAGTGTCAAGATAGTGAACATATCCATTACATTCAAAAGTTTTCTCATGCACCTTTGTTATCCCTCCTTCCCACCCCTCTGTGACTTACTCTTCCCAAAGAACCACTGATTTGCTTTCTATCACTATAGATTAGTTTGCATTTTCGAGAGTTTATATAAATGGAATCAGACAATTTGTACACTGATTTTGTCTAGCTTCTGTCACTTAACATGATTCTTTTGAAATTCACCCATGTTGTGTGTATCAACAGTTTGTTCCTTTGTGTTGCTGAGTAATGTTCTGCTCTGTGGATATACTACAAATTGTTTATCCAGTCACGTGTTGATGTATATGTGAGTTGTTTCTAGTTTGGGGCTATTACAAATAAAGCTGCTATGAACATTTGTATGTAAGTCTTTGTTATGGACATGTGCTTTCTTTTTTATGGGCAAATACCTAAGAGTGGAGTGAGTGGATCACTTATGTTTAACTCTTTAAGAAACTTCCAAACTGTTTCCCAAATTGTTTATACATTATAACATTTTACATTCCCAACAGCAGTGTCCGAGAGTTCCCATTTCTCTACATCTTTGCTTACACTTGGTATGGTCAGTCTTGTCAGCCATTCTAATAGGCATGTAGTGTTGTATCTCATTGTGGTTTTAATCAGCATTTCCCCGATAACTTATGATGTTGAGCGTCTTTTCGTGTGCTTATTAGCCATCTGTATATCTTCTCTGATAAAATGTCTGTTCGAATATTTTGCCTGTTTTTTTTTTATTGTTAATTTTTGAGAGTTCTTTATATATTTTGAATACAAGTGTTTTTCTATCAAATATAGTTTTAGTTTTTACCGTTAGGTCTAAAATCCATTTCGAGTTATTTTTGGTATATGGTGTCAGGTATGGATCCAAGTTCATTTATTTTGCCTATGGATATCTCATTGTTCAGCACCATTTATTGAAACGGCTACCCTTTATCCACTGCATTGCCTTTGTGCCTTGGTAAAAAATCAGTTGTCGATATATACACAACTTGCATTTTAACATCATTGTGAGTTTGGGCTGTTTAGAATAGTCTCTTGAAGCATCAGATGCAGTAAATCAGGGTTGTATTCTTTATATTTTTAAGCAAATTCTTTAATAATATATAAGCTAAATACAGAAAAGCATGAAAATCCTAAGTGTATAGCTTGATGAATTTTCACAAAGTAAACACAGTCATGTATCTACCACCTAGATAAAAATAGGACATTCCCAACACCCTGCAGCCCCTTCTCATGCTCTTTTCTAGTCACTCTCCTTTCTCTGCGCAGGTAATTGCTCTCCTCCCTTCTGTCACCATTGATGAGTTTTGCCTCTTTATAGAAATGGAGTGATATCTGTACTCTTGAGTCTGCATACTTTTGCTTAACATTGTATTTTGGGGATTCATTTGTGTTGTTGCATATAGTAGTAGTTCTTGTTGTGGTATATTATTTCCTTCTATGAACATATCACAGTTTATTAATCCGTTCTGCAGTTATTAGACATTTGGATGGTTTCTCCTTTAGGCTTTTAATGTTTTTATGAGCATTCTTGTTCATTCTTTTGCAAATAGGTAAGTACTTTCTGTTGGATATATCCCTAGGAATGGCATTGCTGGTCATAGTGTATGGATATGTTCAGCTATAGTAGAGACTGCCAACATTTTCCAAAGTGGTTGAACCAGTTTATGCAACCCCTTCACTACATCCAGTAGTATATGGGAATTACTTTGTTCAGCAGTCTTGTTAAGACTGCTTGATATGTCCAGTCTTCTAAAATTTTAGCCATTCTGGTGCATGGATGGTGTTCTTGTGAGTTTGAATTGGTATTTCTCTGGTGACTAATGAGGTTGAGAATCTTCATATATGTTTATTGGTCATTTGAATATTCCTTTTAGTGAATTGTCTATACAGATTGCCCATATTTCTATTGGGTTGTTTCTTACTGATTTTTATGAGTTTTTTTTTTTTGATATATTCTGGCTATGTCTTGTTTCTTTATAACTTTGTATTTTAAAGACTTAACCCCTCCAATAAGCTTCCTGCAAATGTCCCTGCTGTAGAGAACAGGAAGATAAACCTTTTGGTCTATGCAAATAATATGATTTTTTTTTTTTAATAAATTGAGGTGAATCTCATTTGGCATATGGCAGTTCAGTTTTTCTAAAACTAAATTATTGTTTCTGGTAGATGTTCCCTGGCCTTCAATGGGCCCATACCAATTTGCCCCTTGATTTATTTGGGACAGGGTTTCTCAAAAGTGACACTATTAAAATTTGAATGGGATAATTCTTTGTTGTGGCAGCTGTCCTGTGCACTGTGGGATGCTTAGCAGCATCTCCCAGGCCTCAACCCACTAGAGGCCAGTGGTACCTACCCCCCACTTTGTGACAACCAAAAATGTTTCCAGACGTTGCTGAATGTCCCTGGGGTGGGAGGTGAGGGTGTTAAAATTGCCCTGGTCGAGAACCACAGATCTAGATTTGTTTTGTGGGTATTTTACCAGTTTGCCAGGAAATTACAGAGCTGAAAACTACGTGTGTTTTCTAAAATACATATGGAAATACAAAGGACTGAGAATAGCCAAGATATTTTTTAAGCAGCAGGTCAAGGTGAGAAGACTTGATCTATGAGATATCCTGATTTATTATATATAAAGCTATAGTAACTAAAGCACTTTGGTATTAGCACAGTGTTAGACCAGTGGAAAACAGTAGAGAACCCAAATCCAGTTCCACGTGTATCCAGAAACTTGATTTCTTTTAATAGAAGTTCTCTTACAGAGCAGAGGGCAAAGGAGGGGCGTTTCTTTAAGTGGTCCAGGGACTATTAGATATCAGTATGGAAAAAATTCAAATTGGAACCCTACTTTACTCCATATACAAAAATCCATTCCAGGTAGACTAAAGACCTAGGCATAAAAGGCAAAACTATTAAGATGTTTGAATATAGTGGTTTTCAAATGATGTTCTTAAGAGTCTTAGAAAAAACATGGCTTGTAGTGGGAAGGGGACAGTGGATCAGGGAAGTTCTAGGTCTTGCGTGCTCTTTTGGAAATTTTAAATGCTATTTCTTAAAAAACTGTAGTCCTCCTCAGAAAAGGCTTGAAAACCCGTGCTGTGTGGCACAGATAGCCTTCTATGTTTGTGCAGAATCAAACTTGTTTTTTTTTTGAAAATAGTATTGGATTTGCTTATAGGGCTTTCTGCGCTAGTAGTCTGTAAATCCTTCAAGACCAGGGGCTGGTTTCTTTTCATTGTTTTTCCATGGGGTCTGGAATTGTATGGACTCAATAAAATAAATGCTTGTTAAATGAATTCAAACACTGGGAGTGGAGGGAATGTATAGAGAAGAGCAGAGAGGAAGGAAGGTTCTTTGAAGAACACTCTCATTTACAGAAAGGGTGAAACCATTGTATTGGAATAGTTAAGAACCGTGTTACAGACATTAAGGAGAAAGCAAATGCATTTATTCTGTTGCAAGAATACAGAGTGTTATGTTTGGCTGCATACCTAGAGGTTATGCTTATGGATTTTAGAATCAGACAGCAGGAGTCAGTCATATCTAGGCTCTGCCTCTTACTAGCTAAACAATATTGGGCATGAACTTGACTTCTTTAAAATCTAGTATTCACACTTATAAAATGGGAATAATATTATTCGGTGATTTAAGAGGTCAGTGATGACCTTGAGATAGAGCTTTCTGCATTGCGGGATTAAAAGCTAGATTATAGGAGCTTGATTCTACTATATTGTTAAGCCTAAAGAACATTGAGAAGCTCAGTAGGAAACAAACATTGAGACGCTGTAAGGAACGATTTTTATAGAAATGAAATACATTTTCTTGAGAGAATCTTACAGTTATATTTTTTAAGCCACGTTATTGGGAGTGGTCTACAAAAGCATAAAGCTACAATTGGACTTTCCTGTTGAAAGTATATTTCTCAAAATGTTTGCTATATCTTTGTTAAGGTAAACTGAGTGGTAAAGTGCTTTTAAACATGTTGAGCATTTCATGTTTTAAAGTATGTTATGAAATTTTTAGAAATAAATTATACATCTTGATTCCAATTTTTTTCTAGAAACTTTTCCTGGAGCAACCCCTGATGGCCTAGCGGTTAAAGTTTGGCACGCTCCACTTCGGCGTCCCAGGTTCAGTTCCCAGGCACGAGCCACACCACTCGTCTCTCATTGACTATGCTGTGGCGGTGGCTCGTGTAGAAGAACTAGAAGGACTTACACGTAGAATATAGAACTATGTCCTGGAGCTTTGGGAAGGAAGAGAAAAGAGAGGCAGATTGGCAGCAGATGTTAGCTCAGGGCAAATCTTTCCAAGCAGGGAAAAAAAAAGAAAAAAATTGCCTAAGTGTAAGTTATTTATACTCATTTTTTATGACTTCTTATATAAGACTCTCCTGAAAAAAACTATACTGGCTGCAAAGCTATCTGCCATTAAACAGGTATCTGTATGGAGAGATGAAAATGGTGATTTTCAAGTAGAGAAGAATTCAACCCTTATAAACTACACAGCAGGTAAACAGAATTTGTTGGCAGTGAAATATTCCCGTTAGTTCTAGTAGAAAAAGGTAGCCAAGCATCAATCAAGATTTCAGTGGTGCTTGTAGAGAGTAGTTGAGTCATGTCACAGACGTAAATTGTAAATTATTGTAACTTCATTTTATATAGTTACTCATTACAAAGGAGTTTATTATTATACTAGATTATTGAGGCTAACATCATTAAAATGAAACTGCATGGTGCTTTCTTATATAAGAGGAATTTGACAGTAAACTATTTACTTAAGGCATATACTGATAGTATAGCTACTTTGTACTTTTAATTCTTCTGTTGTTTTGATCTAATAATGGCATTTTGGGGGGTCAAAATAACTTTTTTTAGAAACCTTGATACAACCATATGCTGTCTTCAAAATCTTACTTCAAATAAAGCAATAGAGGTAAGTTGGAAGTAAAAGCATGGAATACATAAAGAAATAATAAGGGAATTATGGTGCCAGTTATCAATGGATTGCCCCTGTGTAACAACGTCAGACTGTTGGCCTCTGTTGTCTGTTCTGCAATAATGGAGCTGCACCCAGTAGACATTTCTCTTTTGCACCTGGCAGGGGTTAAGCTTTGTCAGAGAAAGTTTAGGACAAAGGGCCTTCCTTCCTAATTCCAGGGTGCTTCCATTCTTTCCTTTTTCTTTCTCCTGCAGTACAACCAGCAGTGGCACAATTCAGGGGTGTTTACAGGGACTCACCCACAGTGGGTGATCCACAGTGGATTCAGTGGATCCCCTTGGATGGCTTAATAAGGAGAATGAGTGGCACCTCTACAAGTGGAATCCCAGTGAATCCAGTAGGCATCCCAGCCTCAGCCTACCTGCCCCTGGGAGGGGACAGGGCTTTCCTGTTTGCCAGTCACAGCCTGCTGTTCCCTACCTGCTGAGCTCTGCCCTGATCAGGGACCGGTACTGGCCTTGGGAAACATGACAATCTTCTCCACCATCCCTGTGCTGCAATCATTCCTTCTCCAACAAGGCCTGAAGGCAGCCTTGGTGAGGGGGTCCTCTCCCAAATTTGTTTCTTTCTTAACTACTCTACTGTAATTCTGGGCTATTCTCTATAGTTCCCTTTAAAGGTTTATGGTTAATTGTTCATTATATAAACTGTCCCTGCTCAATCAATGGGTTGGTTTCCCTGTCCTGAGTGAACACTGATTCTTATCATTATATATTATTTTATAAGGTGTTAGTGTTAAGGGGAAAAATGAAAGGGGAACAAGTTGGATAGGGAGTGTCAGGACAAGAGGATAGTTTATATTTTAAATGACATGGTCAATACAGCCTCACCAAGATGACATTTGAACACAGAATTACAGATAGTGAAGAAGATGAGGCATGAAATCATCATGTGGAAGAGGATTCCAAGTGGAAGGAACATAGAGTGCAAGTCTACAGATGGGAGAGTGCCTGGCATGTACCAGGAGCATAATGGAGGGCAGAGGTACAGGGGATGACTGGCCAAAGATGATGTCAGAGAGAGTGTGGGACCAACTGTATGGGGCTTGAGGTCCATCATAGGGACTTGAACTTTCCCCCTGAGAGAAATGGAGAGCCCCTTGAGAGATTTCACAATGTCAGGGTGTGACATCTGGCTTTAAAGGGTCACTCCAATTGGTGCATTGGGGATAGATTGCGGGTCAAATATAGAGGCAGAAAAACCGGTTAGAAGGATACAGCGATAATCCAGGCCAGAACAATGGTGCAATGTGCTCCACCCAGCCATCAGGGAGTAACAGGGTGTGGACTTACATACCCACCACAAGCAAAGAAAAAACTAGTCCAAATACCTGATATGATTATTTCGCTAATGATCAGTCTACATATGCAGTGGGTGAAAGTCCACAAGGCCAGAGAAAAGCAACCTTCGTGTAAAGAATAATTCTAAGGAACTGTAAGTCACACCACCTGCAAAAACCACAGGTTCTAGAATTATTTGAGATGCCAAGACAACGAGAAGGAAATAATCTTTTCAACAAGTAGTGCTGGGACAGGTGGATATCCACATGTGAAAGAATAAAGGTGAACCCCTACCTCACACCATATACAAAAATGTTACATCTTCTTACCATGAAAGATGTAAATGTAAGACCTAAAACTGTAAAACTCTTGGAAGAAAACATGGCCCTGGATTAACCAATGTTTTTGTAATTATGGCACCCAACACAAAAGCAACCAAAGGGAAAAGAGATCAATTCAGCTTCATCAAAAGTAAAACTTGAGTGCGTTGAAAGAAATGATCAAGAAAGTGAAAAGACGACTCACAAAAGGGGAGAACATGTTTACAGATCTTTACATATCTGATAAGGGTCCACTATTGAGAATATATAATACGTTCTCACCTCTCAACAATAAAATACAAATAGCACAATGAAAAATGGGCAATGCATTTGGATAGGCATTTCTCCACAAGAAATATATGCCTGCCTGGTGGTGTGCTGTGCTGTCCCTGCCTGAGGCTGCAGTTCCTGTGCTGGCCATCAGGTGGCAGCCTCCTGTGTCAGTGGTGCCCACTGACCTTTGCTGGAGCAATTGGAAAAAGGAGGAGTCATGCAGAAGTCATGCTGACCCTCCGCCTGCCTCGGAACCCACTTGCACTTCCTATTACTAGTGTTCCTCTTCACCATCTGAGTGGAGCAAAAGCAGGAAGGAGGGATCCAAGATGCCCCTATTTGTTCATTCAGCAGCTACGTGCCAAGCCCTCACCCTGGGCCAGGAGCCCTGGTGGGCCCAAGGGTGGTGCTGAAATCTACCCAGCGGTCCCTGCCCAGCAGGAGCTCAGTCTGGAGGCAGATGGACAAAAGCACAAAATCAGAGACACGTGAAAGAGAAGAGCATGAACTGGAATGAAAATAAAGAGTGTCCTGCAGGGAGGGCTGGGGTCTCACTGGGTAGGAGGGTCTGAAAGGCCTGACTGAGGTGACGTTTGCTGTGATCAGAATGACAGGAGGACCCAGCGCTGCACTCACCTGTGATCAGCGTGCCAGGGAGAAGGCACTGCTGGTGTGGAGACACCCAGGCAGAAGTGAGTTTGGCCAGAGGAGGTTAGAGAGGTGGGCACTGTGGCTGCGGAGAGCCTGGAGGGGAGAGAAGGGAGAAGGGCAGGCCAGAACCGGGAACTGGGAGATGGTGTGGGGTGTCTCCTCCTCTCTGACAACACCGCTCCCCACCCTGCATCTTTAAACCACAAATATTCGCTCTCTCTCCATCTCTGTGGACCAGGAATCCTGCACAACTGAGCTGGAGCCTCTGCTCATCGCGTCTTCCAGGTTGGGGCTGTGGCCTCCACTGAGGCTGGACCAGGATGAGATGTGCTGTCAAGCTAACTCCTGTGGGCTCGGTCAGGATCAGCTTCACTGACAGCCCGGCTCCTTTCTGTCTGTTGGCCAGGGCACTCCCTTGGTTTCTTCTGTGTGGGCCTCTGCATAGGGGAGCTCAGGACATCCATGTATTTCCCCAGGTCCAGGGGTCAGACAGACTGAGAGAGGGGAGCAATGGGAGAGGTTCAAGGGAACACAAGAGAGTGAGTGAGAGAGAATGACAGCCTCGGTGGTGGAATGTGGGAAGGGTCGTCCTGTCACTTGTGCTGGGTCTGCTGGTCAGAAGCCAATACCTAAGCTGTCGTTGGTCCACAGGGACGTATAGAACAGGCAGGGAGATCATCCCTGCAGGGGCACGCTGACCTTGACTCGATTGTCGTGGTGGTGAAAGGCTCCCTTCCTACCTGGGCTCATCCTACGGTGAGCTCAGATCCTCCTCCGTGGGAGTGTTGCTTGTCAGGGCCCAGTTGTGCTCTCCCAGGTACCCTGGGCTCCTGTCCCCTCCAGGAGGGAGATGTACACTGAGGGGGCTGAGCCCAGAGCAAGCAGGGACCAGTCTACCCTCCCAGCTCATTTGCTTCCTTCCCCAGGTGGGCCAACTCCTCAGGAGCCTCTCCTCACTGCTCACCATCTTCTCTGCTTTGAGAGCACCTCGTTTCAGCCTCTGAAGAAGACCTGGGGAGAAGTTTGCAGGTGGGAAGGCCTCTCTCCATGGGAGCCCCAGAGTGGACAGGGACCTTCGACAGGGCTGGGCATTGTCCCCTCAATCAACTTGGACTTCCTGGGAGGCAGCAACCCCTGGGGGCAGGGCCTAGGCTGGTGGCAGGTCTCTAAGCATCCCCACAATGCCCATCTTCCTGTTCTCTCCTGATTCGGAACAGGCCTGCACAAGCACACAACATTTCAGAACCCCTGGGGTTAAGTGCAGCCCATCAAGGCCACTGTGTCTGTCTCATTGTGTGGTTGTCCGTCTCACCTTCCTGGCTGATTCGCTGCTCTTTTCTAGATCCAACCTCAGGCGGCTGCAAAGTTGACTTTCCACGTCAGCTTGCCACTGAGATGGCTACTGTTTCCAGAGATGCTTAGGGGCTGGGCTTTGTCCACCCATGGAGACATCAAGTGGGCAACTTCTGACAGTGAAGCCACCCCCCTTCAGGCTTGCGTGGCTCACAGGTCCATCACTCTGATGGGGTGGGGACGGGAGGTGCCCCGGGCAAAAACACCACGACTCTCACTGTTCTTCCCTCAGCTTCAAATGCTCCTCAGTTGGTTGAATGTCTTTGGTCTCTTCCCAGAGTTTGTTTCTGACAGCGCGTACGGTGTGATCATGGCTTCCGGGAAGAGGATTGGCTGAATTCCTCACTCCATCATTCGATGTGTCCTGCCGCCCCACGCCGATCACTTTCTTAAGGCGCATCCTTTCAGCAATCTGAGGACCCAAGATTGTGAGTCTGTGTCCTGGAGGGATTTTGAGAAGAGCTGGTGGGATGGCAGTATTGCAAAGCATAAGGTCTTGCTTCCAGAAAGCTGTCTGGGATCCTCAGCATCTTGCTGTTTTGGAGTCAAAGCCCTGAGATCTTTAAAAAGCCAACAATGTTGGAACATGGGCAGGGCAAACAAAAGTCTCTGGGCTCCAACAGCAACTAAAATATTCTGAATTTCTAGTAACCTGAGATGATTGGAAAAGAATTGGGGGTGTGGAGTGGAGGGGCGGTTTGGGCCTACTACACATCTGGGAGGAGAAATGCCATGCAGAGCAGCCTTTCTGGGTGCATAAGTGTGGGACATGTGTGCAGGTCCCCCTTTCAGACATTGCTGCTGCTGCCCTTCAGTTCCCTCGGCCCACTTGAGTCCCTGCAGTCCCTGGGAGCCAGTCCCCAGCAGGCCCACAGTGTCCCCCTGGAGCACCTGCATCCACTCTCTTCCTGAGGGCTCTCTCCCACACCGGGAGCTTCCTCTCCTGCAAGCCTGTGCCAGCCTGTAGCACAGAAGCCTTCATGACCCTGGGGTAAACCCTCCACCCACGGGGACAGAGCCAGTCCGGGTGGGATCTCGTCTCCCAACAGGACTAGGATGGATGCTCACCTCAGTGCTCCCTCGTCAGCCACCACACTGGCTCTCCTCCTCCATGTTCCCTTCCCCTTGGCCTCCTTCGGACCTCCTCCATCACCTGCAAACAAACCACTTGCCATACATCCTTGTCTGCTTTGGGCCCAAACCCTGCCGAGGCTCCACGCTGGCTGTGACTTGGAGCAGGTCGTCCAGCCTTCTGGACTTGAGCTTCCTCATCTGTAAGATGGGGATTAAAGGCCTGCCTCCCGGAGTCGTCAGAGGAGACACAGCATGGGAAGATGCAAACCGCTGCAAAGAAGGATGCCAGGTGATCACCCAGTGAAAACACCAACCTTGCCAAAGAAACAGGAGCTCGTGAGGCTGAGGGAGGAACGCGGAGAGCCTGTCCAAACAACGTGGAGAATCACTGACGAGTGTGGACGTGCAGGGTAGGCCCCCGAACAGTGGAAGAGCCATTCGACAAGGAGGGTGACAGGGCAGAGGCTTCCAAGGAGAAAGATTTAAGTGTTGGAGGATCACAGAGGCCTTAGGAAAATCGTGAGGCACTGGAACAGTTTTACTGAAATGCTATTATTGGCTGGATAAATGTGTTACAAATACCCAGTCCACTCTGGATTACTTCTCATTGGTTGTAGGAATGAGTGCACACTTGTGATTAGAACCCACATTTTGTTAAATATAGGATATTTTTATTTTTCTTAACTTTTAATTATTTTTTTTTGTCGATGAAATGCCAAGCATGGGTTTTCTCCGTTGTTCTCTTTGCATGGGTGGCCTCTACTTTCAGAAGTGTATTCCTGGTGCTCATCACCCCTGCTAACTGAGGGACAGCCCTCTTTCAGGTCACACAGTGGATGTGAGATCCAGGTGGGCAGGGACCACGTCGGGTCATACTCACTGGTGAAGTTACAGTGCTCAGCCCATGGCAGGGACCAGATCGTATTGGCTGAATGAGTGAGTGAAACAATGAACGAATGCATGAATGAGTAGATAAGTGCGGGAGTGAGTGAGTGAAGGAATGAGTGAAGGAATGACTGGGTGAATGAAGCAATAAGTGAATAAACCACAGAAGCTGGATCCACACAAGAGGAGCCTTTATCTGTGGCGGGCTCACAGGGGGTCACAGCACAAGCCCTGGACGGTGGCATGGAGCATGTCCAGCTGTCCTTCCAGAGCTGAGCCTCCGTCACCCTCAACACAGTGTTCTCCTGGATCTTCTTCAGCTCCTCCTCAAAAATTGTTGAATGTTCCCGGGAGTAGGGCAGCAGGAAGGGAGCCTGAAGAGGGACTTCCCAGACCCTGTGCCCTGGAGGACCACTGTGACAGCCTGGCAGGGGGCTCTTAACACGCTCCAGGCACCAGGCTAGAGATGCTCAAGCCATTCCTCAGGGAAGTCTCCCAACAGCCTATCAGGAGGCCAAGTTATTTCCTCATTGTACAGAAGGGGAAACTGAGGCTGAGAGCCTCACCTGCATCAGCAGCTGGAAAGAGGCTGAGCAGGGACTAGGACCCCTATTTCTCTGACTTTGGATCATTCCAAACCACTGTCCTGCACTGCGGCCTCCTCGGGTTCAGGGGTCCTGGCCTCCCTGGGGCCTGCACCCTTCTGGCCTCCAGCCATCACTGAACTAAAGGGACAGGGCCACTCCGCCTGCCTTGGGCTGGGTATGGTGACCAGGGAATGGCAGCCGTGGGCGCTGTGGGCTCTCCCAGTACCAAGGACCAGCCTATCCCACCGCAGAGTGAGGTCTCTCTGGGCATCAGGACCAAAAGTTCTCAGAACTTTAGGGAAAAGAGGTCCCTCCCTCAGCATGGGGGAGCCCTTCTCAGGCAGGCCCCATGGGGTCTAAGAGGCACTGGGTTCAAATCCCAGCTCTGCCACTCTGCAGGGCACAGAGGGGGCAAGTCTCTTTGAGCCTCAGTTTCCTCATCAGTGAAATGAAGACAATAATTGCTCCTCCCGCAAAGAGTTGTGGGGAGGATTCAAGGAGATAGCTCAAGAGGAGAACAGAGGCCCCGGTAAGTGCTCATCACCGTGAGCTGTTCCTGTTGATGTCACCCCACTGAGAGCCCCCTGGGGCCCTTCGCTTCTGCCCACTCTGATCTCCCACCAGGCATGCCCTACTCGCTCTGACTCCGCTGTTCCTCTGGAATGCCTTTCTCCACCCCATCTCGTCCCACAGCAGTCAGCCAACCAGGTCTGGATCCAGGACCCAGCCCTATCTCTCCTCCCGTGATTCCTCTTCATTAGAGCTAGTAGCTGTTGAGATCTGAGAAGGTGCAGGGCACTCCAGGTGCAGCCTCAGCGAACTTGTCTAACACCACCATGAAAGGTCGGCTGCCACCCCACTTCACAGGTGAGGAAACCGAGGCTCCAATGGCAGTGCCTCTCCGAGGTCACCAGGGCTCTTTCACTCGTCCCAACTGAGCAGGGCCCCTCCATCGCAGAGGCTGAATGTGCTGGATATGTGGGCTGGGGCTGGCACAGTGCCTGAGGCAGCCATCACTCCTGGAAGACCCTGAGGTGTGCTTTGGGCACAATGACCTTCTCCAAAGCCTCCACCCCTGTGCTCTGACATTCTGGCACCTTCTATGACACCTCCACTGTGTCTTGTCAAAGTCACTTCTGCTCACACAAGCTCAAGTGGGTCCTGCTGTTGCAACTGAGAACTCCCCCTGGAGGGAGCATGTTCAAGGAGGTCCCTGTGACTCACTGCACTGCCCTAGATGTGCTTTCCCTACTGAGGATGGGGCTCTCTGCTTGGAGGGAGAGGGAGCAGGCAGGAGTGTCCAGACCCTCATCATCATCTGTCCTGGATGGCAGGCCAGGCTGCTCAGCTCAGGTGAGTTAGGGAGCAGGAGGGGCATGGGCAAGGCCAAAGTAGAGTCAGGTGTGGTACGGGCGGGGCCCGGGGTGAGGGGAGTGGTAGGGACAGAAGCAACAGGAGCGGGGCCTTCCAGGTGGGCAGGTCACCCCAAGTACCTTCATCCCCTGCATCCTAGCTGCTCCTCCTTCTCCCTCCCTCCCTCAGGTCTCTGCTTCAGGGTCTCTGGACTCCCTGTTCCCAAACAGGATCACAGGGTAGAAGGAGACCTTGGGTGTCAGAGACTGTGAGCAACACCTTAACATCGCGTTTACATTATGAGCCAGAATCTCGACCTCTAGCGATCGGTCCTAAAGAAGTAGAGATTTATGGGTGCAGGCGTTCCTTTCAGCACACTGACGGGAGTGAAAAATCAGAAATGATCCGTGTTGCCCAGCAGGGGCTCTTAGGAAATTCTGAGGCCGACGCAGAGGAGGAAGAGGATTGACTGGCCAGGGTCCAGCCCTGGGGAACAGGTTCCAGAAGAGCACACTCCCTGCAGTCCTTCCCACACGATAGACGCAAGTGCACACCCACACACACTTGCACATAGACATACCCATGAGCATACAGATGCACATAGCTGAATGGGCACGTGCACACACGTGCACACACACGTGCATACAAAGGCAAAGGACTGAAACGGTGAACACTGCCTATTAAGGGCACTCCTCAGTTTCCACTTAATTCTTAATTCCCTTAGAATTCATTCTTTTACTATAATAAACGTTCATTGTCTTTGTAATAAAAACCTTTACAAAGAAAAACTAAATAATGTACTTCAGTCCAAAGATGAGTGATAAATGGATAACATTAACCATGTGATTTTAATCTTGTTAGAATTATAAGAGGAATAGAGGCACATTCTATCAAGTTGAAACATCACGCAGGCCCCTAAAGGAGAAGAGAAGCAAGTGGCAATTCCCATCCCCAGTGGTGAACCCCATGGATGATTTGGTGTGTATCTCTCTGGCTCTGTCTCTGTCTCTCTCTCACACACAGATTCATTTTCATAGATGCGTGTCTCCCGGCTGATATCACATAGTGGTCTTACAGATGGGACGGATGGATCCCATCACCTCGCCATGGACAGTAGCGTTCCTTCCAATTGCTTGCTATTGCAACCAGTGCTGTGATGAATAGTCTGGAAAATCCATCTTTGAAAAGTTGGTCAGGAATTTCTGTGGGATGAAGTCCTGGGATCAGCACCGCCAGCACAGATTTGCCCCTGGGGACAGCGGTGTGTCCTGCAGGCTGGTCTCCAGAGAGGAGTGTCCTTTCACACTTGTCTCTAGGGGTCTGCTGGGGCCTCTGCTTCCTCACATTGTCACCAGGGCTTGTCATCACCACACTGGAACCCTGCCCGTCTGATGGGGACCAGTGCCCTCTCCACAGTGTCTCCGTGTGCCCGTCTCCTCCTCGGGGAACTCGCGCATCTCTGACACATGCTGCCCCTGCGTAGCGCCTCTCGTTGGCGTAGAATGTGTTTGCTCTTTATCTCTTTTTAAAACTCTGACTTTCGAGCGTTTTTTTAGACCACAAGGATGCGTAACCTTTCCCTGGCCTTGTGTTATGAGGAATACATTCCGGTTTATGGTTTGTCTTTCCAGCTTTCAACCTTTTTCTTGTTTTTGTTTTTTCCGCACGAAGAACAACGCGTTTCGTGTGTGGCTTCTGGCTCTGGTGTCCCACTTAGAACAACAGTCTGTACCCCAAGATTATGCACCTATGTACCAAAAGGGCTTTCTTGGATACATAAAATCTAGACTCATCTGGGATTTTCCTATCAAATTAGAGAAATTCTATTTCAAATAAAAACAGAAAGGAAAACCTATCAGGCCGTGTGAAAATGAGTGGGCAGACACAAATGGCCACCTACGGCATGATTTCACTTATAGGAAACATCCAGAACAGATTAAAAAAAAAAAATACCGTGACAAAAAACAGATTAGGGGTTGCCAGGGCCTGAGGGAGAAATGGGGAGTGAGTGTTTTTAGAACAGGGTTTCCTTTTGGAGAATGAAATATTCTGAACCCAGACAACGGTGATGGATGCACAGCATTGTGAATGTACTTGATGCTCATGAGGTGTACAATTTAAAATGAAAAACAATAAATTGTGAAAAGATGAAAGTTAAATTTATTTTAAATATTAAATATATAGACAATAAAAACAAAGCAATAAAAGGAACAAGGAAGGAAACAAATACAATAAACAGGGTAGGGAAGGAAATTTGTGGTAAGGGAGCAGGTGGAACAGGTGGGACTGGAGGTGCTAATGAGGGAAGTTCCTGAGCCAGCGCTCCCAGGCCACAGAGATTGGCCTCAGCTGCCTCCCTGTCTCCTGCAGGCGCCTGTGCAGGGGATGGCTCTCATTGCACGGAGGCTGGGGCCTCAGCTGCATCAATGTTTCCTGCAGGTGCCTGTGCAGGGGATGGCTCTTCCTGCACAGAGGCTGGGGTCTCAGCTGCCTCCTGGTCTCCTGCAGGAGACTGTGCAGGGGATGGCTCTCCCTGCACGGAGGTTGGGGCCTCAGCTGCCTCCTGTTTTCCTGCAGGAGCCTGTGCAGGGGATGGCTCTCCCTGCACAGAGCCTGGGGCCTCAGCTGCCTCCCTGTATCCTACAGGAGACTGTGCAGAGGATGGCTCTCCCTGCACGGAGCCTGCGGCCTCAGCTGCCCCTTCGTCTCGTCCAGAAGACTGTGTAGGGCTTGGGTCTCCCTGCACAGAGGCTTGGGCCTCAGCTGCCTCCTGGTCTCCTGCAGGAGACTGTGCAGGAGATGGCTCCCCCTGCTCGGAGGCTGGGGCCTCAGTTGCCTCCTGGTCTCCTGCAGGATCCTTTGCAAGGGATGGCTCTTCCTGCATGGAGGCTGAGGCCTCAGCTGCCTCTTGGAGTCCTGCAGGAGGCTGTGCAGGAGATGTCTGTCCCAGCACGGAGGCAGGGATCTCAGCTGCCTCCTCGTCTCCTGCAGGAGGCTGTGCAGGGGATGGCTCTACCTGCACAGAGGTTTGGGCCTCTTCTGCCTCCTGGTATCCTACAGGAGCCTGGGTAGGGGATGGCGCTCCCTGCACGGACGCTGGGGCCTCAGCTGCCTCCTGGTCTGCTGCAGGACATGGTGGATATAATTTTTCTCCGGGGATTGAAGCTGGGTCCTCTGGTGGCTCTGAAGGTTTTATCACTGTCACTGCAGACCCTCTCCCGGTAGCTGCTGATTCAGTCCTGTGGGACACCGGCCCCTCCATCTGGGAGATGGATGGAATATCCTCTTCCACTAGCTCCACGCTGTCTCCTGTCTGGAGCTCTGCAAAGACAGTGACTGGCTCCGTCCCAGAGGCATCAGAGCCCTGCCCAGCTGTCCTTGCTGCTGCTTCTGCCCTCTGGACCTAATTCTCCCAGATCAGGCACACACCTGTGTCTGCACAGTATTCTACCCCTGAGGAAAGACCTACACCTCAGGGGCTTGGGATAAACCTCAGGCAGAAGGGCGCCACCCCCGCACTCCACGTCCCACCCAGCCGGCCTTGACCTGGGCTTTGAACCTGACCGACACCCCCAGGCTTCTAACACCTCACCGACTGCTCCTGCTCCTGCTCACGGTGGTCTACCCACATGAACCCGCCCTTCCAGGCACACATGGGGAGGGGATGTAGGGCTACCCAGATGGGACCACAGTGGTAGCCTGGTTTGGAATGGCCTTCCTTGGGCCTCCCGGTGTTACCTTTCCGTCCCTCCGGGTAAACGGCAAGAGCTGTCGGCCGTGAGAGGAGCACCAGCATCTGCATCAGTCTTTGGGGGCTTTCCTGGGGCTCCGGCCCCTGGTCATTGGGAAGCAGCAACTAAACATGTTGCTCCTTCTAGACAAGTGCTAGACAAGTGAGCTCGCTTGGGGGCTGTGTTTAGGATGTGGGTGCCTAGTTACCAGGGTTCCAAGTTCTGTTGGGCTCTGTGAGGTCACTTCCTGGGATCCTCTTACCTAAGCTTTCTCCTCACACAAGACCTTCCTAAGGGACCCCCGGGCTGCTGACTGCTCACTCTCCATCTCCATACCCTGTCCAGACACAGTCACACCAACACAGTCCACCCCACAGCCTCTGGGGAGGTCTGGACGCAACCGGGGCCCCAGCTTTGAGGACACAGAGTTGACTTCAGTCCCGCTCCTGCTTCTTGCCAGTGATGTCACCCTGGACAACCCTGCGCCTCTCAGGGCCTCTCAGGGTCTCTCCTGTGTTCATGTCCCTCTCTGTGTAGTGGGGGTCATTCTAGCATCTACTTCCTAGGGATGTCATCAGGTGTATAGACCTAGAGATCCCTTCAGAGTCTGTGAATCCCGTGGGCTGCTCCCACACGTAGCTCCTGCACAGACTTGGCAGTGCAAGGATTACAGAAAGGGCTGTCTGTAGCAGAGAATACAACACAAAGAGGCTTGGGTCTGCTGGGCGTCTGGGAGAGGCACTTCCCCTCTTGCCTGTTTCCCAGTGTCCCTAGGGAGAGTTGAAATGAAATGACGTTCAGACATCATCTCCTGGCTCGCAACCCTCCAGGGCCTCCTGTTATGTTTAGACTCAGTTCCAAGTGCCTGAGTGGCGGTCATCTCAGCCTATGTGGTGGGAAGCCCCCTAATGGCTCCCAGTGTTCCCACTTACTAGGCACACAACCTATGTAATCCCTGCTCCTCAATGAGAATGGACTTTGCGGCTGGCTTCTAACCAATAGAATAGGGCCGAGTGATGGGATGTCACTTCCACGGTCGGCTTAACGAAAAGTCTATGACTTCTGCCAGGTTCTGTCTCTCCTGTGTTCATTCTATCTCTCTGTCTCTGTCTCTCTCTCTGTCTCTGTCTCCCTGTCTCTGTGTTTCTGGCTGTCTGTATCTCTCTTGGTCTCTCCCTGTCTCTCTGTCTCTCTCTTTGTCTCTCCTCTCTGTCTCCCTGTCTCTGTCTGTGTCTCCTCTCTTTGTCTCTCCTACCCATCTTTCTATCTCTGTGTGTGTCTGTCTCTCTTTCTCTCTCTCTTTCTGTCTCTCTGATCCACTATTCAGGAGAAGCCAGATCAGATATTATGAGCTTCCTTCCCTATGGCACCACCTAATGCAAAGAACTGGCAGAGGGTCCAGGCCCACAGACAGAAAAGGCCTGAAACCCCCCATCCAAACTGAATCCTACCACTGCCCCCATAATTGTGAATGATCTCCGAGATGGTTCTTGCCTCTATCGAGCTTGAGTTGAGAACACAGCCCAAGCCTCCTGCTAGACCTTGACGTGGAGCCTCCCAGCTGACCTGAGCCTGGACCCTGGTAGAGACACTCTCAGATGCTCAATGATAGGTCTCATAAGTGCTAAGTGAGGCTAATGCTGTCACCCAGCATAGACAGCTAGTACCTCCTTCCAAGCCTGGGTCTGGCCCTACCATCCTATCTCCCTCACTTCTCTCCTCCCCAGCTCACTCTAGCCACACTGGCTCTTTTCTCACCTCCTCTCTCGTCAAATTCTCTTCTGCCTCCAAGTCTCTGTGCCTTTGAGCTTCCCCCCAGCACGCTGTTTGCAGACAGATGCAGGGCTGGTTCCTCTTGTCCCTCTGTTCTTGGCACAAATGTCCCCAGGGGGGCCTTTTCCACCCAGCTAGGGGCTCCATGCCCTCCCTCCTCCAGCACCCTGCTTCATTGTCCTGTAGCACCTGCTCTTCTTTTTCGCATGGATTTGTTCATGATTTTGTCCCTTCCACCTCCAGGCTGTGAGCTCCTGGAGGACAGGGACCATGTGGGTGCTTTCAGCACTGCCCTCAGGACTAACATGGGCCCTGCTCAGGGTGAGTGCTGGGACCACAGTAGCTGACAGAATCATGAGAGGCTCTCAGAGTCCCCTCCCGCCACTGAGCAGCTCCCATTGTGGACGTGGATGCCAGTAATCAAAAGTGCCTGTTGCCTTGGACAGGGGAACACCCAGAACGAGCCCTGGGCGTCCCTTCCCTGCTCCACTTGCTCCATTGAGCACGAGTGGACACAGGACACACCTGGTGGTCAGCCCTAGCCTTGCAGCCCCAGGCAGGAAATCAGAAAGCAAAACACACATTTCTTTGTTTGGGGTCCTCAAGGTAGTGGTTCCACCAGGGCCGAGGGCGCAAAGGAGCAGGACCTGAGGGCTCCAGGAGGGACGTGAGGGACCTCAGAAGCCTCTCTTGCTCCCCACTTTCCTTACACTGGCGCTGGCATGTCCCGTTGATTCACAAGGCCTCCTCACCCCAGCAAGGGCAATGACTCCACCTCACTTCCAAAGCAAGACCCCGAGGCTCCGACACGGATGGCCTTGTCCCTGGTCCCCAGACAAGTCGACCAGTTTTCTGCCATGTTCTGCACTGCCCCGGGCCCCAGTCCCCAAGCTCTCAGGCTGCCCTCTGCTCAGCAAGAACTCGAGGGATTGGAATGCATTTTACAAGGACTCAGAGAACAGTGGGTCATAGATGGAGAACGAAGGTCAATAGACTCTTCTACAAGCCTGTGGGACCCTTAGAGTCACCCCATCTATGCACCCCAATTACAGAGGTCGAAGATCAGGCCTTCTCTCCTGTAGCCCCTCCCCCCTAGGGGGTCACATCCTAGTTCCCGGTGCCCAGAGTGGTGGACACAGGACGCCAGACCTGGTTCTCTGCAGGCTGCTCTAAGGATGGCTCCAAACCCTGCATCCCCCTGAGCACCTTGGGGACCCCCTGCCCATAGTCTGGCATCTCTCCCCTTCACGCTATGGGCCTGCGCATGTTGCTAGGGGACCGGATGCCCCTGCCCCATGGCAGAACTGCCTCCAACCTCTTTCTTCCTTGCTCCTGTCACCTCCCCAGTGTGCACTTCATTTCTGACACAGGGCTGGGCAGTCAGAGTGTGTGTGTATGCTTGTGTGTGTGAGTTTACCCATACTAACATGTAACAGTGAAAAAGAATGGCATAGGTCCAAGCAAATTGTTACAAAAGTATCTCCAATATAGTTTTGAGTGAAAAGAGGAGGTTGCAGAACCAGGTCCATGCCTCACAGGAACAGGTCTGCCTGAGGTTTGATCTCCAAGCAGCTCTATCAAGCCTAATGCCAATTGCTGTGAAAAAGGAAATAAAAATTCTGTTTCTGGAATGTGCTATTTGCCTAAAGAAAATCTTGTAAGCATGTGGCTGGTAGATTCATCTAAAAGGACAGAGAGCTGAGAAATTGCTGAGCTTACAGAATAGGATTTACGAGTTCTTTCATTCCCTGATTCCTAAGGAATATTTTTAAGTAAATGTCTGTTTATGCTACAACATTTCACGTGAGACTCGCTTGCATTATAACCTGGTAATGAGGTTGTGGGGCTTAGCTAACCATTACCAAGGCAAAGTTTTGCTGGCTCTCACCTCTCCCAAAAGCAACCTAAAAGTTGGGCAGGACTATTTTGGGTTAGCTGGTGGTATTTGGGCTGGTTTGCAGCACACAACCCCAAGAAGTCTCTCACCTCTGGGCCTCTGTACTTGAGGTAGCCTCTGCCTAGAACCTCTACCCAGGATGTGTAAATGGCTCACTCTTCATTTCTTCATGCCTTGGCTCAAATGTCCTCTGAGAGGTGGATACCAAGACATGATTAAATGGGCAAGGATTTTATGAGGGGAAATGCTTCTGTAACAGAAAATGAGGTGGGGGAGCCTGGCAAAGTGGGAGAGCTATCAGGCCATGATGCAAGTCTGACTCTAAATGAGGGGGAGATAGAGGGAAGGATGGGTCCAAGTGTCCTACACTGCTGTATAGTCTAAGGAAGGCTTAGGAATGCCACTGGGGAGTCCTTGAGCACAAGCAGATCAGCAGAAGAGTCCATGCCTCGCAGGAACAGGTCTACCTGAGTGTCTAGCCCTGCCTCACTCACTGATTCGAAGCAGTCCAAGGGAAGCACGACCTCAGTGCAAACAGAGGATAGATCTCATAGCTCAGCAGACTACTGACTTTATAGCTTTGGTTAATTAAGTTTGCTGCAGGTGGAGGCCTTCGAGGAGCAGTCTCCTGGATACCATATCTTATCAGTCAGTTTTCCCTGATCACTCTCTGCAAAACAGCCCCACAGAACAGTAAAACATCAACCACATTTCACCAGGAAACAGTAAAAACACATTTCAGACTGGATACAAGGCACATTCCAGGACAACAAGTAATCTGGACTGGTGTTCGGAGTAGATTAAAACTGCATTACTTCTAGGGATCAAGCAATATTAAGAGAAAGAGAGAGAAGGAAGCAGGGAGGGAAGACAGAGGGCGTTGGCCCTCAGCATTTGGGGCTAGTATTTGGGCATGCCCATCAGGGATCATAACCGGCTGCAAGACATCCTACAAGCCATAAAGTCAAAACAGCTCATTCATTTACAAAAATGCATTTCATGTATTGACATTTGTTTTAACCCGTCCCCTCATTTCAGACAGGAGATCCAGAAAAGGGAGACAACTCGTCAGTAGCAGAACCAGGACTAGAACCCAGGGCCCCAGACTCCTGGTCATTCATTCAGGAGGGCACCCCTTGTTCCTGGCTGCCTGCCAACCTGTAGGAGGACAACATTGGTGAGGACAACCTGAAGGAACTGAAGTTCGTGCCATCACAGAAGTTCAAAGGAGGTGCTTGAGCTGGATCTTAGAAGATGACTAGGAGTTTGCCAGACATCTGAAGGGCATTGGAGGCAGTGCATGCAAAGTAGGGAGGCCTGAAACAGCGCTGGGATCAGAAGGCACAAGTGGAGCCCTCTGCCTAAGTGGAAGAAGTGCTGAGGAGTGAGGTGAGCAGGGGAGGAGGACGCACTGTGGAAGACAGCAGGGAATGCCTGCAAGGGTTTTGGCAGCGAATGCCAATAGGAAGAGCTACCATCTAGCTCACTGTGGGTGGAGCAGGGACTGAGTGGCCTAGTAGCTGATGGGGGCAGGGAATGCCCACGACATGGCAGGGAAGAGATGACGACGGACAGTGGCAAAGGGAGTACACAGGGCAGGGGAAGGCCTTACCTGGAGATGCACGGAGGGCGCCACCCATCCAGGGTTTCCAAGGCTGATGCCAAGAAGCAAAGGGCCTCGCGACAGAAAAGCGCCCTGCGCCCGCCTGAGCCAGGCAGATGCTCGGGAAACGTGCGCTGCGCGGGGAGGGGACGGCGCTCAGGCGGAGCTGGAGCTCGGAGGAAGGTCACGCACCAGGTGGCAGGGCCAGGCCCGGGCCCCATCCACCACGTGTCAATGTGGTAGTGCAGACACATAGGATGTCTCCTGACTCAAACCAGGAGTTCACCATGAGATTCCCTCTGAGTTGTTTAAGGGACGCTGCACTGAAAAGTCCTGACATGCAGAGATCATAGAGCGGAGGAAGTACAACTGGGTAAACAGAAGTTACCAAGTACAGAAAGAATAGGCAGAGCGGGGGACAGAAATGGTTGAAAGAGAAGCTGATGTCTTGGCAGGAGAAGATGCCTCTGAAGTGGGGTCCGGGAGCCAGGGGGATCTGGTGAGCCAGTTGTCTTACAGACAATCTTTTGTAGGGTCCAGGTCAAAGGGCATCTGAATCCTTAAAGTAAGCCCTATTGTGAAGGCCACAGGAGCCTCCCTCTAGACCACAGCAGAGGGGGACTGGAGCACTGTGGGCTCACAGTTCACCTCTCGTCTGTTTACATTCAGAGTGCAGTCCTTGGCTGCGTAGCAGTGTTTGTTGCTCTTCATATAATTATCATTATTTCATGTCCTTATCTTGCTCGTGAGTTCCCTGTAAAACCAACCAAGATCCATGGTGTCAGCAGTTTGATTCCAGGTCCTTGCTTCAAGGCCTGCAGAGGGAGCGTCGTGCTCATAACCTCCTGTTTTTATCTCAGTCTCTTTAGGGATGCATTGACCTCTTTCTTGTCTGCACTGTGGCACGGAATGGGGGCCCACACCCAACCCTGCGTCTCCTCCTTTTAATATCTCATGCTTTGGAAACACTGCTTACTGTTCACTCGCTGGACTATACTCCTTGACATGAACAACGCACGGGAGAGAGGAGGTAGGAAACACTGATCCACGTAGGGCTCTGAGTTGACCATAACACAGAGTACAGTTGATCAGAGGCCAAGGTAGACTTCCTTAACGCAACGATCTGCCGAGATGAGGGTGTTCTAATGTCACACCACCTGAAAATAAAGCAAACACATAAAAGCATATGTAGTGGTCAAAGAGAAAGCACACAACTAAAAGAATTGATCCCATGAAATACACTATTCTATTTGTTTATGTATCCAATGACTGATGGGAAATAGCCAGGTATAGAGATAGTAGAATTGATCAATGTCATAGAGAATTCTCTTAACAGTTGTTCATACCTTGGGTTTTACATCATTGATTGGGGTAATATTTCCATCTTTTCCTTTCCTAGTGTCTCCACCTTTCTCAACTTTTCCAAGAGATATATTTTCATTATCCTCTAAAATTTTAGGGAAATTTGAAAATAGTTATGACACATTTTAAGTTGTTGATTTTGTATATGGGAGGAGCACTAGATTGCAAGTGAATTAGTGATCATTAGAGTTTTAGTTTGGTAAAAGGTGGTAGTTGGAATTGATACCAGGATGTTTGTAACCCAGTTTTTACTTCATTATTTGATGTACTTTTCCAAATGCCAGAGCCGGTCATTCTTAATGTAATAACTTGTCTCATTTTAAAATATGTGTCCTTGGAGAGGGTGATGCAGGTAAGTAGAAAATAGTTTAAAGTAGTGACTTGTTTTTCTCCAATGGATCTGTTATAAACCTAAAAGCCATATAGCATTCTTTTGTCCAAATGACCCGATGGCAGTTTCTTAACTTTTCTTGCTGTGACTCTAGCAATCTAGGGTCACACCACCTTTTCTCTCCTAGTCATGCTTTCAGTTGTAAGAGTGACATTGTCAATAGTACAGTGAGCAATTGGCACACACTCTACTCTTTTCTAAAAAAAAACTATATATATATATATATATATCAACTGCAAACTTTGGTAACGTAATTGTTAAGGAATGAACTATTTGTAGTGCCCTTAACAACTGATGGCTACACATGATTGTGTAGCGACATCATGGTTCAAACCATGCTGTGCAACATGTGGCCCCTTTGAATTTTATTTTAAAGGAATGGGTTCAATGACTTTTTTCTTTTGGAAGAAGAAAGACTTGCGTTTCCATCTTAGAAAATTGAGAACTGGTTTTTTGCCTTTATTTTATTGTCTTCAGCTCTTCTTCCTACGGGTTACTAATTCACATGTCCAGTTACTTCAGATTCGTGGTGCTACCTCCTCTGCCTTTTTCACGGCTCTCACTTTAATTTTACCATCATCCCTTCTGTGAAGGAGGTTTCTCTCCACGCTCATCTAGCGAGGAAGGAACCGACCCTCCCTGATGTGAACTTGGAGACAGAGGCCAAGGTGAAGCCTCGGTGCCCCTCCCCACCAGTGAGCTGCAGAAGGGCTGCAGAGTCCTGTGAATCTCTGGCTCCCCTCCTGGCTCCCTCCAGAGTTGGTAATGTCTGCACGGAGGAGCCCAGCTCGTTACAATCGAATTGTTGAAGTCTCTAGAAGCCGGCTGAAGGATAAGACTGGCCAGAAAGGACATCAGCAAGCAGTGTGCTCCAAAAGTTGGTGGCAGAAACATTCAGAAGAAGAAAACCTTTCCGTTTCTCTTGTTTTCTCTTTATCTTCTCTCCCTTCCTCCTCCTTTACTTAGATGGTACAAAGCCTGTCCATCCCCCATGGTAGTTGTTTTTCTCCTCAGAGCCCCAGTACAGAGCTGTATCTCTTAGTTGTAGGTCAACCCACGGGGGTTCTTTTCCTGGAGTCCCACGGCAGTTTATTCATATCTCTTTCATTCAAATTATTTCTGTAGTGTAATTTATCTGTTTAGACATATCTGTCTTCCTTGCAGACCCCCAACATTTCAAGACCTTTGGGCACACAGTAGATACTTAAGGACTTGAGTGAATCAGTGAAGATCTTTTGTTGAATAAGTTCTAAATAAATACAATACCTACTCAGCACATGAATGCAAGCACTTGAGAGAGAGTTTTGTGTCTGCTGAAGCAGGCTGTGGACCAGTTTAGGGGCTCAGTGCCATAGTGACTCAATAGATTTAGACCAAATGAACGAGATAATTAACTTCAATTTTACAATTCATGGAGAAAAGGAGCAGGATATCTAGGTGTGAATCCGGACTTGATCATTCTTGTTGCATCTTTGGAAAACCCAGTCCTTTTACTTTCTATGGAAATTTGACTCATCCCAAGCAGCTGCCTTATTGGTATTTATGGGAAGATCAAATGAAAAGAAAACCCAGAAAAGTATAACGGCTAGCCTTAGGGAATCTCTTAATAAAATGAAAGAACAAAAGTCGGAGTTAGAACAAAGATTGAAAGTCAAATTTACTGAAAATTCCCTGTCTCCTCCCTCCTACACTCCCTTATATCCCCAACTCCCTGTCCCTGACTCCCCAGAAGATCTTTTGGATTTCTGGGCCCCTGTCCCAAATCCTCCCCCTCAAGATTTATCTCCTCAGCCACCTCCTCAACCAGTTCCCTTAGGTCCCAGGACTCCAACTTCTCCGAAGGGCATTCAGCTGCCTGTTTTAACTTCTCTCACTGTTGAAGACTTACAGGGGGCGCTTAGGCCTGACCTCCAAGCAAGGGGCATACAGGTTACTTGTGTAAATGGTGAAAACCAAGAAATAAATTTAGTAGAAACATCCAGGAAGGGCAAGAAGGTTCGTTTTGCTGTGTCTTACAACTCCTCTTACTTTCCAGGGCTCTGTAATCAGGCTCTGTCAGCTTCAGACATTCCTATGCAGTATCCATTGAGGATGTATCCTGGACCTCCGCTGCAGAGAGTTCATGTCTCCTGGACAGCAGCTGATCTTTTAAATTATAAAACTCTCCTGCCTCCATTGTCAGAAGACCCTACTAAATTTAGAGAAGAATTAGAACGATTAGTGGCTATTCATAGCCCCACCCACCGAGACCTTGACTGGCTGCTAAGGGGCGTTCTTCCATCTCATGACTACACTGTAGTTATCAGACAGGTCAGACGGCCCCCTAGGAAAAACCCCCCTCATAGAGGAAATAGATGGCCAGACCCTATCCCAGGCCCTCCTGCAGATGACCAGGAAGTGGCACAGCTACAGGCTGATATTCCAGGTTTAATAGGAGCGATTCTAGAGGCGTTTCCTCCTAAACTTAATCGGTCAAAAATTGAATTATGCACTCAGAACGAGGGGGAACATCATAAAGCTTTTGTTGAACGGTTTATTCAGACTTTCCAAAGACACACTGCATTGAATCTGGAAGCTCCAGAGCATAAGAATCTCCTAATTTTTGCTTTAGTTGGAAATTTTCTTCCTGATATAAAGAAACAAATTCAAAACAGTGTGGTTGGTTGGGCAGGGCAACCATTAAGTGTAATAATGGAAGTTGCTACACAATTCTTTGAAAATTGTCAGCAAGAAAGCAAAAAAAAAAAAAAAAAGAATTAAAGGCAACTCTTCTTGCTTTGCAAATTGAATCTTTGAAAAGCAAAAATTCAACCCTGAAAGTAAACTAAAGCCCACTCAGAGGTCTCCCTATTTGCCTTCGGACAATTGTAGGTATTGCAAGAAACCAGGGCAATGGAAAATGGCATGTGCCGCTCTTAAGAGAAGGGAAAGTTTAAAAAATGTTCCCCCTTGGCCCCAGCACCCCCAAAAGGCTCATTTTTCTCTACCTGAGGGGCATTTCTCCCTCAAATGATGGGGTCAGCCGATCCTTAGTCGCACCCCTGAGCCTACAGTTAAACTTAAAATAGAGGATCGGAAACTGGATTTCTTAATTGACACTGGTACGACACTCTCTGCTATCCGTTCAAAGGATTTATCTCTACCTGTTACCTCTGATTCTATCAAGCTGTTAGAGTCTCTGGACAGCCTATTTCACTGCCTATATCTAAGCCCACTTCAATATATTTAGGCCCCCTTAACACTCATCATGATTTTTTAGTTTCTGACTGTTCACCAGCAAACCTCTTTGGCCGAGATTTGTTATGTAAATTCAATGCCACTATAAATTGTAATGAAAAAGGTGTTTTTATCTCCTTGTCTTCTGACCAAGCCCCAAGTCTCCTACTTTCCATGATGGAAACTTGTCCTGATTTAAATCCTTCTGAGGAAGATAAGTCTTTAAAGAATGTTGCAACCAGTCTTTGGGTTACACATGCAAATGTCGTAGGATTGTTGCTTAGTGCTGAGCCCGTGCCCGTTACTTGGAAAAAAAAAATAAACCGTTTCCATCAGTAGCCCAATACTCGCTCTCTAGAGATGCCGAGCGAGGAATTCAACCCATAATAGACTCCCTTTTGCAACAGGGTGTACTAGCTTTTACTTCCTCGCCCTGTACCACTCCAATCTTGCCAGTAAAAAAGGGAGGCAAATTTGACTCAGACGGGAACCAAATCTATAGATTTGTACAAGACCTCAGAGCCATAAACTCTTTTGTAATTCCTCGGCATCCTGTGGTCCCTAATCCAGCTGTCATCCTGACCTCAATATCTGCTGATGCAGCCTGCCTTACAGTAGTTGACCTCTGCTCAGCTTTCTTTTCAATCCCATTACACCCTGACTCACAATTTCTTTTCACATTTACATTTAAAGGGAGACAACTAACATGGACTGGATTACCTCAGGGATATTGTGAGTCCCCCTCAATATTTTCCCAGGTCCTTAAAGCTGACTTGGATTCTGTAGTCTTTACTCAAAGCTCCACTCTTGTTCAATATGTTGATGACCTTTTACTCTGTAATCCAACTAAGCAGGGGGCTCTTACAGATTCTCTCATTCTCCTGAAAGCCCTAGCTGAACGAGGCCATAAAACCTCCAGGTCTAAACTTCAGTGGGTGCAAATGACTGTTACCTACTTAGGGCATGAGATATCTCAAGACATTCAAAAGCTAACCCCCAAACGCCTTGAGTCAATTTTATCCATCCGTCTCCCCAAAACAAAGAAACAGCTACGTCAATTTCTAGGAGCTGCTGGTTACTGCTGCCAATGGATTCCTAATTTTGCAGCCCTTGCTAAACCTCTGTATTCTCTTCTCCCAGATATCGCCCCAGAGCCTATTTCCTGGTCCTCAGAGGCATTAAACTCCTTTGTGGCCTTAAAAATAGCTTTGTCCATGCCTCTGTCTTTTGGCATACCTAATTTTGACAAGCCTTTTCATCTATACTGTCATGAAAATAATGAAATTGCTACAGGCATTCTAGGGAAAACTTTTGCCTCTCTAATGCGTCCTATAGCGTATTTCTCATGCCAACTAGACCCTGTGGCATCAGGCATGCCCCCATGCTTACGTGCGGTGGCTGCAGCTGCCACCCTGATTGATAAGGTCAGTACTCTTACATTAGGCTCTCCCATTCACCTCTATGTCCCACATTCTGTGTCAGCTATTTTGCAAGTTCATAGGACACAACACCTCTCTACACGTCAACAGACCACCTATGAGCAGGCTCCTTCCATCATCTTACATCGTTGAAACACTTTAAATCCAGTTACTTTACTGCCCCTTCCTGATAATGGAGAGCCCCACTCCATTCCACATGATTGCCTTGCAACTATAGAAATGGTCTCAAAGCCACGAGAGGATCTCTCAGACATCCCTTTAGACAATCCAGACCTACTTCTGTTTTGTGACGGCTCCTGTAAACGAAATTCCCGGGGAAGCATAATAACTGGTTATGCCATAGTTTCCCCACATGAAACTCTTGAAGCTTATTCTTTGCCCACCATAAGATCAGCCCAAGCTGCTGAACTCATAGCTCTTACTAGGGCCTGCACATTAGCAAAAGAAAAAACTGCCACTATTTACACAGACTGCAAATAGGCTTTTGGAGTCTGCCATGTTGTTGGCACAATTTGGAAATCCCGTAGATTCTTAACCTCTGCAAGAACTCCTATTGCTAATGGACACTTAATTACAGCCTTATTAAAAGCTATTCACTTTCTTTCAAAAATTGCCATTGTTCATTGTTCAGCCCATACTAAGGAGACTAATGTCATATCTTTAGGGAATGACAGGGCTGACAGAGCTGCTAAATATGCAGCTCACTATGGACCCCCTTATCCGATTTCCACCCAATTTTTAAACCTTCCTTTATCCCTGACTGATGTTATTAACTATCAGACAAATGCCCCACAATCTGAAAAAGACAATTGGATACAAAAGGGTGCCAAACAATTATCAGATGGATTATACATTGGACAAAATGGACTTCCAGTAGCTCCTTTTCTTTTGACTTTTTGGCTTGCACTTATCTCCCACCAAATGGGACATATGTGCAAACAGAGGATAGCTAAAGAACTAAAAAACAATTGGTTTTGCTCTGGCAGCCATAAAATTTCTGACCAAATCACCTCCCAGTGCACAACTTGCAAATCTTACCAAGTTTCTGGGAGAAATCGGTGTGATCCAGGAAGTCCTCCCAGGCCCACGCTGCCTTTTGCGGCACTCCAAATGGATTTTATGGACTTGCCCTCAGCTTTAGGTTACTCTCACTGTTTGGTTATTGTCTGCATGTTTAGTAGATGGACTGAATGCTATCCGACCAGACATGCAGATGCCACAACAGTGGTAAAGAAATTAATAACTGAAGTTATTCCTCGCTTTGGCATTCCTTTATAGATTGAATCAGACCAAGGAACTCATTTTACAGCAGAGAAAAAACACTTGCTTGCAAAAACTCTGGGGTAGTCATTAAAATTTCATACCCCATATCACCCTCAGTCATCAGGGCAATTGGAACATAAAAATCTAGATATAAAAAGAACTCTAGGAAAAGTCTGTCAAGAAACTGGACTTAAATGGCCAGAAGCTCTGCCCTTGGCCCTTATGAAGATTCAAAATACTCCAAATAAAAGGCATGGACTGACTTCTTTTGAAATAGTTTTTGGACATCCGATGCCTACTGGCGTCTCTAAACCTTCAATTCCTGGATTAAATGAATATTATGGGAACTTAAGTGAACAATTTGATGCTATGACTAGTTATATACAAAAATTAACTAGTATACTTGAAGCATATCGTCAACAGGTAAAAGAGGCGTGGCCCCCACCTTCTGACAAGCCTCGCCATCCCTTTCGACCAGGAGACTGGGTGTACATCAAGGTCTTTAGAAGAAAACACGCACTGTCACATCGCTGGGAACGACCTTATGAAATCTTACCGACGACCTGCACTGTCATCAAAATAAAAAAAAAATCTTCCTGGATCCATGCAAGCCACACCAAAATAGACCCAGAACATCGCTCTCAAGACAACTGAGAGATAATCCCCACAGGTGACCTTAAACTAAGGATTTCGAGGGCCAAAACCCAGGCCCCAGAAGCAGCCGACATCACGAAGTAGACAGCTTTTCCCAAGATCACGGATCAAGAAAACCTACTTTGACCCATTTCCTCCCCCTTGCTTTAAAACTCAGGATATATATACACACTCACTCACACAAAATATTAGTGGATGTATATATACATATTTTTTAATCATTTATTAGAAAGCTGACTGGAGAGTGCTGGTCTCTATCTGTCCCTCTTCCCCTCTCTAAGTCTCTGCTATGGGCTCTTCTCCGATCTGTGTCTTGCTTTTACTAACCCTCTCCTTTTCAACAGGTCGGGCACAGACCAAATACCCCCTTATGCCAGTTTACCAAGCCCTAGCCACGCTAACTAATCAATCTGACTGTTGGTTATGTCAACAGCTAGACAGTGCAAAAGAACCTGAACTAGTCTTTGTTCCTGCTGATATGAACACCTGGTGGACTAAGTACGGAAAATGGATGAATAACAGAGTATGGTATCCGCAACAAAGGAAACTTCACTCTGCTTCGTCTCCTGGTGAGTCACTTGGGCCCCAGAAAGACTACTTAGAAGGTCAAGGATTGTCCCTTGCCCAAGTACAAGCAATAAGTGAAAGTTTTTCCCTCTGCATTGAAAGTAAACATGGCGCTGGACCTTTCCTGGGTGACATACCGAGACAATATTGCAGTCAAACTCTGTGGTTTGATTCCGCAGGTGGCATCTTCAGAACTCTCAAGGGAATTGTAAGTGACTCTATCACTACTCCCTCTGGCACAGACATTTGCCAAATCACCAAGTGCTCTGGATGGCTTCCGAGCCACCCGTGTGCAACTTGAGGTATCGCAGCTATCCGCATGGTTAAGCTGCCCAATGCCACAGACTATATATGGGTGGATCAAAAATCTGGACTCACCTGGTCAGGTGACAAGACCAGGCTTTATAGCTGCCAAAATCAGACTTCAGGCCTCCTGTACCAGCTATTCTGCAATCTGTTCTGTTCTCGCAGACTGACAGGAGCTCATGGGAAATAGAGATGTTTAGGTAGTAACAGTGCAAGTGACACAGATCATGAAATAGTCCAGATCCTGGGAACTATAGACTCAATTCTAACCTTGTCTTTAAACTACACTGCTCTTTTCATTTTATGCGGCAACAAAGTGTATAAAGGATTCCCACCTAACTGGTCAGGACAATGCGGACTTGGATACCTGGCTCCTTCTGTCACCAAGCACTCCACCTGAAATGCCAGCCAAATTGCAAACTTGGGTTCGTTTGTTCATAAGATTGTGCCACATAAACGTGCCAGTCGAGAAATCGTGAAAACTCCACTTGTATATCACAACTCTAAGTTCTTTCAGCCTTGAGAGTCCTATTCCCCAGCTTTGGAGATTATGAGTTGGAAAAGGCAATCTTAAATCTCTCTATGGTAATGGAGCAAGAGTTCAACACCACCATGCAAACCTTGAACATACTCCAGTCAGAGATTAACAGCCTAGCATCTGTGGTGCTCCAAAATCGATGTGCTCTGGATGTACTCACTGCCCAGCAAGGAGGAGCATGTGCAATCATTGGAGAAAAATGTTGCTTTTATGTGAATCAAACAGGTCAAGTAATATCTAACTTAAATCTATTAAAAGAGAAGATTGACATTTTTCATCAGATAAACGAAGCTCACACATTTTATTGGACTGACTTATTTCCAAGATTGGGGGACTGGTTTAATGGAGTGTGGGGAAATGTGCTCCGATTTGTTCTTTTCTGCTTGTTCATCCTCATTCTAATCTGCGTTCTTTTCTCTCTTTGCAGACTTCTTATCACTCGGATACTACCAGGATTTCTCTCTCCACAGTTACCAGCTCAGCTTTTAATATGTGAAACTTCTAGGGAAGTTTCAGAGGAGGGAACTGATGGTGCTCAGGGCAAGCTACCCCAGGAAGCACCGCTGTGGTATGCGGATTATTTCCAGCTGAAGACAATAAGGACTCAGAGAACTCAGGAAGAATATTTGAGTTTCCCCGCCCAAACTGCCTAAAGAATTTAAAACAAAAGATCTGTTTCAGGAAGGAGTTATTATCATGACTGCTATAAAGATAATGTAGGCTAGAGGTTACAATAGAAAAGGCACCAACAAGCCCATCTTATCGGAAGTTCTGTCTCTATGGCCACAGGCTCTGGATGGCCCTGCAAGGAGTTACCAGACAATCATTTACAAGGGAAGTCTCCATTTGTAAAAGTATCTCCCTCTCTGTATTGGGAAGTGGCGGGACGACCTCATTTCTAGAGACTTATCAACGTAGAAGGTGAGGCCTTAAAACTGCATAATAAATCTTACTCTTGTTTACAGTGCTTTAGTGATAATCTCCTGTAACTAACACTCCCACCCCCAACATCCTCCTTGTCTTTGGTTGGACATGGTATTTAAGATGAGAATCTGCTATTGTGTTGAGAAAGGCAGTGTCCCTGCTTTCTCCCATATATACATGTTATTAAACTTGGTATTATTTTCTCCTGCTACCCTGTCTTGTTAATTATTTGGCCAGTCATAAGAACCTTAAGGAAAAGGGCAGAGGGAGATTCCCCCTCTTCCCCTGACAGTGGTGATGCAGGTGGGCTCTCAAGGTTACACCTATATTGTGGAAGCAAGCAATCAAGTATTTAATGGAAGCATTTCTATGTAAATGAAAGAAAAACAAGGTTAATGGTTGGAGCAAGGTGTAAAGCAGTTTCTCAGTATAGGGGACAGCTAGTTAAGAAGATTTTTAGATGTCAGCATCAAAGCATCTTTTGCAGTTTAAAATGTCTCTGATGATGTCATTGGGTAATCTCTTAAGTTTATATCAAGTCCATCAGCTTCAGTTTCTAAGGCTTCAGGAAAAAGGGCAGGTTCAGTTTTTAGTGATTCCAAATGAAAATGATGGAAAAAATGAAAAACGTTAGTTTGGACATCTGTAGCCAAATATTTTAGGAGACTAGAAGAAATCAGGATCCAGTCCAGTCAACAGATATAAAACAAAAACCTTAACAGACAATTAACAAAACTAGGATCTAATATCCGCAAATGTACACTATAGTTTTTACTGAAATATAATTTTTCTTTCTAAGATCACCCTCATTTTTATCAAAGATAGACAAATTAAAACTAGTTTGCAAAATAAGCCTAGTTCCAATAGTGTTGGCCCAATTATTTACATAAGTACAGCAAGAATAGCAATTGATCACATAGGCTCTTTTAAATCTGCTTTGCTGGAACTTTTTATAAGGAATCTCAGATTGAACTTTAAAGGCCTCTCCAGGCCAGAAAAGCCAAGCCAAGGATTTTGTCATCAGACTTTGCCTGTAATACCTACAGATTTGGGTGAATTCCTTTCTTCCTAGGTTCCCCCAAAATATTTCGAGGTTCCTTGTGTTTGCCAGATAAGTGACATTCTTTACTTATCCTGGGAAGTGCTGCTTGGAACATAAGGTACCAGGCCAGTATTTCCACGTGGCTTTCTTCCATAAAGTCCAATCTTCATTCCTCAAAACCTGTATGGTTATATCACAAATATGATCTTCCAGTCACAGCCTTCGTAATATAATCAGTGTTTCCAATTACGTCCTGTTATAAGGAGAACAGATTCTTATTGAACTTATGCAAATAACTATATTGCCATGAAAACAACAATACTCACTTACTAAGAGTTTCCAAATTCGAGGGATCAGATAGAGAGAAATAGAGAAATATTTCAATTTTACTTACAAAAATATCATTTACCAAATTGTTATGTCATAGCTAGCTCAGGAGAAAAGAGAAAAAGTTTTCCTTAACTCTGAAAAAACAAAACATTAAAAATTCAGCAATACTTCAAATGAAAAATCATAAAAATTATAATTATCCTTATTAGTTCATTCAGTCCTGTGTAATCCATTCTTGATCCCAGTCTTTCTGTTAGCAGCTTCATGAAGTTATCAGTCTTTCCATCAGATTTCTGTAATTTCTTACCAAGTTCAGTTTTATGATCAGAAAGTTTGTCGGAAACCTGTACTCCAGTGTAAATGTCAGAGTCCTTTCCATGAATTTTTCTGAAGTCGAAATATTTTGCAAAAGCATTAGAGCAAAGAAATAAGTCTGTAAACAACAAGAGCTCAAAATGGCAATTGACAGAGAAATTTGGTTAATTTTGTGACATACAACACTTTAAAATAATAATAACCAGAATTATGACTGATAATCAGGACAGATCAGAATTTCAGTAATGTTATACAATTTTAAAACACCTATGTCAATAACATTTGCCCACATAACAGCACCTAAGCAGACATATCATCACTTGTCTGACAATGCTTTCCATGTAATTTAACATACTGAATAAGCCTAGTAAATTTAGTATCTTTCCCCTTATAGGAAGAGAGCAAATTTCTTTGAGAAGTTCCAGGGCCTTTTGAAAATTCTCAAAGAAAAAAAGTAAAAAAATGACTTTATTTAAGATATGAATTTTGGGGAGCTTGTCAAAAATAGAACACGTTAAAGCAAACAGAGCATTAACAGTCCAAAAACCTTAATAGAGAGACCTCAGTCTTTTGAACACAGGAAATTATTTTAACAGTTTTTTTTTTTCTGTCTTTTAGGGAGACTTACCGAAAGGTAAAGAAAAATCTTTTATAACCTCTTTATCAAGTTCAAGAAAATTATCCTTTTAAGAGAAAGAAGACCAAATTATAATTTTGTACCTGCTTCCTTCTGATATTAAATTCATTTACTTTATTAAATTCATTTCAATCTTAGCCAACTTGACCATACAAAAACTCCTTTTCCAGAATTTCTCTTCCACAAACCTATAACTTTCTTTTTACATTCAGAATTTGTCCCATGTCTTTCTTTTCCCTCCTAGTACTTGAAGACAATTTTATCTTTCTTAATCAATCAAATAAAATATTTCCATTCTTTGTTCCTTCTTTATCCATCTTACTTTCCTTGTACAGAGACATATTTTTTCATTATATTTAGTAGCTTCAATCACATATACTAATTAGAAATTTTAACTCTTAGTAACCCCAATGTGTAAGTAAAAACTAAGTAAACCATTATAAACTTTCTTTTACATTAGTATATTGTGGCTTGGAAAATTTATAAACACTTCATAACCTCTAGAAATATGTTACTTTATAGTACAATCTTTTAATAAAACACATGTTTACCAATAGACCCAAAACACCTTTTAGTTTTCCTGTAATGAAAAGCCAAATGTAACAAACGTAAGTTTAGTAATCAATGTCTAATATCTTATCTTATTTGGAAATGATGATACTCAGTGAATTTTTATCACAAAATTTAGCAAAACTCTAAAGTTTTAAGTCACCAAAAAGATTTTGGAAGCTGTAACCACCATAATACATAATTATTATTTAATGTTCACCCAACATTCATCTTTTTCACAACTATTTAGTTACTTGTTCCCAATAATTATTTAGATTGCCTATAAGACTTCATAAGACATTAGATAAAATTAGCCATCATTTAAATTACTATTTTTGGTAACCAGTTCTGTAATAGAAATAACTTAATTTTTTTGTACAAAAGTTCATGTAAATTTCATCACCTCTTATACCTTTAAACATAGTTATCATTAAGATTTTTATCAATAGGTGTTGGTCTTCTAATTTTGGACAAGGGAAGCATTCCCAGTCAGACATTTTAAAACATACACAGGCAAAGTTGATGTAACCTCTTTATATAAAATTAGCTCAAACATTCCAACCTTTATAATCTTATCAACACTTACACTTTTACCTGTTCTCAATTCAATTGTAACCTGAGTCAAGGTCTTAAGGCTATTTAAATTTTTCCCTTCCTTTTTCTGGCCTTTTTTTAGGTACCAATTAAACAATTGTGTGAGAGCTCTCAAAACATATTTTTTTTCCCCACTTTAGAAGTTTTCCAATTCAAAGTATCTGTCGTCGGGCCATTGACGAGTAGGATCTTCATTTGTATATTTATTCCAATAGTGACTTGATCTAATAAGCCTTTTGAAGGAAAGACCCGGTGGTAACTTTCCCATGCTTTGAATAAATCTTTACCATGGACGCAAGAGGTGTCCCTGGTGAAGGCGCAGATGATGTAGCCCCCATGATCCACAGAATTCACTCCCAAAGATATTCAGAGAAAGTAAAGTCCTTCGTTGCACAGGCAGTAAGGATGGTGTAGTGAAAACTGTGTCTCCAGTCTCCCACCATAGTGTGGGACGCCTCCCGTCACAGACCCGCTAATCTGTGATACCGGGCAGGCAATACTGGAATGGGATTTTTCCAGCTCTAACAAGCAACGAAGGTTAAGATGACAAAAGTCCTTATAGACTGGGCCCTTTATGACAAACTCCCCTGAGAGCTTGGCACAGCCAGAAAAAGAGACAGTTCAGAACCCCAGTCTACTCAACTGGCCACCAAGGGGCACCCCGGTAAATGCACCTTCCGTATGGTGGAGACCAAGGAGAATATTCTCACTGGTCACAAAGCCAAGTTGTCTCAGGACACAGAACAAAACAGAAGGAAAAACCTCATCCGGTTTTTTTGTTATGTGCACAATGACAGTTTTAGCCACGCCGTAGGTCTCTTGGAGTCAGAATAATACCTGGGGGAGGAGGTGCCACGGGGTTGGGGACTGTTGGCTTTACAGAGTACCTCGTCGTTGCATGGACATTTTCTTGCAGTTGGCGTGGGACCTGTGTCATCTACCCCGTTCCGTGACCCAATTTATCCTGTCACAGGAGTCTTCTGAAAGTGGCGAGCGCCCTAATGGCTCTTAACTGCTCAAACCATGCCCACCAGATTTGCGGCCTTTTTGGCTTCCAAGATGCCCTTGGCAATGGCCTTCACTTCATGTGCATATTAACCCACAGCAAAGTTTGTCTAAATAGACGCCAGTCTGGTAAGACCCGCAAACTCACCAGTCTGTGGGGCCGGCCCAGACAGTAGGCTTATAGGGCCTATGCTTGCGTCCTACCCTATGGTATTTCCTTCTTATGACACACGATACAAAAGACAGAGACAAAAGAGAAAAACAGAGACTATCTCTGGGAGGAAAAGGGATCAAGATCAAAACCAAGAGTACTCTACCAAATTTACCAGCGTCACTAAAAGCACAAGAAACTAGTTTCCCAAATATTTTCTCCTGTCAATCTAAATTTTGAAAGAGAATAAATTTCTCACCACTTCATTCCACCAGACTCCACAGGTAGAGATTCCAGGAGGCTGACGTGGTAAGAAGTCTTACATTTTGCCGGCTTTCATCAGGAGTTCCCGTATTTCATCCCCTGCAGTAATGCAGGGAGAAGGCATTTCTTCCAGCCAGAGAACGCAACTTACCAGTCAGTGTAGCCCCACGTTGGGCGCAAAAACTGTTGAGGGAGTGAGAGAATCTCCCTCTTCCATTTTCTTAAGGTTCTCATGGCTGGCCAAATAATTAACAAGACAGGTTAACAGGAGAAAATAATACCAAGTTTAATAACATGTATACATGGGAGAAACTCAGAAATGAGCAACTCGTCCCTCTGTCTAAGCTGCCCGCTTAAGTATTGTAGCTAAAGAAGAGGAAGGTGTTGGGGGTGGGTAGTGGTCTAAGACCACAGAGGGCAAGAAGACAACTCACATGGAGATAGAAATGCAAATGTTTGCCTGACAACTCTTCTAAGGGTCATCTATAGATAATGTGGTCAGGGAGAGATAGAGTTTTTGATAAAAGGGGCTTGGTGCCTTTCCTATTGTAACCTCTAGCCTATGTTATCTTTACAACCATCATGATAATAACTCCTTCTTGATACAGATTTTTTGTTTTAAATTCTATAGGCAGTTTGGGAGGGGAAATTCAAATATTCTTCCTGAGTTCTCTGAGTCCTTATTGTCTTCAGCTCGAAACAATACACACACCAGGGTGGTGCCTCCTGTGGTAGCTTGCCCTGAGCACCATCACCTCCATTTATAAGGATGCACCCATTATATAGATTCTGTACAAAATTGCAAAGATCACTTTTTCCTTTTCAAAATTTATTTGTTTTAACTTATAATAGTGAGAACCTTAGTGTTGGGGAAACTGCTGCACAATTACTGGAAATGCTGAGAGTGTTTTTGAAAAGTGTAGAAGTCTAAAGATAATGAAATGTACATTTCTCCAATGTCAAGTCCCTTGATGATCTCATAAGTGTCTGTCTAGTTGTACCCGGAAGAGATGGAAGATTGAACACCAGGACAGCACACAAGGAAACAGGCTGCCAACTTGAGGGCTTCCCATGGACCACAGAGTGCCTAGCAGACTCTTAGAGATTAAATCTGGGCTTTGTCCATGGGTTGGCGCTGAGAGGAAGATTTTGCTTAAATGACCAGAGAATAGACAACGTATTTTTTTGATAATAATTCTTACCATGTAAATTTCTTTATAAATCTCTGAATAAAATAAAAAAGTATAATCCTCATAAAAATCAACTCTTACTGACAAGCCCCACAGCCTTCTCTAGAGAGCTCAACAGAAAATGTCTCCACTGACTGTAAATTGCTCTTCTCTGAAAGCCAGCCAGCACTTCACTGATAGCCCTGGATAAGGAAGGCCAGATACGATTCTTTGAAGATATTTAGCTGAATTCAGAACCAAAAATCCTACCTCCAGTTGGCTCCTCTGTGAGAATGGATGGCCGGCCTTGTTTCACAGCCTGAGCTGTTGAGGTTTCATATGAGATAAATTGCTCTGTTCTCCAGGGATGGAAAAGCTGGACTGTGACATAGATTCAGGGCTGAGATTTTGCAAGTAAAGATAGGGTCATAGAGAGGAATAAAGATTTCAGCAAATTGGTTTGTTGTTCTCTAAAGTGGAAATAATTTAAGAAGCAGATAGTCTCTCACTCAAACTTCTCTTCTCTGTTCTCTATCTGTCATATCACTGTAAAAATTCTCTCTATGAAAATTTCAGTCTTTTTTCTTTGTAGTGTGTTTATTATCATCTTTATGAATTCTTTGACTTCACCACCTTCTTGGCACCACAAAGCTAGCCATTGAGATATTATTATAGATTCAGTTTTGCAACTTCATCCCCTTATCTCTATTTCCTCCGTCATTTCGTAGTTTTAGTTCTTATTGTATCTTATGCTTGAAAACATTTGAAGCTTACAGTGTGTATCAGTTCCTTATTTTCTCAAATTTTTATCTAAGTGCCCTCAACTATCACTTTTTTAGAAAAGAAGTGAAATACATAACAGAACAGTACACTGTAATAAATTGACCACTTACAAAATTAAGTTCAACCTGAAATCCCTCCCCACTTAACAGAGACAAACTTTTATTATTCACAATGCTTTAGTGTGGGCAGGGTCAGTTTATCAACGATTTTTGGATGTTTTAAACCACATGAGATATATACAATGTAAGGTAAAACCGTTAATCTTGCAGAAGTTGTAGAATTTCCTGATGCTTAGGGAAGTTGGTGGTGGAGAACCTGTATCATATGAAAAGTAGTTGATTAATTAGCACCTGAGTTTGTTAATTTGGTAAGGATGATGATAGACATACATGTTGAAAAGATAACTTTGCATATCAGAGTACTGTCAGAGGCCACTGGCAAAATTCATAATATTCTCAAATACTACAAAAAATGACCATTTTTTCATAAAAAATGTCATACATGACGGCATGATATACTTCTGTCAGAATACTTGCAATGAAGAAAATTAACACGAGTCATTTTAATTCTAACAATTTGTTCATGCTTACTAGTAGGTTAAAAAACTATTTAGAAATAAAGTGATAAGTGATATACTTACTTAATTTTTAAATTTTCTTAGTAAAAAACTTTTTCATATTTTTAAAAAATATTTATTTGTATTTATTTTATGCTGAATTTATTCCTGGGCCCAAAGAGTTTTTTTTTTAATTAACTAACACCAATTCTTTTCAAGCTCTTTCAAAAAGTTGAAGAGGAGAAAATACCTGTAAAGTCATCCTATGGGATTAGCACTACCCTGATATCAAAGCCAAAGACACTCAGAGAAAAGAAAACTATAGGTCAATATCTTTGATGAATATTGATATAAAAATCCTCCAAAAAATACTAATGAACTAAATTCATCAGCATGTTAAAAGGATTATACAGCATTTTTAAGTGGGATTTATTCCTGGAATACAAGGATGTTTCAATATATGAAAATGAATTAATGTAATAAACCACATTAACAGAATAAAGGAAGAAAACACATGATCATCTCAATGGATGCAGAGAAAGCATTTAACAAAACTCAACATGCTTTCATGCTAACACCACTAAAAAAACACTCAGAGTAAAAGGAAACAACTTCAACATAATAAAAGCCATATATAGAAATCCACAGAGAACATCATTTTCAAGGGTGAAAGACTGAAAGCTTTTTCTCTAAGATCAGGAACAAGACAAGAAGGCCCATTTTCACCACTTCTATTCGACATGGTATTAGAAGATCTAGCCAAGCAATTAGGCAAGAAAAAGAAAGAAATAGCATCCAAATTGGAAAAGAAGAAGTAATATTTATTTGTTTACAAATAGTATCTTATATGTTGAAACCCCTAAAACTTCCACCAAAAAATTGTTAGAACTAGTAAATTCTGCAGAGTAGTGGGACACAAAATCAACATGCAAAAACTAGTTGTTCTTCTATACATTAATAATAAGTAATCTAAAAGAAATTTAAAAACTTTACAATTTTATTTACAATAGCAACAAAAAGAGTAAAATACTTATGAATCAACTTACTTAAAGAGATAAAAATTCCAATGATGGTTTTGCAAAAATAGAAAAATCTATCCTAAAATTCTTACGGACTCTCAAGGGACACTGAATAGCCAAAACAATCTAGAAAAAGAAGAACAAAGTTAGAGAACTCACACTTCCTGATTTCAAAACTTCCTATAAAGTGATCAAAACAGTGTGGTACTGGCATAAATACACACACTATACTAATGAAATAGCACAGAGACCCCAGAAATAAAACTTTGCATATATGGTCCAATGATTTTTGACAAAGGTACAAGGATCATTCATTGGAGAAAAGATCAGTTTTTCAACAAATGTTGTTGGGAAAACTGGATACCCACATACAAAAGAATGAGGTTGGACCCTTACTTTACACTATATACAAAAATTAACTCAAAATGGATCAAAGATATAAATGTTAGAGTTGAAGCTATAAAATCCTTAGAAGAAAACACATGGTAAAAGCTGTATGTGATTGGGTCCAAATGCCATTGCAAAAATGATTTCTTTAATATGACACCAAAGCCATAAGTAACAAATAAATAACAAATTGGACTTCATCAAAACGAAAAAGTTTTCTGTATCAGAAGATACTATCAACAGAATAAAAAGGCAAACCATAGAATGGTTGAAAATATTTGCAAATCACAAATCTGATAAGGGATTAATATCTAAAATAAATAAAGAACTTCTACAACTCAACAATAAAAAAACTCAATTTAAAAATGCACAAAATACTTGAATAGACATTTCTCCAAAGAAAATATAAAATGAACAGGAAACACAAGAAAAGATGCTCAACATCGCTAAGTATCAGGAAAATGTGAAATAAAAGCACAATGAGCTACCTTTTCACACCCATTAGGATAGTTACCATCACAAAATCAGAACATAAGTGTTGGCAAGGATGTTGAGAAATTGGAACCCTTGTGCTCTGAGTGTGAGAATATAAAACTGTGGAAAACAGTATGGCAGTTCCTTCAAAAATTAAAAATAGAATTACTATATGATCTAGAAATTCCACTTATGGGTTCCGAAATAATAAAAAACATATTTATCGGCCTCTGCGTCCAGTTCTTGGCACAGAGTTCCTAAAATCTTTGTAATTTCCCCAGTGATAAGAACACTAAGAGAATCTTTTGTTCTACTGAGGCAACTCTGGGTGGGCTCCTGGATGGCTCCTGGATGGGGAATGGTCACCAGAAAGACCAAGCCCTGATTAGAAGCTTCGAATTTTTAGCCCTACCCTTTATCCTTCAGAGAAAGGAGAAGGGCTGGAAACTGAGTTAATAATTGATCATGCCTATGTGAGAGAGCCTCCATAAAAATCCCAAGAGAAGGCGGTTCAGAGAGCTTCCAGGTTGGCAATGACAAGGACTGCTTGGAGAGTGGTGCACGTGGAGATGGCATGAAAGCTTCGTGTACTATCTCAATACCGTTCCCTATGCACCACTTCCAACAGGCTCTTCTTGAATTATATCCTTTTATAATAAACTGGTGATCTAGTAAATATTTCTCTGAGTTTTGTGAGCCACTCTAGCAAATTAATCAAACCCAATGAGGAGGTTGTGGGAACCTCTGGTTTATAGCCAGTAAGTCAGAGTACAGGTAACAACTTGGGCTTGTAACTGGCATCTGAAGTAAAGGTGAGGTTGGGTGGGTGTGCAGAATTATAGGACGGAGCCATCAACCTGTAGAATCTGATGTATCTCTGGGTTGTCAGCATCAAATTGAGTTGAATTATCTGGCAACCAGCTGGCATTCCAAGAATTGCTTCTTGGAGGTGTGGTGGACCCTGTTATATGTGAAAAAGTGAATCTGAGAACACCATTTATGGGTATACACCCAAAAGAACTGAACGCAGAGGTATAAAGACATATATGTACACCCATGTTCTTAACAGCATTATTCAAAATAGCCGGAAGCTGGAATCAAGCCAGATGTCCTTCAGTGGATGAAGTGACAAAAAAATGTATTGTATACACATAGTGGAATACTATTCACCCTTAAAAAGGAAGGAATTCTGACACATGTTATGACATGGATGAACCTTGCGGACTTTATGCTAAGTGAAATAAAGCCAGTCACAAAAGGAAAAATACTGTATGATTCCACTCATATAAAGTAATTAGTGTAGTCAAATTTATAGGAATAGAAAGGAGAATGGTGGTTCCCAGGGGCAAGAGGGAGGGATAACAGGGATAACAGGGAGTTGTTGCTTAATGGGCACAAAGTTTCAGTGTAATGTGAATATAGTTCTGTGGATGGTTGGAGGTTATGGCTACACAATTATGTGAAGGTATCGAATGTCGCTGAACTGTACACTTAAAAATGGTTACAATTTTATGTTCTGCATATTTTATGACCATTAAAAAATTAATTATTTTCAACAAATGAACAAACACTAGCTACAAGTAATAGCATGGATGAATATCATAACCATAATGCTGCATAAAAGAAATTATATTCAAAAGGCTATATATTTTATAATTCCATTTATATAAAATACAAGAAAGAAACAAAACCGAGGTCTGACTTCTACTAATGGTGGAGTAGCTTGTTGAACTAACACTCTCACAGATAACAATGATAAAATCTGCACAAAATATTATATATATTTATACAGACTCGTGTAGCTATATGTAAAACACATATAATAAATGTGTATATGTGCGTATGTTTAAATCACTTCCACAAGCTAGCTGAACCGAGAGGGATTCTTCCCTTAAATGATGGCAATTGCACCAGGAGATATTTGCAAGCTTGAATCTGTTGCCTCAAAGCATTCGAAAATCTGTACATGGCCTAGACAGGGGAAAAACTACAGTCTTATTTGTAAAGTTAGAGGATGAATTTTTGGGCTGGCAGAGTAGCTGGAAAGTTAGGGGAGAAATTCTGGAAGGGAGGGAGACACAAAGAGGAAAATTGCAAAATATATACGTAAGTCTCTCCCCCCCACACACCAAATTGGCAGATCTTTGAACAACACACATACAGGGTAGGTCCCAGAAGGCCTAGTGTAAAAACAGCAGTTGGAAGATGAAAGAACTGACTGAGGATTTCAGCTATGCCCACTGTAAAGGAGATAGGATTGGAATTTCAGTCCAGCCAAGTTGATTCCCTGCTAGAAAACTAACAACACTCTTCAAAGAAATACAATAGAATCCAGATCCTCTATACCTATCTTTCATCATTTCCAGTACACAATTTAAAAGAATCATGAGATTTGAAGAAACAGGAAAATGTAATCCATATGTGACCAAAAGCAGGCAGTAGAAACTCTCCCCAATGTGTTCCAAATAGCAGTCAAGAATACAAAAGCAGCTATTATAAAGATGATCATGGTGGTAAAGAAAAATATTCCCATAATGAATGAACAGATGTGGGAACTCAGCAGAGAAGTGGAAATTACACAAAAGAACCAAATAGGAAGATGAAATAAAATAAATACTTTTGAGTTTACCAGTAGATTAGAAACAATAGAAAAAACATGAAGATACAGCAATAGAAATTATCCAGTCTGAAGAAAAGAGTGTAAAAATTTTGAAGAAAAATGAAGAGAGCCTTATGACCTGTGAGATGATTGAGTCCCCAGCAGAGAGGAGAAAGACAGAAAAATTAAATGAGGCAGAAAGGCAAATCAATAAGTAATAGCATAAAATTTCCAAAATTTGGTGGAAAATCTAAAATTTTAGATCCAAGAAAGTCAGCAAACCCACAAAATAAAATATAAAATAAAAGCATACTTAGGTAATTGATAGTCAAGCTACTAAAATGTAAAGATAAAAAGAAAATCTTGAAAGCAGTCAGGGAAATACATATATACAGGGGAAGACATTACATACAGGGAGAAATAAGGTGAATGATGGATGATATATTATCAAAAACAACAGAGACAACTCAACAACAAAATGACATCTTTCAATGCAGAAAGAAAACCCAAAAGTCAACACAAGATTCTATATTTAGCAGAACTCACTTTCAAAAATGAAGCAGAAGCCACAATAAGATACTGCACGCCTATTAGGTGCCTGAAATAAAAAATAAAATTGCAAATACCACATGAGGAGGTGGGTGAGGAGTAGGAGCAATTAGAACTGGGAATGCAACATGATAGTTGCATTCAGAAAACAGTTGAGCAGGTTCTTATAAAGCTAAACATACACTTATTTTATGACTCAGATATCCCGCTCCTAGGTATTTACTGAAGAAAATTGAAAACTAATGTTTAAACAAAAATCTTTGTGGGAATCTTTATAGCCATTTCATTCATAATTGCCAAAAGCTGGAAATAAACTAAAGGTCCTTCGTCAGGTGAATGGAGAAAGAAACTGTGATGCATCAGTACATTAGAATACTACTTGGCAATCAAAAGAATAAACTGTTTTTTTGTGTGTGAGAAAGATAAGCCCTGAGCTAACATCCATTGCCAATCCTCCTCCTTTTTCCCCCCAAAGCCCCAATAGATAGTTGTATGTCATAATTGCACACCCTTCTAGTTGCTTTATGTGGGACACGGCCTCAGCATGGCCAGAGAAGTGATGTGTCAGTGCGTGCCCTGGATCCGAACCTGGGCTGCCAGTAGGGGAGCGCATGCACTCAACAGCTAGGCCACGGGGCCGGCCCCAGGATAAACTCTTGATTCACACAACAACATGGATGAATCTTGGATGCATTTCTCTAAGTAAAAGAAGTCAGATTCAAAAGGCTGTATAGTACATGATTCCATTTATATGACTTTCTAGAAAAGGCAGAATTACAGAGATGGAAAATGATCAGTGGTTGCCAAGGGATGGAGTAGGGGAAGGGGTTGAATACAAAGGGATAGCATGAGAGAACTTTGGGGGTGAAAAACACAACTCTGTATGGTAGTGTGGATATGGATGCATGACCATAAAGTCAAAACCCATAGAACTGTACACCACAAAGAGTGAATTTTACTCTGCAAATTTTAAAAATCAATCAGGATGCTGGGGAACTCAGATGGAATGCAGTGACAAATGAATCTCACTGTATTACAAGCATGTGACCTAACCAAACAGAAAGGGTGGGGATGAAAGGTCCTGACCTAAGTTACTTTGGAAGACAGTGATTTGACGGGATACTGTAGAACTAAAGTACTGGACACAAACACTCTACTCTAGGTGGTAAATTTGTTTTTCATAAGGGTATGGATTAGCAATTCTGAAACTAGTTGACACATTAGGAAATATATTGTAGCTAACTGGAGTTAAGTTTCTCACTGTTGGTGAAAGAAGTTACAAATAAACAAAAGGAGAATGCTAGAATAAACTCTGTGGTGCTGGATTGGAGCTCGAAGTATCAGTATGAATCCTTGTCTCTTTTAATATATCTATCCAAATAGATAGATAGACTGATATGTAGATGGATAGATCGATAGACAGATGTGTCTACCTGAGTTTATATTCATACATACATTTCCAAGCTCTGCTGAGAGGGTCTAGAAGCAGTGACACTCTAGTATTAATGAGCACACCTAGCTCCCAGATCTTGTTTTCTAAATATCATTCTCCAATAAAATAAAGCAGATTTTCTTGGAGAAATGGCTAATTCTAGGGCTGGAGATGGAAAATAGAAGATGAGCCTTTATCATCTTGTAGTGCCAGAAAGTATGAAAGTGCTTTCCAAAAAAAAACACACACAGAAAATGATGGGACGTGTCAAAAGGAATCAATCTGAAAGACTTTCCAATGACTCAAGCTGGAAAACTCTGAGCAACGAAATAAATAATGGTTGCATTGGATAAATACTCAGAGAATAAAATAAATATCCACGAGGCTATACTGATATAAAAAAGATTAAATAAGAAAGGAAGGGAAGGAAGAAAGAAAAAAGGGGAAAAAAAGAATGAGAGAATGAGAGAAAGAAAGGAAGAAGAAAGGGGGGGGAGAAATCTTGCTCACAGAATTCCAAATAATAAAAGCGCTAGATAGCATGAAATAGAAAATTGCCACTTTAACACTACAGTAATAATTACTGTTGGAAAGAATGACTGATGAATGCAAAAACTGTGGATGAAAGTTAAAGAAGAAACAGTACATTTGCAGAGTCTCAAAGTATTTCCTTTCCAAACACTTATTTCTCTTATTTCTTTTTTTATGATTTTATTTATTTATTTATTTATTTTCCCCCCAAAGCCCCAGTAGATAGTTGTATGTCATAGCTGCATATCCTTCTAGTTGCTGTGTGTGGGACACGGCCTCAGCATGGCTGGAGAAGTGGTGCATCAGTGTGTGCCAGGGATCCGAACCCAGGCAGTGAGCAGCGGAGTGCATGCACTTAACCGCTAAGCCACGGGGCCGGCACCTCTTATTTCTTTAAAATACCTATGACTATCTAAAGCGAAAATTATAACACTGTATTGTGGGATTTATAATATGAGTAGATGTAAAATTTATGACAGCAATAGCACAAAGGACAGACAGAGGTAAATGGAACTGTTCTGTAGCAAGGCTTCCATATTTTACATTGATTAAACTGGTGAACTATTAAGTCTAGGTAGGATGTGATAGCTTAAAGATGCATATTGTAATCTGGACCACCCAGTAAGAATGCAAAGGTGTGTCACTTAAACGTTAATAAAGGAATTAAACGGCATGTCAAAAAACGTTTTTACAAGACTGTTCGCAGGAGCTGACCGGCATGTCCCCAGGAGGAAGATGAGCGCACTTTGGGACATCCACAGAGCAGAACGCCCACAACCGTGCTGAGGATTAAACGCTGACACACACATGCTGAGAGAGACTCATCAATCTCGTGCTGAGGGAGGCAAGCTAGACAGAAAACAACACACATGAGATGATTTCAGCCAAGATGAACCTATGCTGAATAAAGCAGAACAGGGGTTGCATTGGGGGAAGGATAAAATTGCCTGGGAAGGAACAGGAAGGAGTTTTCTGGGGGTGATGGAAATATCCTATTCTTAAAGGGATGAAAGTTATATGGGCATGTTTATTTGCCAAAACTGTACGGTTGAGAGTTGTGCCTTTCAGTGTGCATACATCTTACTCACCACACACGCACAAAGGCTTAAAAGAATAATAAAGTGAGGTGGGAATGTGATGGAGTGTGGATGAAACAAAAATGGCAGATGATTAGTAGTTGTTGAAACTGGGTGACGGGCCTACTGTGCTATTTTGTATATTGTTTAAATTGTTCTGTAATAAAACACTTGTATAAGAAGACACACTTAACATACAGTGTTCGCTGGTAAGATATCAGTTACCTTTGGGGAGGAAATAGGGAGAAAGAGATTGTCGGGGCCTGAGTAAAGCTGGTGCTAGTTCTTGGTCACACAAGTGTGTTCACTTTGTAATAATTCTTTGTGATTTACGTGGATGACTTCTGCATATATTTCTGTACACATATTATATGTCAATAAACATTTTAAATCCTGCATATTTGCACAAAGATATCTCAGATCTCAGAATAACAGCAGTGTTTTGTTTTAAAGTGGAACACACTCACTCATGACACCATTAGATGGATTTTAATACACCCATGTATCTATTAATGCCCTCATCCTTGCATGGTCCCCTGGGTCTTTCCATTTTTGCCTCAGTTTTGTAAGTGGCATGGATTTGAGATTTTATGATGTCATGGTTCTCCAGCATGGTCCACCCCCATCACGATGCTCACCAAGGCCTCGACACCCAGCACAGTGCCGTGTTCACAGCATGCACTCAATACCTGAGGGACTGGGTTGGAAGGAACAAAATGAGGAGCACACGATGTTCGTAACTTATGTCTAGGTGCCATATTGTGACTTAGGAAATTGGTAGAGTTTTTCGATAGATTTGCTATGACTTCTAAATTTTCCTATTTAAAACAATGGGAAATAGGGTCTCAGAGATCTTTCTCAGAGAAAGTCTGACATTTCAGGCACAGATTACTGACAATTATTAATGGCATATGACTTTCCCACCTCATCTTAGTGTTAAGTTTTTAATTCCTTACCCTGGAAATGACCTAACTTTGCTTCTTCCAAATCTTGTAGTAATACTGATGCTCCAGAAAGTCAGGCCACGGATATTCTGCTGTTGTGTGTTCTCCCTGGAAAGAAGTGGAGCTGTGCATCCACCAGTCTAAGAAGCGTGTGGTGCTGTAGTATTTGGAGTCAATCAGAAAAGCTAAATGGAAAAACGACTTCAGAGAATTATCACCATAACCCTCCACAGCAACAAATTATTTTGCTTAATAATTTTGTGATTCTGCAGGTATATTTAAACAGGGATATTAAAACTAGTTCCCAAGGAGCCAGCCCTATAGTAGAGCAGAAATTGCATATTACCTTCCTGCACAAACTTGCCTAACACTGTGGGAAGGACCAATGGGAACTTTCGGTGTTGTTGCCTATGTTAACGACGCCAAGAGGTCCACACTGGGATAAGGAAGTCCAGTGAACCTGCCTGTGTGCAGCGTGGGAGTAGGGGCATGCATGTGTTCCCCTGAAGTGGCTTAGGGTCACTTACCAGTGCACCTGAGTTTCCTGTCTGTATAATGCAGGAATTGGGGCTGTCCAATGTGATGTTTTCTCCTTTTTATGACATGGCTCAGGGCAGTCCTTCGAAGACTCCTGATCAGGTATGGGCCCTTCAGGCAGATTGGGTCCAAAGGGAGGATCTCTGCAGCGACACTGACCAAGGGTTCCAGAGGGAGGATGATGGCAGCCTGGAGAGATAGGCGGGATGGTAGGACAGGTGGCATTGAAAGGGCAAATTCCAGGATCCCAGGCACCCGATATTTCCATTTTAGATATTGAATTTACATTTCAAATACTGGCCAGGGGGCTTCCACCAGGGCTGCAAGCAACCTCAGCAATAGCCAGGCTGGTGAGCCCCACCCCTACCTGAGTACCGGCCTCAAGGGACGCAGCCCAACCACACTGCGCATACTCTGGGGGGTGGGCAGGGCATAGAGATTGGGCGTGGTATAGAGAACAGGTGGGGAAGAGGGTGGGATGGAGAAGCAGAGGGGTGGGGCCCAGGGGCCTAAGGACAAGGCAAGAGTTGGGGCCACGAGCTGTGCATTCTGGGAGCTTTTCTCTCTTAACCGCTCCCAGCTGGCAACCTGTAGGGCTGCAGGACTAGAACTCCCAGGATGCTCTGGGCACAGGGCGGTGCCTGGCCCTGGGGGGAGGAACAGGGTGCTGTGAGCTTGGCCGAGCGCCAAACCATTGACTCAGGACTCAGGTCCTGCACCCGCTCCATGTGGACTGATTCCCAGAGTGATGTGACGGGACGAAAGGGACCAGGGAGTTAGGAGGGTGTGGCAGCTTCATGGGAAGCCGTGGGCCTGCAGCGTGCAATTGCTTTTGTCCAAAATTGAAGCCCAGACTGGCTCCTCTTCCCCACCGCCTCCATCCTTTGCTTGACTCCTCCTCCCCCCTGTGTACCTGTGGGTCCTTCCACAGCCTCCTACCTAATCCAGGGCCAGGTGCTTCTCTAAACTGCTTATGGGAACTGGTTAGACATCCCAGAAACTTTCCACTTTGCCTGCTGCCCTCTGCCTTCTCCAGCCAAAGTGCCATCATTTCATCTGCTTTTGGGAGAAATTCGCCCTTGTGGTCCCTCTTGGAAGCACAACTTTGGAGTTTTGCAAGGTGGTAACATTAGCTGTTGCTTGCCTTTTTCACAGATGTGGACATTAAGGCATCCGTGAGGTTAATCATTGGTTTCCCCAGGATCTGCTAAGGGCAGAGGAGAACAACACAGTTCCCAGGCAAGTTCCCCTTTTTCACCAACCCATTCCAGTGCAGAGGCCTCCAAAACAGCATCGTTAGGATGAGAATAGCTTAAGCATTTTGCCCTTCAGATTGATCACCTAATCTCAGCTCAGGCCCGAGTGGCCAGTCTCTCAGGGACATAAGTGATGACTCTGATCCCTCAGGAAGAGACTGGTGGTCCGGCTTTGGAAGAGGCATGTTCATAGTAGACAGCACCTGGGCAGCATTTGAAACCCGTCAGCTTTAACATCTCTGATTTGGATTCCGGCAAGGTTCCAGGATAAACATGCCCAGGGATAGTCAGATGTAATGTATTCTTTAAAAATTGATTACAGCACTGAAAGAAACAGAGCATAAAATATCCTGATTATTTGCAAAAGATGAAATGCAAGCAAGACCTTCTTGTTAATTTTTTTATGCTCATTCTCTTGGTTGTATTGTACGCTTGAATGCAGAAAAAAAAATTGAATTGAAAAGTTATCTTTTCCTGAGATTGGTAAATTAACTTAAAAGTCTTATTGAAACCTGTGGAGGAATGGTTAGCAGCTTTCACGATTTATGTCTTCCCTAAAACTTTGGGTGTTGATCTCCATGAAAAAAAGTCCTTGTTTATATTACACATCCAAATAGGTTACATTTCCAATACCTGAATGTGGGATATTATCAAAACAACTGAATAAGCTGGTCATGGAAACTGGACCCTGTCACTGTGTGAAGAATTTGCCTCATTATGAATCAATGACACGAATTCTTTAACATTTTTTTAAAGAACGGACGAGAAACTCTGCAGTGTCTCTGAATGTGGCAAGACAGGGAATTCTCGTTAGACTACATCCTCGGGTTATTCTCTCATGTTCAATAGACCCAGGTGATAGTCCGTGTTGTCAGGTGCAATGCCGCTCCCCCAGCCCCCAGTGTTCCATCCTACTCTGGTCTGTGACCTCTTAAGGGTGTTCTGATGACACTCGTCCACAAGGGTTAGAAGGAGACATTGGAACATGAGGATAGGCATCATCTTGAAACAAGGATTAATGGAGAGGAAAGTCTCGGGGTCTGTGTGCTCCGATGCAACTGCTGTTGGGGTGTGGCTGTGGTGACCACTGTGCTCCCAGCAGTCCCCACAATGGCTGTCTCAGACGTTTGATCTCCTGGTGCAACCACAGAAGCTGTTGACAGAGCTGAGCGCTCGTGGTTCAGTGTCTTCCGTCAGATTTTGTGGCTCTGACCCTCCTATGCTCGCCCCCTTCCCATCCCTATCTGCTGAGTTGATTGCTTTGTAGTTCTTTCCTAGGAGCAACTGTGTGTAACTGGATTTCACAGTGTCTTTAGGGACCCACCCTCACTAAACGAGTCACTGTACAACAGCGACTTACCCTGGTGTAGCTCGTGTTCATCGTCTCCAGTGGAGCTGTGAAGAACCCTGCTTTCTCGGAGCTCCTCTCATTCTCATGCTGCTGGGGCTGCTCACGAAGTTGAGCATCCTGTCTTTGGTCTCATTAACATTATTCATTGATTATTTTGAAGTCGGATATGACTTTGTTAATAATGTGACACTGGCTGTCACAGGAACTTTTATATATCTTCCCCAACCGCTCTGTGAAGTAGACCTGTGATCCACACATTACAGGGGGGACACTGAAGCTCAGAGAGATGGAGTAGCTTCCTTCACTTCACAGTTTCTTGGTACATTTTGTGTCTCCACCTGGAGCTCCACCTCTCAGGTGTGTGCACTTAGCTGGTGTTCCACATGATGCCTCTCTGCCAGCCGCCCCAAAGTCACAAGCCCCATCCTGAGTCCATTGTCTGCTTGATGGCAGTCACCCTGCAAAAACAGGCTCCGTGCAGGGAGTGGCCTAGCGGGCATGGTCCTCTGGCTTACCCTGGGCAGGTTCTAGGTTCATAGCGAGAGCTGGAGCAGTGGAAGATACTGACCGCCACTCACCTGGAAGGTTTGTTATGGAGAAATACTCCACTGACTTTCTGCAGGTGTCGTTTCTTCTTTGTCTTCATTGCTCCTCTGGGCTTTCTCCTACAGTCCATGCTGTGCAGTAACATAGAGAACAGAGACTGGTGAACATAATACTGTTGCCCTGCACCAAACGGTCACATCACTCATTTTCTAATTATGAAACAAGTACACACTGTAAAAAAAGTCAAATTGCACTGATCTATGTAGAGGAAAGTGAAACATTCCCCTTTCCTGCCCTTCCCTGAAAACTCACTCTCCTACTCAGAAGGAACTATTGTTAAGAGGTTGTGGCTTATTCTTCTGGAAATTTCTTATGAATTTATAAATACACAAAGTTTTTTTAAACATAAATTACATAACTACATCGTTTGGTTCAAAAATTCAAAGTAATGAACCCAAGATAGGAATCTATAACTTTGGTTATTAATAAAGAATTTCCTTTGATATCCTTAAGTCCCTGTCATTACTTGTAAAAACTCACCTATGGGTGAAGAGATGTGGTTCTGCTGGCAGTGTCTGGCTGAACATCCATAGTTGATCCTGCCACATCTGTAGGTAGATTAGACTTGACCTCTTGATGACCTCTGCCCTTGGTCTTTGAGCTGGGAAAAATAAGAATTTAAAAAAGCTGCAGTTATTAGCACTCAATGCTAGAAACGCCCATTAAAGAGTGAGTTTTGTTTGGTAAACCAAAGGGAGTATAAACAGAACAAAGTCTTTAATATCTATAAAATTTCAAAAAAATTCTAATTTTTAAAAATATAACTCTAGTTTTGCCACAGTGCAAACTGTGTATATATGAATGAAGTATCCCTCTGTCCATTTCTTAAGTTGTTCCCATTGATTTGATGGATTTATCTTCTAACCTGGATTCCAAGTGTGAAAGAACATCTTGGTCCTTCAAAGAAAAGAAACCATTGAAATTTAATTTTCTTTTAGCTCGGCATGCCACAGGTTTGAGGAATAAATGATCAGGTAATGATACAATGATTTTGAAATCTAATTGTTAATTAGGGGGGGTGTAAGGGATGATTGAATGGTGGTTCATCCCCATGGTCAGGGGTATTGTACACATGGACGTGTAAACACGATTCAGGAAGCTGCTTCAGCTCCATGAGATCCCTAAGAACCACAGTGCAGGAGGATCTAGGTACACAGCTGTCTGCCTCGCTCTCCTGGGTTACATGTAGATCCAGGGGTCTTGACAGTGGCTTCAGAGCAGCTAACTTTTATCTATTTCTCCCCTTCCTTATCTCCAGTTTATCTCAAACAGTCCTGACTACCATATTTTAAAGTAAGACCAATTGTAGTTATCTACATGAGTTTCTTGTTCATTATTGCAGAGTAACAATCAAGGATACCATTAAATATCATTTAATTGACCTTATTAAATTTGTTGTACCTTATAATTGATTAGAACACTGCGTTTAGTTCGGCGTTTGATATTCACCAAGCGTGTTAATCTGCTTACAACTGCTATGTGCCTCATTCCTATTAGAAGTGTATCTTTGGCCCAGCACAAGATTTTAATGACTCAAATCATCATAAATTAAGATAATGTACTGTCTTTTGGATGATAGGGAGGCATGTGGGTCCATTTTGGAAATATGCCCATCTGTCTTTGCTCCCCATGGGAAGTTTCTGGTCACTAGGTCTCCAGGAAATCATTCTTTCAGATCCAACCCATAACAGTTTCATCATTTCCTCTAATAAGACAATTTCAACTTAATAAATAAAACCAATAGCATCCCTTACGTATGAATAAAGTTAGTGAACTTTACAGAGAAAAGAGCATATTTGCACAATCTCAGTAAAGGAAACAGAAGAACTGAATGATGATCAAGTCTCATTCAAGCTTATCTTTGAAAGTCAGTAAGACCAGGTTATCATTTCAAGGATGTGTGTAGAGCTGTGAGCCTTGGAAGATAGAAATAGTGGCCTCCTCTGGAGCAAAGCTGGCTTGCACAAGCCCTAGGTCTCTAATAGCTTGGTGCCTCTCCTTCTAATTGGGGTAGAAATAAGAGAGATCAGAGAGACTTATTAAAGTTTTTGTTGCATGAAGTCTTCTATGAAGACCATCCATGCATATTGTTCTGGATAGCTCTCTGTTCCTAAGACTACTAGTTACTTTAAGAGCTTGTCGGGAACTGTGAAAGGTCTGCTATTTTACCTTTCCTGCAAGCTAATAAGTTAGCCTACAATGGTTTTACAGATGCTGGCAAAAGACACGAGACCCATGGGTCAGAGACAAGGACTTAATGACACAACAATAGCAGTGGCCAGAGTATCAGCATTTGCACTGGTTCACTAAATCCCATTTCCTACAGGGTGATACACAGTGGTCCAGGGGACATGCAGAGAGATGCAAGATGTCAGAGCCTATGGAACTCAAATCTTTGATAACGGTCAGGATTTCTGCTAACCTTTGTCCTGATGGGGTGTTATTTTTATTATACTGGGCAGTAAGCAAGCCTACCCTTTGCTCCCGAGGAGGCCACTATTTTTATCTTCCAAGGCTGACAGCTCTACACACATCCTTGAAAAGACAGCCTGGTTTTACTGGCTTTCAAAGATAAGCTTGAAAGAGACTTGATCATCATTCAGTTCTTCTGTTTCCTTTATTGAGATTGTGCAAGTATGCTCTTTTCTCTGTAAAGTTCACTAACTTTATTCATACATAAGGGATGCTGTTGGTTTTATTTATTAAGTTGAAATTGTCTTATTAGAGCAAATGATGTAACTGTTATGGGTTGGATCTGAAAGTATGATTTCCAGGAAAAATGTGAAAGAAGATTAGTACGCACAGAACTTTGCCACAAGGAGCTGATAGCAACTTAAATGATTTTAATTTGAATACTGTTTTATACAACTTTCTTCCATTTACTTCATCCTCTCTGCTTCCTTTAACTCTCATATGGGAATGGGGCACTTTCAGGGATTCACTGAACTCATTTACAATATTCAAATGGTTTTGTCTGTTGTGGTTTATTTTATTGAGGTAAAGTTGACATACAATATTATATCAGTTTCATGGGTACAACGTAATGATTCAATGTTTGAGTATATATTGAAATGATCACCACAATAAGTCCAGTAAACATCCGTCCATACATAGTTACAAATATTTTTCTCTTGTGATGAGGACATGGCATATTTCAAGGTGCAGAAGAATCAACGATGGTGTCATACTTTTCTATATACATCTTGATGAATTTGGACATAAGTATACACCCTTGAGACTGTCAGCACCGTCAAGGCCACAAACATATTCATCACCTTCCAAAGTTTTCTCTCACCTCCTTTATTACTATCATTCTGTGGTAAGAACTCTTAGTATCTACTCAAGTAGCAAATGTGACGTATGCAATAGAGTTTTGTTAGCTGAAGGCACTACGCCATATCCTACATCTCCAGAACTGATTTATCTTGATAACTGAAACTTTGTATCCTTTGATAATCAGCTCCCCATTCCCCCATCCCTCCAGCCGCTGGCAACCACCATTCTAACCTCTGCTTGTATGAGTTTGACAATTTTACATTCCACATATAAGTATTTGCCTTTCTCTGTCTGCCTTATTTAGGTTAGCATAATATCTTCTAGGTCCCTCATATTGTCAAAAATGGCAGGAATTCCTTCTTTTTTCAAGGTTGACGAATATTCCATTTCTTTATCCATTCATCCATCAATGACGTTTAGGTTACTTCCATATCTTCGCTATTGTGAATTAGCTGCAATGAACATTAGAGTACAGGTATCTGTTTGAGACCTTGATCTCAATTCCTGTGGGTATACACCAGAAGTGGAATTGCAGGATCATATGCTAGTTTTCTTTATTGGAGGAACCTCCATACTGTTTTCCATAATGGCTGTACTAGTTTATATTCCCACAAGGTTTCCTTTTCTCCACATCTTCACCAATATTTGTCATCTTTAGTTTTTTTGATAATCGCCATCTTAACAAGTGTGAAGTGATACCTCATTGTGGTTTTGATTTGCATTCCCTGATGGTTAACGATGCCAAACACCTTTTCAGACACCTATTGGCCACTTGTATGTCTTCATTGGAAAAAGTCTATTGTGGTCTCTTGCCCATATTTTAAATTGATTTGTCTTTTTGTTATTGAGCCAACAGAAAAAAAGGAGAACACAATTTCCAGGCGTTATGGGTGCTTCCCAGTTGATGCAGACAGTTTTGTGTTTACAGTGGTACCAAAAGGTCATGTTTCGTGCTTTTTCTTCAGCTTGTTATAAGACCAGCAGTAGCTGCGGCATGGCAGATAATCGGGATCTTCTGGGGTTGGAGGGTTACAAAATAAATGAGTGGTAAGGAATTTTGTATGTTTCCAAGTAAATTATTGTGATCGTAGTCCATGGAATCCAGGATTAGATAGGTGTAGGAGGAAATTAAGGTGAGGATTGGTTGATCTGGCATTACTTCTGATCTTGAGGGACAGGTATCTACTATATGAGTGTTTGAATAAAAATATTAGAGATCAGGAATTTGTGGTGGGTGAATATGTTTTCTGAATTATTTACTTTTGAACATAACCACTAGGATAATGTGAACATCTGGGAGATTGGAGGAAGTCGTTAACACGGGGTGGTTGATAATATCACTATTGATTTAACCTCTATGAACACCCAGTGGTCAATGGATTAAGCAAATGAGTAGACAGAAAACACAGAAATGGTAAGATTTGGGTTTTAGTAAAGGACTGGGGACTGACTGTCCTGAGTGGGAGTGCCAGGACTTGTGCGGTTGAGAGTGACAAGGACAAGAAGAGAATAGAATCACACTGAAACAAGGAGGGGGTGTTAACAGGATGGAGGGGGAGAAATGATCTGGAGTAGCCTTGAATTTTGACCTTGAGCTTTCTGTTCTTGATGCAAATCTGCCTGATGACATCCCAAGACACAGGTCAGATCTATCCCCAGAGGATAGAGGCGGGGTGGAAGTACAAAACAGCCAGGATAATTGTCCTAAAAAGACAGGCTTCTTTTACCTTTTGACCCACTTTCATGATTGGTTTTTGTAGGGTAAGAGGAAAAGAAGGATGATAAGAAGGATGACAGTCACGTCTTCGCAGAGGAAGCAGCATAACTGTGAAAAACTGTCCAAACCAAAGCCTGGTTTAATCATCTCCATCCCTTTGAGGATGTCCAGTGACATGTTCAAGAGGACGGTGACTAGAATCCCATCACATCCTGGCAATGACGGGTATCTGGGAGGATTCCTTGGACCAGCCCCACCAAGTCTGCTGGGCCGAGAGACGGCAAGGACTCCAGGCCTGCAGCAGTGCAGGACAACTTGTAAGTCCTTTCAATCTTGCCAAAGCATTGCAAAATCTTGCACCTAGTCACACCGTTGAATACCTGTCAGGTGTGATCGCAGGTGGTCTGCATTCCAGGTCCCTTGCGCACTCCTGCTGGTCTTCAGATTTGGCAGAGATGATTCCAGGAGCTGATATGGGCATTCCACAGCTCGACTGCCAACAATTTCTGACGACTGAGGAAGGTATCAGGAAGGAGGAAAGAGCAGTGAAGAGCACAGGAGCGAGACTGGTGATAGCACTCATGGCGGACAGACTTGCTAGCGAGGCAGAGAAAGTGAGGGGCCAAGAAGGCCGTCCTGACAACAGATGAAATGGAGCAGGCACCTCAGTGAGGTCTCATGGCTGCGTCCCTAATGTTTCCTTGCTTTGAGCTCTTGAACTTTGAAAATATACCAATACTTTTCTTTTATTAAACTCTGCTGCGTGACAAAGAAAATAGAGATAGCGCTTTCTTTCTGAGGTGAGAGGTTGAGTTTCAGGTGAGGAGAGAAAGATCTTCCCTTTTCATGCTCTTTTCTCATGTTCCTTTACTATGTACAATATTTATTTGTACTTTAAAGTCAGCAGCCAGTTATCAACGTCACGGGATGATTCAGCTTTTCCCATCACAGTCACAGTAAAACCTCCATAAAGTGGATTATTCTTTTTGTGTAATATTCCAATAGACTCCAAAATATTATTTCAAATCACTTTTGTGTCTATGTTCTCAAATTAGATATTTACTTCTAGGTCTCCATTTTTCTGTTCTCTGTTGCATGCTACTTCAGAGTTGCATGTAAGGAAATACCAGATTTCCCTCAGTTTTTTAGATCCATATGTGTTGGAAATGTGATTCATGAAAATTTACATGGCAGTTGGGGGATAGTGCTATTATCAAAAGAGATCGTTTCAGGATCAGTAATGCTGAAAGAACCCACTGCTTGTTGGGATTTAATTGTCTATTTGAGGGATCAAGCTTTCACTGTTGGCACTTCTCTTTCTCTTTGGAGGGAAAGTATGGCCTTCTCAGTATTTTCATAACCAAATCACTTTCCTTGGTGGCTGTGCCGTGTCAGGAAGGTCTTGAGATGACGGGAACCAGGGTTCATCCTCAAATTCTGGCTGTTCTGACAAGGCTTCCCTGGCAGAGTGCAGCCTGTGTGTCTGAGTGACACTTGCAGCCATCAGAAAGGAGGGGATACCTCACAAGTGCCAAGCGATTCATCTGTCCCTTGTCTTACAGGGTGTTCCCAAGTGATGAGGTTCAAAATGCCACTTGGTAACCATTTGAAATCTCCTAGACATGGGGTGGGTTCTCTGTGTGAGCTCAGAGCAGTGTCTGTTCACCACCAGATGGGAAGCATTTCAGTATTTTAATTGGTAAGGCTGTGTTCATGCACGTCCATGGACCATGAGTTCAGTGGCATTCCCTGTTGGAGCCCCCCACACCCCTGTCATACCCCATCTTTCAAAGCTCCAAACAGCCTTCACACCCCAGGAGGTTGTGGTAATGTAAGCACAGAACAGGATTGGGGAAAAAAACACAACCACCCAGGGGTGACACAGTTTAAGGGCTCGGGCCCAATTGCCCCATTTGGACGAGTTGGTAACACCAACACTTAGTGTGTAAACTGGATGATAGTCCAAGATCATGGACCTAAGAACGACACGGGCTCAGATGTCACCTTGGACAACAAGGGACAGTGTGGGGTCACTCACTGGCCAGGATTATGGTCGCTTATACTGGCAAAGTAGAGCTCACCGGGGATCCTCTGGCCAAGCCAGAGAGGAGGCTTGGGAAGTTCTAGGGAATTTCTGTCCTAAAGGGAATTGTTTAAGGAAGGCAGGGGTGCTGAAAATCCTAGTTGACAGGGAGCAGTCTTGTTTATGGAACGAGGCCCAGCGGTAGCCTTAAAAGCTGCGTCACAAATCTTTCCTCCTGGATACAAAACAAGCAGGAAAAGGAATTCAGAGTCTTGGACAAGGATCACAGCAGGATTCAAATCCGGGTCAGGGGTGAACAGGGAGCCTCTAGAGGGGCCTCAGGAGCGAGGTCCTTCCTGCCTTTAGTCCATTTGCTAATGAGCTTCCTTGGGCCTTGTCCTCTCCAAGTGCACGTTTTGATCTTTTTACATTGTTTTCCCCACTTAGAGCTGATGCAATTCCAGAGATTGAACTAGAAAACTACAAGTTCCTAAAATTTAGTCAAAAGAAAGCTCAATAAGGGAAGCAGAAAATGTTCCCTGTTCCTCAAGAATGTAGAAAGGCAGCCCCTGCCTGTGGCACGACATGGTCCCGGGTAGTGCTGTTTTAAAGACACCCACATTTCAGTGGTTGTTGCTCTGCCTGTGAAAGTACCTTCAACATTTAAATCCCAAGAGAACAGGAAGGGGGACACGTCTGCTCCTGGAGGAGCTGAATGATACTGAAATGAACTGGTCTTCGGAATTAGGGGAATTTGGGGGTTCCCCACTAACGAGGGAAGGAGCTGGCCCTTCTCCCTTCTCCCACATACAATAAGCTGATGACCCAGAAGAATTCGTGATTCAAGGAGAAATGTGAGATTCAGTGTCTCACTTACATGCCTACAGAAAGCGACAGAACCACATCACAACTCCCAGACCGTAAAGGGAACAGGACTTTAATATATTATTCAAATATGGCATTTATTGTTTACAACAAATAACTTCTGTGCCTCCCCAGTGGGTGAATAGTTGCTGGGGTAGAGACATCAGGGAGCTCAGGTGGGTGTGTCCCCTCTCTCTTGGGCATCAGGGGTCGCAGGAATCAGCTTACAATGCTCCCCTTCCAGTCAGGAGGTAGGAGCTGGCCCAGTGCATGGGAAACCTCCCAGCTGAGTCCCTGCTGCTGAGGATGGGGCTGTGATGGGTCACTGGTACGGGGCTCAGTGTTGGGACCTGGGGACTGATGAGAAGAGTCCTGTTATCTTGGTGGCCTGGAAGAATCATGGCCCCCACCCTGTCCCCACTGCACTGGGTGCTCCAGACACTGTGCTCAGTGCTGTCAGCCACCAGTACCCCATTTGTCCCTGCCATGCGAACGATCATTTAGTATCACCTATTTCACAGAGAGGGAAATGGAGTCTCAGGAAGCTGAAGAGAGTCACCCCAATCACAGGACTGCTCAGTAGTGGAGCTGGGATCCCAGTGCCAGCTGTTCGACTACCCAAGGCCATGCTTAGCCCGAAGCCTTACTGAACCACTAGGAGTCAGTCACCGCGGCCCAGACACTCACTCACCCCTGACCTTGATGATGGCGGGTTCTTCTTGGCCTTGAGTATTCTGCTGGCCACCTAGGTCTGGAGGTTCAGCTGGCAGGAGAGGCTGTAGCTCCAGGACAGAGAGGCTCCTGTGAACCTAAGAGAAACCACAGCTCACGTTTCCCCCCACTGCCTGCCCAGCAGCTGGAGTCTGGGTGTCCCAGAGGTCGCCATGCAATAAGGCCTGGGGCTGAGTGGAGGGCCACGGAGACAGGACCTCTGGACTGGCCAACAGGGAGAGTCCACCCCTGCCCTCACCCAACTCCTGCCCGGCCTCACCTATCAATCTCGTTGAGCAGCTCCATGTCCTGGAACCAGGCCCCAAATCGCTCCTCGGGCTCTAGGTTGTAATTCTTTGTGGCCACCTGGATCAGCAGGATCTCCCTCATGACTGGGTATTCCTGGGACCAGAGGGAAGGAGAGGCTGCACTTAGGGCCTGGGTGAGGGATGCTGCATGGGACTTGTCGGGTGTCAGGGGTGGGGAGGGGACCAGTCCTGGGAATCCTCCTTCCCTCCAGTTCCTACCAGGTTTTACCTGTTCTCAGAATGGGAATAAGCAGCCCCTCCTCCAGGACTTTTTCCTAGATGCCATCCTCCCCTCAACCCACCTGCCAACTGGATGGGTCTCTCACTTCTCTGTTATCAAACTCTTCCACTCAATGTAAGATACAGGGGCTGGAGACAGGGACTGTTTTGCCAAGAGGGTCTCTGAATTCCTCTTCCTTCCCCTCCCCTGAAGGGGGTGCGGCAGCTGTTCACTTCAGTCCTCTTCTCAGGTTGATCTCATTCCCCTGGAAGGCAGACAGCCAGAGTCCATCAGACAGAGCAGCCTAGACTGACTAGCCCCCTATGCCCAACCCTTCTCAAGTTGCACTACTGCCAGGTCCCCAGAGGGGGCCAGGCAGGCAGAGAAAACAGGACTTGGACCCAGGCCTTACTCTGGGCTCCAGAGAAGGAGGACATGGGGGAGAGGCCAAGGGACCTGGCAGCACAACCCTCTCTGATGACAGACTTGGAGGCTGAGGCCTCAGGCAGAGGAGACTGCTCAGCCACTTAAGTGCTGCCTGACTTGGAGTGGCCCGAATCCTCTCTCCCTCCATGGGCAGCATGGGAGGGAGAGGCTGAGTCCAGCTCAGATAAAACCTGACGCAGCTGTGCCATCAGGCAGCTCTGAGCTTCCCCAGCCTGGGGAACCATAATGGGTGTCTCAGGTAGAACCTCTGTTCTCTCATCCCTAAGATGTGCCTGATGTCCCAGCTCCCACAGGCGGCTGTGAGGCTCTCATGAGAGATGTGCCAAGTGCTGAGAGCTCAGAGCTCAGTTCAGGGGCTCCCACATCCCAAGGCTCAGGATGCTGCTACTCAATGCCTGGTCCTCAGGTGCACCCACCTCGAGATTATCACACATCAGCCAGTGCAGCAACAGCAGTTGACCAAGGAAAGTGCCAATATAGGGGATGACACTCTGTGACATCAGAGTGTGGGTGGGATGAGCCCTTGCTCTCAAGTCGGGCCCCTGCAGACTCTCCCCTGAAAAGTCCTCACCCTCAGCCTCCTGGCACACCCCAGGGTTCCCACGGGGAGCAGCCTAGGACCCTTAGCAGCCTCCCCTCAATTTCTCCTCCTTTCACACCCCACGAACACCACACTCCTCCTCCTCACCTCCCAGGGCTGGCTTCTGGCAAATCACAGAGTATGCGGTCCCTGGCCCTCCCCACAACAATAATCCTGCACCAGATCTCCCAGGTCCTCCTCCTGGTCACTTCTACTGGAAGATTCAGGCACTGTGGCAGCAAGAGGAAGGGCCGTCCTCTCTTGATTTGAGGCCTCCAGCTGGGAGGGCAGAGCCCCTCCCCCACAGGCACACTCACCTGCTGCTGCTGCTGCTTCTCCTGCACCCTATGGGGGCTGGTCTGCGAGGGGGCAAACGTGGAGGGCCCCTCCTGCCAGTGTCGAGGAGAGTGTCAGTAAGGCCATAGTCCCCTCACCACATTTCTCTCCAGCACCACTGGCCTCTGAACCTGGACATCTGACTCGAGTCAACTGGTACCAATGCCAATACATCCTCCAAGATGTTTTGATTCTAGAACAAGCTCAGCTCCAACTTTCACTCTGGGTGTGAGCTTGGGCTTTTGGTCGGGCTTCCCTGAGCCTCTTTTCTCATATGGAAGGTGTGAGAACTCCAGCTACCTCACAGGTACTCCTGAGGACTCAGTGTCACATGGCTGTCATCATTGTGCTCGCCCTCACCCCTCCAGGTGGAGCAGGCAGAAAGCTCCCACAGTCCTTTCCTCCCTCTTAAATCATCATCACCGTGTGAGGCCTGCACCACACAATCACCATCCCTCCCTTCCCTGATGAGGAGACAGAGGCCCAAACAGGGGCAGTGAGTTGCTCAGGGGCCCAAAGAAGAGAGGCCGCTTGCTCCTCCCAGCCAGATGCCCTGTTCCCACATCCTCACCTAACCCGCAGCCCCACCACTGACAACAGTCCTGTCCTCTGAGCTCTCACAGCTTGGTCCTGGGCTGAACAGTGGAGAGGACGGGGTGTCTTGGGAGTCTGGTTGCATGGCTCCTGCCTGCCCCAGTCTCGTGGAGTGTCTGGCCCCCAGGCTGGGCCACAGGCCATGCCAAAGCCTTCTCCTCACCAAGGAACCCCTCAGGACATTCCCTTGCCCTGAACTCTTTCTTTATCCACTCAGGAACTGAACCCCTAATGTGCCACCTCTGATCCACAGGGAAGGTGGTGACAGGACGCTTTGCTTCCTCATTTACGTGAAGCTCCTAACGTCCTTTCAGCAGGATCCACTAAGAATCCATGAGTTGCCTAGACCATTCTCATAAGCCCCTGGGGGCATATGTCATTGCCAACCAGGCACTCAGATGAGACTCTTGTTGTTGACTCGAGTGACTGCTCTAGGGGTCCAGGGGTGTCCCCGAAAGCACACACATCTGTCTCTGGTCCAGCCGTTCATGCCCAAGGATGAGCAGCCTGTTTGTCCACCTGGACCATGGGAATCCTCTGCCATGCATGTCCCTGGCACAGGCACGGGGCCTCCCCTTGGAGACATCGTGAAGACAGAAGGAGCAGCAGGGACCTGGCTTCCTGATTACAGGTTTAGGCTGAGGGCTAAACCCACCGCAACAGCTTGGAAGAAGCTACATCCAGCACGATGGACGTGCACGGAAGCCAGAGACCTGCTGATAGCACCAGCTCAGCAACTCCTCCTGGAACAGCCCAACCAACACCACTGTGTACCATGACCAGGGCCTCCTGCCCAAAAATGGCACCCTGGTGCCCATTAGCTGAATAGATCCCTCTGCTTGTTAACCTGGACAAGATAGACTGGAATGTTTCAGAGAAAGTTCAAGTGAGAAACTATCAAAACCACAGCCTGCCCAGTACCCCTGTCCCTTTCCCCCCTCCTCTCTTTCCAGACCCACAACCTCCACTCTATCTTGGTCATCAGGTCTCTGCTCAAGGACTCATCTTGGCTGTAGAGCTCCTTAAGTTTTTCAGAGATTTACCGGAGGGCAGGGGAAAGAGGGAAGGATAAATTTAGGGATAATGTGAGGGGTCTGAGTGCAAATCCCTTTTCTTTGACAACCCAAGAGATTCAACCTGCCTGGAGGAGTGTTCTCACTGGGATCCTCTGAGCGCTAAGGTCTCATGGGACTTGGAGGGGGCTCTCCTGTGGCTCACTGGGGTCTCCACTCCCCAGCTCTACAGAGCAGCTCTGTTTTGACCACTATGTGTTTCAACTGGCCATAGAGTTCTGTTGTTATAAACACTTGAAAATCTCCAATGTGGCTCAACCCAATAGCTGACATTTAGGGAAACCGAGTCCTGAAGCAGAACTGGTGCACTAAGGACACCAGGAGACTTAGAGACCAACTACGCACTCCCAGGCCCTGTCCCCAGCATTTGCTGCTTCCCAGGATTTCCCGGCTGACTGAGGCGCCAATGGCAGACATACAGGAGATCCCCCATCCATCCTGGTCCTCCTATGGAGAGAGGCCTACCCACAGGGAAACTTACCCCCGTGTGTTCTTCAGGTGGCTTGTGGAGGTTTTCTGCAGAGCAGAGATGAGAGTGCGGGGCGAGGAGAAGTTCTTCCAGATCTCGCACTCCTGGGGAAGGGAAGAGAATGAGGTGTGAGGTTGGGCACTGGAGCCCCGCTTGCTCTAGCTTCAGTCCCCTTCTATTTAAATCTCCCCTCCTGGATGAGACAGATGCTCAGGGAGCCCCAGAAGGACATTTAGGACCCAGAAAGTAACACTCACAAGGAGGAGGAGTTTAGCTCAACCCAGGGAAGGAGCCAGGTAGGAAGTGAGCATCCTCCCACTGGGACCTGGAGTCAAGGTCAGCGGGGACCCTGGCAGGAAGGGCCTAGGGACTTGCAGCAGCTTAGACTACACACTTCAATCCTGGGAACTGATAAATGTGGAGAGGCAGTTCCCAAGTCTCCAGAGAGGGACTCTACTGGGCCTCCCACGGCACACCTGGGCCACCTGGTATAGTCATCCCAGTGGAACCACTAAGTAGTTAGTAACTGGATTCTTAACATAATAACAGCCAAAGTGATGGGATGTCTTGTCTAAATTATAACTAAAACAGTCTCTCACTTCCTCTTACTCCTTCTTTCATGTTCCATCTCTCTCTCTCTCACTCTGTCGAATCCCTGTAACTGAGGAATCAAATACCAGTGTTTTAGGGCTGCCCAATGTGGACGCCTAGATAGGAGTGAAGCACGAGATTGCCCAGGCAAACAGACAGAAAGAAACTCAGGTTCTCAGTCCAAACTGAACGCTAAAATCTGAGAGCAAACTTGGGGGCCAATCCTCCTCCAGTTGAGCCTCAGTTGCAGGCCACACAGGGTGGTGATGAGGTAAGAGGGAGGAAAGGACTGTGGGAGCTTTCTGCCTGCTCCACCTGGAAGGGTGAGGGCGAGAACAATGTCATGTGACACTGAGTCCTCAGGAGAACCTGTGAGGTAGCTGGAGTTCTCACAAATTCCAGATTAGGAAACAGGCTCAGGGACTCCTGGCCCAAAGCCCAAGCTCACACCCAGAGTGAGAGTTGGAGTTGGGCTTGTTCTAGAATCACAACATCTTGGAGGATGGAGTGTTATTGGTACCAGTTGCCTGGAGTCAGATGTCCAGGGTCAGAGGCCAGTGGTGCTGGAGAGAAATGTGGTGAGGGAACTATGGCATTACTGACACTATCCTTGACCCTGGCAGGAGGGGTCCTCCACGTTTTCCCCCCCGCAGATCAGCCCCCATAGAATGCAGGAGAAGCAGCAGCAGCAGCAGCAGGTGAGTGTGCCTGCGGGGGAGGGGCTCTGCCCTCCCAGCTGGAGGCCTCAAATCTAGAGAGGACGGCCCTTCCTCTTGCTGCCACAGTGCCTGAATCCCCCAGTAGAAGTGACCAGGAGGAGGGCCTGGAAGAGCTGGTGCAGGATGGTGGTTGTGGGGAGGGCCAGGGACCGCATACCCTGTGATTTGCCAGAAGCCGGCCCTGGGAGGTGAGGAGGAGGAGTGTGGTGTTCGTGGGGTGTGAAGGGAGGAGGAATTGAGGGGAGGCTGCTAAGAGTCCTAGGCTGCTCCCCGTGGGAACCCTGGGGTGCGCCAGGAGGCTGAGGGTGAGGACTTTTCAGGGGAGGGTCTGCAGGGGCCCGACTTGAGAGCAAGGGCTCATCCCACCCACACTCTGATGTCACAGAGTGTCATCCCCTAGATTGGCACTTTCCTTCGTCACCTGCTGATGCTGCACCTGCTGATGGGTGATAATCTCGAGGTGGGTGCACCTGAGGACCAGCCATTGAGGACCAGCATCCTGAGCCTTGGGATGCGGTAGCCCCCAAAGTGAGCTCTGAACTCTCAGCACTTGGCACATCTCTCATGAGAGCCTCACAGCCGCCTGTGGGAGCTGGGACATCAGGCACATCTTAGGGATGAGTGAACAGAGGTTCCCCCTGAGACACCCATTCCGATTCCCCAGGCTGGGGAAGCTTAGAGCTGCCTGACGGCACAGCTGCATGAGGTTTTATCTGAGCTGGACTCAGCCTCTCCCTCCCATACTGCCCGTGGAGGGAGAGAGGATTCGGGCCCCTCCAAGTCAGGCAGCACATAAGTGGCTGAGCAGTCCCCTGTGCCTGAGGCCTCAGCCTCCAAGTCTGTCATCAGAGAGGGTTGTGCTGCCAGGTCCCTTAGTCTCTCCCCCATGTCCGCCTTCTCTGGAGCCCAGAGCAAGGCCTAGGTCCAAGTCCTGTTTTCTCTGCCTGCCCGGCCCCCTCTGTGGACCTGGCAGTAGTGCAACATGAGAAGGGGTGGGCCTAGGGGGCTAGTCAGGCTAGGCTGCTCTGTCTGATGGACTCTGGCTGTCTGCCTTCCAGGGGAATGAGATCAACCTGAGAAGAGGACTGAAGTGAACAGCTGCCGCACCCCCTTCAGGGGAGGGGAAGGAGGAGGAATTCATAGATCCTCTGGGCAGAGCAGTCCCTGGATCCACCCCCTGTATCTTACATTGAGTGAAATAGTTTGATAACAGAGAAGTGAGAAACCCATCCAATTGGCGGGTGGGTTGAGGGGAGGATGGCATCAAGGAAAATGTGCTGGAGGAGGGGCTGATTATTCCCATTCTGAGAACATGTAGAGCCTGGATGGAACTGGAGGGAAGGACTGTTCTCAGGACTGGTCCCCTGCTCCACTCCTCACCCCCACAATGTCCATGCAGCATCCTCCACTTAGGCCCTATCTGCAGCCTCTCTTTCCCTCTGGTCCCAGGAATACCCAGTCATGAGGGAGATCCTGCTGCTCCAGGTGGCCACAAAGAATTACAGCGTAGAGCCCGAGGAGCCATTTGGGGCCTGGTTCCAGGACATGGAGCTGCTCAACAAGAATGATAGGTGAGGCCGGGCAGGAGTTGGGTGAGGGCAGGGGTGGACTCTCCCTGTTGGCCAGTCCAGAGATCCTGTCTCCGTGGCCCTCCACTCAGCCCCAGTCCTTATTGCATGGCGACCTATGGGACACCCAGATTCCAGCTGCTGGGCAGGCAGTGGGGGGACACCTGAGGTGTGGCTCCTGTTAGGCTCACAGGTGCCTCTCTGTCCTGAAGCTACAGCCTGTCCTGCCAGCTGGACACCCAGACCTAGTTGGCCAGCAAAATACTCAAGGCCAAGAAGAACCCGCCATCATCAATTTCAGGCGTGAGTGAGTGTCTGGGCTGTGGTGACTGACTCCTATTGGTTCAGTAAATCTTCGGGGTAAAAGTGCCCTTTGGGAGTCGGACAGCTGGCACTGGGATCCCAGCTCCACTACTGAGCAGTTCTGTGACTGGGGTGACTCTCTTCAGCTTCCTGAGACTCCGTTTCCTCCTCTGTGAAATAGGTGATACCAAATGATCGCTCGCATGGCAGGGACAAATGGGGTACAGGTGGCTGGCAGAATTGAGCACAGAGCCTGGAGCACTCAGTGCAGTGGGGACAGGGTGGGGGCCATGATTCTGAGGGAGGCCCCCCAGGATAACCCGACTCTTCTACTCAGTTCCCAGGCCCCAACACCAACACCCGTACCAGTGGCCGACCACAGCCCCATGCTCAGCAGCGGGGACACAGCTGGGAGGCTTTCGACGCACTGGGCCAGCTCCTACCTCCTGACGGGAAGGGGAGCATTGTAAGCTGATCTCTGAGGTCCCCTTAAACCCAAGAGAGAGGGGACGGCCCCACCCCAGCTCCCTGATGTCTCTACCCCAGGACCAATTCACACATTGTGGAGGGACAGTAGTTATTTGTTGTAAACAATAAATGCCATATTTGAATATTATATTAAAGTCCTGTTCCCTTTACAGCCTGAGAGTTGTGGTGTGGTTCTGTCGCTTTCTGTAGGCATGTAAGTGAGACACTGAATCTCACATTTCTCCTTGAATCACAAACTCTTCTGGGTCATCAGCTTATTGTATGTGGGAGAAGGGAGAAGGGCCAGCTCTTCGCTGGCTAGTGGGAACACACCCAAGTCCCCCTAATTCCGAAGACCAGTTCATTTCAGTGTCATTCAGCTCCTCCAGGAGCAGACATGGCCCCCCCGCCCATTCTCTTGGGATTTTAAGGTTGAAGGTACTTTCACAGGCAGAGCAACAACCACTGAAATGTGGGTGTCTTTAAAACAGCACTACCCAGGACCATGTCTTGCCACAGGCAGGGGCTACCTTTCTACATTCTTGAGGAACAGGGAACGTTTTCTGCTTCTCTTTTTGAGATTTCTTTTGACTAAATTTTAGGAACTTGTAGTTTTCTAGTTCAATCTCTGGAATTACATCAGCTCTAAGTGGGGAAAACAATGTAAAAAGATCAAAACGTGCACTTGGAGAGGACAAGGCCCAAGGAAGCTCATTAGCAAATGGACTAAAAGCAGGCAGGACCTAGCTCCTGAGGCCCCTCTAGGGGCTCCCTGTTCACCCCTGACCTGGATTTGAATCCTGCTTGGATCTTTGTCCAAGACTCTGAATTCGTTTTCCTGCTTGTTTTGTATCCAGGCAGAAAGATTTGCGACGCAGCTTTTAAGGCTACTGCTGGGCCTCGTTCCATAAACATGACTGCTCCCTGTCAACTAGGATTTTCAGCACCCCTGCCTTCCTTATGCAATTCCCTTTAGGGCAAACAATCCCCAGAAGGCCCCAAGCCTCCTCCCTTGCTTGGCCTGATGGACCCCTGGTGAGCTCTACTTTGCCAGTATAAGCGACCATAATCCTGGCCAGTGAGTGACCTCACATGTCCCTTGCTGTCCAAGGTGACTTCTGAGCCCGTTTCATTCTGAGGTCCATGTTCTTGGACAATCCTCCAGTTTACACACTAAGTGTTGGTATTACCAACTCGTCCAAATGTGGCGATTGGGCGCAAGCCCTTAAACTGTGTCGCCCCTCGGTGGTTGTGTTCTTGTCCCCAGTCCTATGCTGTGGTCACATTACCACCACCTGCTGGGGTGTGAACACTGTTTGAAGCTTTGAAAGATGAAGCATGACAGGGGTGTGGGGGCTCCGGCAGGGAATGCCACTGAACTGATGGTCCATGGACATGCATGAACACAGCCTTACCAATTAAAATACTGAAATGCTTCCTATCTGGTGGTGAACAGACACTGCTCTGAGCTCACACCGAGAACCCACCCCATGACTAGGAGCTTTCAAAGGGATACCAAGTGGCATTTTGAACCTCATCACTTGGGAACTCCCTGTAAGACAAGGACCAGATGAATCGCTTCGCACTTGTGAATTGTCCCCTCCTTTCTGATGGCTGCAAGTTTCACCCAGACACACAGGCTGCACTCTGCCAGGGAAGCCTTCTCAGGACACCCAGAAGCTGAAAATGAATCCTGGTTCCCGGCATCCCAAGCCATTCCTGACATGGCACAGCCACCCAGGAATGTGATTTGGTAATGGAAAGACTGGGAAGGCTGTACTTTCCCTCCAAGGAGAAAGTACCAACAGTGAAAGCTTGATCCCTCAAATAGACAATTAAATCCCAACAAGCAGTGGTTTCTTTCAGCATTACTGATGCTGAAAAGATCTCTTTTGATAATAACACGATCCCCCAACTGCCATGTCCATTTCCATGAATCACATTTCCAACACATATGGATCCAAAAAACTGAGGGAAATCTGGTATTTCCTTAGATGCAACTCTGAATTAGCATGCAACAGAGACCAGAAAATTGGAGACCTAGAATTAAATATCTAATTTGAGAACATAGACATAAAAGTGCGTTTGAAATAATGTTTTGGAATCTATTGGAATATTATACAAAAAGAAGAATCCAATTTTAGTAGGTTTTACTGTGACTGTGAGGGGAAAAACTGAATCAACCCTGACGTTGATAATTCACTGCTGACTTTAAAGTACAAATAAATAATATTCATAGTAAAGGAAAAGGAGAGAACAGCATGAAAAAGGAAGATCTTTCTCTCCTCACCTGAAACTCAAGCTCTCACCTAAGAAAGAAACTGTTGTCAATATTTTCTGTCTCGAAGCAGAGTTTAATAAAAGAAAATATCGATATATTTTAAAGTTTCAAGAGCTCAAAGCAAGGAAACATTAGGGATGCTGCCTAGAGACCTCACTGATGTGCATGCTCCATTTCATCTGCTGTCAGGACGGCCTTCTTAGACCCTCGCTTTCTCTGCCTCGCTAGCAAGTCTGTCCGCCATCAGTGCTATCACCAGTCTCGCTCCTGTGCTCTTCGCTGCACTTTACTCCTTCCTGATACTTCCACAGTGGAGCTGTGGAATGCACAGATCAGTTCCTGGAATCATCTCTGCCAAATCTGAAGTCCAGCAGGAGTGGGAATGGGACCTGGAATGCAGACCACCTGGGAGCACACCTGGCAGGGATTCCCCTGTGTGACTAGGTGCAAGTTTTTGCAACGTTTTGGCAAGATTGAAAGGACTTACGAGTAGTCCTACACTGCTGCAGGCCTGGAGTCCTTGTGGTCTCTCGGGCCAGCAGATCTGGTGGGGCTGGTCCAAGTTGTCCTCTCAGAGACCAGTCATTGCCAGGATGGCATGGGATTCTAGTAACTGGCCTCTTGAATATGTCACTGGACATCCTCAAAAGAATGGAAAGGCTTAAACCTGGCTTTGGTTTGGACTGGTTCCCACAGTTACGTTTCTTCTTCTGTGAAGATGTGACTTATCATTCTTCTTTTCCTCTTACCCTATAAAAACAAATCATGAAACTGGGTCAAATAATAAAGGAGGCCTGCCTTCTTAGGACAATTATCCTGGCTGTTTTGTACTTCCACCCTCCCTCTATCATCTGGGAATAGATCTGACCTGTTTCCTGGGATGTCATCAGGCAGATTTGCATCAAGAACAGAAAGCTCAAGGTCAAACTCAAGGCTCCTCCAGATCATTTCCCCCCTCCATCCTGTAACACGCCCTCCTTTTTTGAGTGTTAGTCTATTCTCTTCTTTTCCTTGTCACTCTCAACAGCACAAGTCTTGGCACTCACTCTCAGGACAGTCAGTCCCCAGTCCTTTACTAAATCCCAAATCTTACCATTTCTGTGTTTTCTGTCTACTCATTTGCTTAATCCATTGACCACTTGGTGTTCATACAGATTAAATCAATAGTGACGTTATCAACCACTCCCTGTTAGCAACTTACTCCCATATCCCAGATGTTCACATAATCCAAATGGTTATGTTCAAAAGTAAACAATTCAGAAAACATATTCACCCACCACAAATTCCTGATCTTTAATATTTTTATTCAAACATTCATACAGTAGATACCTGTCCCTCAAGATCAGTAGTAATGCCAGATCAACCATACTCACCTTAAGTTTCTCCTACACTTATCAATCCTGGATTCCATGGACTATGATCAAAATAATTTCCTTGGAAAAATAAAAAAATTCCTTACTATTCATTTATTTTGTAAATCTCAAAACCCAGAAGATCCCGATTATCTGCCATGACGCAGCTACTGCTGGTCTTATGACAAGCTGAAGAAAAAGCACGAAACATGATCTTTTTGTACCACTGTAAATACAAAGCCATCTGCATCAACTGGGAAGCACCCATAATGCCTGGAAAATTTGTTCTCTTTTTTTGTTTGGCTCAAAAACAAAAAGACAAATCAATTTAAAAAATGGTCAAGGGACCAGAGTAAATTTTTTCCAGTGAAGACATACAGGTGGCCAACAGGTGTATGAAAAGTTGTTCAGCATCACAAATCAGGGAATGCAAATCAAAACCACAATGAGGTATCATTTCACACCTTTTATGATGGCGATTATCAAAAAAACTAAAGATGACAAATGTTGCTGAGGATGTGGAGAAAAGGAAACCTCGTGGGAATGTAAACTAATACAGCCATTATGGAAAACAGTATGGAGGTTCCTCCAAAAATGAAAACTAGCCTATGACCCAGCAATCCCACTTCTGGTATACACCCACAGGAATTGAAATCAGGGTCTCAAAGAGATACCTGCCCTCTAATGTTCACTGCAGCAAATTCACAATAGCCAAGATGTGGAAGTAACCTAAACGTCACTGATGGATGAATGGATAAAGATATGGAATATTCGTCAACATTGAAATAAGAAGGAATTGCTGCTATTTTTGACAACATGAATGCACCTAGAAGACATTGTGCTAAGTGAAATAAGGCAGACAGAGAAAGGCAAATATTTCCTTATTTGTGGAATCTAGAATAGTCAAACTCACACAAGCAGAGGTTAGAATGGTGGTTGCCAGGGGCTGGGGAGATGGAGAAATGGGGAGCTGATGTTCAAAGATACAAAGGTTCAGTTATCAAGATAAATAAGTTCTGGAAATCTAGGAGACGGCATAGTGCCTAGAGCTAACAAGACTGTATTGCTTGCGTTACATTTGCTAATAGAGTAGATATTAAGAGTTCTTGCCAGAGAATAATAATAATAAAGGAGGTGAGAGAAAACTTTGGGAGATGATGGATATGTTTGTGGCCTTGATGGTGGTGACAGTCTCAAGTGTGTATGCTTATGTCCAAATTCATCAAGCTGTATATGGAAATGTATGACATCATCGTTGATTCTTCTGCACCTTGAAATATGCCATGTCCTCATCACAAGAGAAAAAATTTGTAACTCTATATGGGGACAGATGTTAACTGGACTTATTGTGGTGATCATTTCAACATATATACAAACATTGAATCATTATGTCATACCGCTGAAACTAATTTAATGTTGTATGTCAACTTTATCTCACTAAAAAAACCACAACAGACAAAACCATTTGAATACTGTATATGAGTTCAGTGAATCCCTGAAACTGCCCCATTCCCATATAGGAATTACAGGAAGCAGAGAGGATGATGTAAGATGGAAGAAAGTTGTACAAAACAGTATTCAAATTAAAATCATTTAAGTTGCTATCAGCTCCTTGTGGCAAAGTTCTGCGAGCACCGATCTACTTTCACATTTTTCCTGGAAAAACATACTTTCACATCCAACCTATAATAGTTTCATGATTTTCTCTAATAAGAAAATTTCAACTTAATAAATAAAAAGAAAAGCATCTCTTATGTATGAATAAATTTAGTGAACTTTACAGAGAAAAGAGCATATTTGCACAATCCCAATAAAGGAAACAGAAGAACTGAACGATGATCAAGTCTCATTCAAGCTTATCTTTGAAAGCCAGTAAAACCAGGCTGTCTTTTCAAGGATGTGTGTAGAGCTGTCAGCCTTGGAAGATAGAAATAGTGGCCTCCTCTGGAGCAAAGGGCAGGCTTGCTTACTGCCCAGTATATTAAAAATAACAACCCCCCAGGGCAAAGGTTAGCAGACATCCTGCACGTTATCAAAGATTTGAGTTACTTAGGCTCTGATCTCTTGCAACCCTCTGCATGTCACCTGGCCCACTGTGTATCACCCTGTAGGAAGTGAGATTTAGTGAACCGGTGCAAATGCTGATATTCTGGCCACTGCTATTGTTGTGTCATTAAGTCCTTTGTCTCTGACGCATGGGACTCGTGACTTTTGCCAGCATCTGCAAGACCATTGTAGGCAAACATTGATTTGCAGGTAAGGTAAAACATCAAACCTTTCACAGTTCCTGACAAGCCCTTAAAATAACTAGTAGTCTTAAGAACAGAGAGCTATCCAGAACAATATGCATGGATGGGCTTCATAGAAGACTTCATGCAACCAAAACTTTAATAAGTCTCTCTGATCTCTTTTATTTCTACCCCAAGTAGAAGGAGAGGCACCAAGCTATTACAGACCTAGGGCTTGTGCAAGCCACCTGGAGACCTAGTGACCAGAAACTTCCCATGGGGTGCAAAGACAGATGGGCATATTTCCAAAATGGACCCATGTGCCTCCCGGTCATCAAAAAGACCGTGCATTATCTTAGCTTATGAGGACTTGAGTCATTAAAATCTTGTGATGGGCCAAAGATACACTAATAAGTGGAGTAAGGCACATGGCAGTTGTAAGCAGATTAACACACTTGGTGCATATCAAACTCTGAACTAACTTTAGTGTTCTAATCAATTAAAAGGCACAACAAATTTAATTAGGTAGATTAAATGATATTTAATGGTATCCCTGATTATTACTCTGCAATAATGAACAAGAAGCTCATGTAAATAACTATAATTGGTCTTACTTTAAAACATGATAGTCAGGACGGTTTGAGATAAGCTGGAGAGAAGGAAGGGGAGAAATAGACAAAAGTTAGCTGCTCTGAAGCCACTGTCAAGACCTCTGGATCTACATGTAACCCAGGAGATCGAGGCAAAGGGCTGTGCCCCTAGATCCTCCTGCACTGTGGTTCTCAGGGATGTTACGGAGCTGAAGCAGCTTCCTGAATCGTGTTTACATATCCATGTGTACAATACCCCTGACCCCCTGACCATGGGGATGAGCCACCATTCAATGATCCCTTACACCCCTCTAATTAACAATTAGATTTCAGAATCATTGTATCATTACATGATAATTTATTCCTCAAACCTGTAGGATGCCGAGCTAAAAGAAAATCAAATATCAATGGCTTCTTTTCTTTGAAAGACCAAGATGTTCTTTCACACTTGGAATCCTGATTATAGGATAAATCCATCAAATCAATAGAAATAACTTAAGAAATGGACAGAGGGATATTTCATTCGTATATATACATTTTGCATTTTTGCAATAATAGAGTTACATTTAAAAAGATTAGAACTTTTTGAAATTTCATAGCTATTAAAGACATTGTTCTGCATGTACTCCCTCTGGTTTACCAAATCAAACTCACTCTTTAATGGGCATTTCTAGCATTCAGTGCTAGTAACAACAGTTTTTTTAAATTCTTATTTTTCCCAGGTCAAAGAACAAGGGCAGAGTTCATAGAGAGGTCAAATCTAATCTACCTAGGGATGTGGCAGCCTTAACTATGGATGTTCAAGCCAGACATTGTCAGCAGAACCACATCTCTTCATCCATAGGTGAGTTTTTACTAGTAATCACAGAGACTTGAGGATATCAAAGGAAATTCTTCATTAAGAACCAAAGTTATAGATTCCTATCTTGGGTTCATTACTTTGAATTTTTGACCCAAATCGTATATATCGATTGGACCATGTTCAATTCTGTGATCTTTAGTTGATGCAGCCTACAGCTGAAGAGAAACAGATACAACACCAACATCTTATCCTCTCTGAAGCCCAACTGAGAGGCCCTGGAGTTAGAACTTTTCAAGACAAGAAAAAGTCATCCTTCTTCTGAACAAAGACTGAAGAGGCTATACAAACATTCAACTTTATTTATTTTGCTTTTTATTTTTGTTTTGTGAGGAAGATCTGCCCTGAGCTAACATATGACAATCCTTCTCTTTTTGCTGAGGAAGACATCCATGCCCATCTTCCTCCACTTTACATGGGACGCCGCCACAGCATGGCTTGACAAGCAGAGCGTCGGTGAGTGCCCGGGATCCGAACCTGCGAACCTCAGGCAGCCGTGAACCCCAGGCCGCCGCAGCTGAGCATGCGCAATTAACCGCTTGCACCACCGGGCCAGCCCAAACATTCAACTTTAAATTGTTAATGTGACTAGTTAGAATGTGATGCCGCAAGCATAATACCTTCTAAGTTTCATGATTTTTCTCCAGAATACTGAGATGGTTGACCTTGAAGTCAAGTTTCCCCATAAATGTATTTATTGAGATAAAATTAACTTCCCTATAAAATAATTCCCATAAAATTGTTACAAATATATCATAGTCTCTGATTAAAAGGGAACAAAGCAAATTGAGCAGTTGAATAGCAGTGTAATAAATTCCATACAAGGATCTTACTGCAGCATTATGTATAATAGTGAAACTGGAAATAACCCCATTTCTATCAAAGAAGAAATAAACAGATCGTGGTATTCCTGTTCTTTGGAGTAGCTCCAAAACTTCTAAAAAGCTAAGTTAGAGTGACGTGCACTGATAAGGAGAGACGTCTATGATATATGTTTTGGGAAACAGCAAGTTGCAAAACGATGTAGTTATGTAATTTATGTTAAAAAAAACTTTATGTGTATTAATAAATTCATTGGAAATGTCCAGAAGAATAAGCTGCAACCTCTTAACAATAGTTCCTTCTGAGTAGGGGAGTGAGTTTGCAGGGAAGGGGATAGAAGGAGAATGTTTCACTTTACTCTACATAGATCTGTATAATTTGACTTTTTTTTTACAAAGTATGTAATTCTTTCATAATTAGAAAAATGAGTGATGTGACCGTTTGGTGGAGGGCAACAGTATTATGTTCACCAGTCTCTGTACTGTATGTTACTGCACAGCATGGACTGTAGGAGAAAGCCCAGAGGAGCAATGAAGACAAAAAGACATGACAAGTGCAAAAAGTCAGTGGAGTATTTCTACATAAGAAACATTCCGGGCTAGTGACGGTCAGTATCTTCCACTGCTCCAGATCTCACCATGAACCTAGACCCTGCCCAGCGTAGGCCGGACGACCACGCCCTGCTACTCCACTCCCCACCCAGGGCCTGTTTGTGCAGGGTGACTGCCAACAATCAGACAATGAACTCAGGATGGGGCATGTGCCTTTGGGAATCCTGGCAGAGAGGGACAAAATGGAACACCAGCTAAGTGCACACACCTGAGAGGCAGAGATCCAGGTGGAGGCTCAGAATGTACCAAGAAACTGTGTGAAGTGAACGAAGCTACTCGACCTCTCTGAGCCTCAGTGTCCTCCTCTGTAAAATGGGGCTCACAGGCCTACTTCACAGAGCTGTTGGGGAAGATACATAAAAGTGCCTGTGACAGCCAGTGTCCATATTATTAACAAAGTCATATCTGACTTCAAAATAATCAATGAAAAGAATAATGTTAATGAGACCAAATGGGCCAAAGAGGCCCAGCTTCGTAACAGCGCCAGCAGCGTGAGAATGAGTGGAGCTCCAGGTATCCAAGTAAGAAGGGCTCTTCACAGCTCCACTGGAGACGGTGAACACGGGCTACACCAGGATAAGTGGATGTTGTATAGTGACTCGTTTAGAGATCGTGGGTCCCTAAAGACACTGAAATACAGTTACATACAGTGGCTCCTAGGAGACAACTACAAAGCAACCAATGCAACAGATAGGAATGGGAAGGGGCCGAGCAGAAGAGGGTCAGAGCCACAAAACCTGATGGAAGACACTGAAGCACAAGCGCCCAGCTATGTCAACAGCTGCTGTGGTTGCGCCAGGAGATCAAACGTCTGAGGCAGCCATTGTGGGGACTGCTGGGAGCACAGTGGTCACTGCGGCCACACCCCAACAGCAGTGCATTGGAGGACACAGACCCCGAGACTTTCCTCTCCATTAATCCCGGTTTCAAGATGATGAATATGGTCAAGTTACATTGTCTTTTTCCAACCTTTGTGGACGAGTGTCATCAGAACACCCTGAAGAGGGCACAGGCCAGATTAGTATGGAACACTGGGGACTGGGGTGGCGGCGCTGCATCTGACTACATGGATTATCACCTGGGCCTATTGAACACGAGAGAAGAACCCAAGGATGTGGTCTAATGAGAATTCCCTGTCTTGTCACATTCAGAGACACTACAGTTTCTCATCCTTTCTCTACAAAAATGTTAAAGAATTCATGTGTCATTAATTCATAAAGAAGCAAGTTCTTGACAAATTGACAGGGTCCAGTTTCCGTGACCAGGTTTTTCACTTGCTTTGATAATATTCCTCATTGAGGAATTGGAAAGATAACGTATCGGGATGTGTAATATAAATAAGGACTTTTCATCATGTAGATCGAAGCCCAGATTTTTAGGGATGACATAAATCATGAAAGCTGCTAACCATTCCTCCACAGGTTTCAATAAGACTTTTAACTTAATTTACTAATCTCAGGAAAAGAGAATTTGGCAATTCAAGTTTTTTGTTTCTGCATTCAAGTGTACGGTACAGGCAAGAGAATGACCAGAAAAAAGTTAACAGGCAGGTCTTGCTTGCATTTTATCTTTTGCAAATAAGCAGCATATTTTATGCTCTGTTCTTTTCACTACTCTAATCAATTTTTAAAGAATATCATACATCTGACTATCCCTAGGCATTTTTATCCTGGAACCTTGCAGGAATCCAAAGCAGAGATGTTAAAGCTGATGGGTTTCAAATGCTGCCCAAGTGCTCTCTACCTTGAACATCCCTCTCCCAAAGCTGGACCACCGTTCTCTTACTGAGGGATCTGAGTTGCCACCCATGTCCCTAAGAGACTGGTCGTCCACTCAGGCCTGAGCTGAGATTAGGTGATCAACCTAAAGGGCAAAATGCTTAAGCTATTCTCATCTTAAGGTTGCTGTTTCGGAGGCCTCTGCACTGGAATGGGTTGGTGAAAACTGCCTACTAGATACTTGCCTGGGAAATGGGATTTTATCCACCGCTCTTAGCGGATCCCAGGGAAACCAATGATTAACCTCACAGATACCTCAACTTCCACATCTGCAAAAAAGGCAAGCAACAGCCAATGTTACCACCCTGCAAAGCTCTTAAGTTGTGCTTGCAAGAGGGGCCACAAGGGCGAATGTCTCCCAAAAGCTGATGAAATGATAGTACTTTGGCTGGAGAAGGCAGAGAACAGCAGGCAAAGTGGAAAGTTTCTGGGATGTCAAACCAGTTCCCATAAGCAGTTTAGAGAAGCACCTGGCCCTGGACTAGGTAGGAGGCTGTGGAAAGACCCACAGGCGTGCAGGTAGGAGGAGGAATCAAGCAACAGAGGGAGGCGGTGGGGAAGAGGTGCGAGTACGGCTTCAATTTTGGACAAAAGTAGTTGCACGCTGCAGGCCCCAGCTGCCCATGCAGCCGCCACCCCTTCGTAACACCGTGGTCCCTCTCGTCCCATCACATCCCTCTGGAACTCAGTCCACACAGAGCAGGTGTAGGACCAGAGTCCTAAGTCAACGGCGGGTTGGCCCTCGGCCAAGCTCACACCGCCCTGCTCCTCCCCACAGGGCTAGGCATCATCCCGTGCCCAGAGCATCCTTTGAGTTGTAGTCCTGCAGCCATGCAGGCTGCCAGCTGGGAGCGGTTAAGAGACAAAAGCTCCCAACATGCACAGCCAGGGGCCCCAACTCCCGCCTTGTCCCCCTGCCCCTGGGCCCCGACTTTCTGCTTCCATATCTCAAATGGAAATACCAGGTGCCTGCGATCCTGGAATTAGCCTTTTCAAGGCCACCTGTCCTACCATCCCCTCCATCCTTCTAGGCTGCCATGATCCTCCCTCTGGACCTCGTGGTCAGGGTCGCTCCAGGGACCCTCCCTTTGGACCCCACCCACCTGAAGGCACCATACCTTGGTCAGGCGTCTTAGAAGGACTGCCCCGAGCCATGTCATTAAAAGGAGAAATCATCACAGTGGGCGTCCCCATTCCTGCATTATACAGACAGGAAAACCACGTGCACTGGTAAGTGACCCCTAAGCCACTTCAGGGGCCCACACGCACGCCCCTTCTCTGAGGCTGCACACAGGCTTGTTCACTGGGCTTCCTTATCACAGTCTGGACCTCTTGACCTCATTGACACAGGCCACAGCACTGAAACTTCCCGTTCGTCCTTCCCACAATGTTAGGCAAGTTCGTCGAGGAATGTAATATGCAATTTCTTGTCTACTATAGGGCTGGCTCCTGGGAACCAGTTTTAATATCCCTTTTTAAATATACCCTCAGAATCATAAAATAATGAAGCAAAATAAGTTTTTGCTGTGGGGGGTTATGGTGATAACTCTCTGAAGTCATTTTTCCATTTAGCTTCTCTGATTGACTCCAAATACTACAGCACCACACGCTTCTCAGACTGGTGGATGCACAGCTCCACTTCTTTGCAGGGAGGACGCACAACAGAAGAATATCCGTGGCCAGACTTTCTGGGGCATCAGTATTACTACAAGATTTGGAAGAAGCAAAGTTAGGTCATTTCCAAGGTAAGGAATTAAAAACTTAACACTAAGATGAGGTGGGAAAGTCATATGCCATTAATAATTGTCAGTAACCTGTGCCTGAAATGTCAGACTTTCTCTGAGAAAGAACTCTGAGATCCTATTTCCCATTGTTTTAAATAGGAAAAATTAGAAGTCATAGCAAATCTATTGAAAAACCCTACCAATTTCCTAAGTCACGTTATGGCACCTAGACATAAGTTATGAACATCATTGCTCCTCGTTTTCTTCCTCATTCAACCCAGTCCCACAAGTCTTGAGTTCATGCTGTGAACACGGCACTGTGCTAGGTGTTGAGGCCTTAGTGAGTATCATCGTGGGGGTGGGCCTTGCTGGAAAATGATTGCATCATAAAAACTCAAAGCCATGCCACTTGCCAAATTGAGGCAAAAATGGAAAGACCCACAGTGCCGCACAAGTGTGAGGGCATTAATAGATACTCGGGAGTATGATAATCCATCTAATGGTGTCATGAGTGAACGTGTTCCACTTTAAAACAAAACACTGCTGTTAGTCTGAGATATTGAGTTAGTATCCTTGTGCATATATGCAGGATTTAAAATGTTTATTGATGTATAACATGTACAGAAATATATGGAGAAGTCATCTATGTAAACCTCAAAGAATTATTACAAAGTGAACACACTTGTGTGACTAAAAACTAGCACCAGCTTCACTCAGGCCCCAACAATCCCTTTCTCCCTCCTTCCTCCCCAATGATAACCAGTATCTTACCAGTGAACACTGTATATCAAGTTTGTCTTCTTACACAAGTGTTTTATTACAGAACAATTTAAACAATATACAAAATAAACAAAATATCATAGTAGGCTTGTCACCCAGCTTCAACAACTACTAATCATCTGCCATTTTTGTTTCATCCACACTCCATCCCATTCCCACCTCACGTTATTACTCTTTTAGTCTTTTGTGTGTGGGAGTGGGGTAAGATGTATGCACACTGAAAGGCAGAAATATGAACAGTGTAGTTTTGGCAAATAAACATGCCCATATAACCTTCACCCCTTTAAGAATACGATATTTCCATCAACCCCAGAAAACTCCTTCCTGTTCCTTCCCAGGCAATTTTTTCCTACCCCTGAAGCAACCACTGTTCTGGTTTTTTCACCATAGGTTCATCTTGGCTGAAATCATCCCACGTGTATTGTTTTCTGTCCACCTTGCCTCCCTCGGCACGAGGATGGTGAGGCTCACACAGCATGTGTGTCAGTGTTTGCTCATCTGCACAGCTGAGGGCATTCTGCTCTGCGGATGCCCCGCAGTGGGCTCATCATCCTCCTGGGGATGTGCAGGTCATCTTCTGCGAAAATTCTTGTATAAACGCTATTTGTATGCTGTTTAATTCCTTTATTAGCATTTAAGTGACACACCTTTGCAGATTTTAGTGGTTGGTCCAGATTACAATATGCATCTTTAACATATCACAGTCTACCTGGACTTAATAGTGCACCAGTTTATTCAATGTAAAATATGGAAGTCTTGCTACAGAACAGTTGCATTTACCTCTGTCTGTCCTTTGTGCTATTGTTGTCATAAAATTTACATCTACCCATGTTATAAATCCCACAATACCGTGTTATAATTTTTGCTTTAAATAGTCATAAGTCTTTTAAAGAATTTAAGAGAAAAAAGTTAATTATTTGGAGGGAGATGATTTGAGGCTCTGCAAAGGTACTGTTTCTTCTTTAAGTTTCACCCACAGTTTTTGCATTCATCAGTCAGTCTTGCTCACAGTAATTATTACTGTAGCATTCTAGTGGCGATTTTCTATTTTATGCTATCCAGCCACATTTATTATTTGGAATTCTGTGAGGAAGATCCCCTCCTTCCTTCTTCCTTTCTTTCTCTCTTTCTCTCATTCTTTTTTTCCCCTTTTTTTCTTTCTTTCTTCCTTTCTTATTTAATCTTTTTTATATCAGTATAGACTCATGGATATTTATTTTATTCTCTGGGTAATAATCCAATGCTACTGTTATTTATTTTGTTGCTCACAGTTTTCTAGCTTGAGCCACTGGGATGTCTTTCAGATTGATTCCTTTTGACACATCTCATCATTTTCTGTGTTTTTTTAAAACACTTTCTTACTTTCTGGCACTACAAGATGCTCCAGGCTCACCTTGTATTTTCCATCTCCAGCCTTAGAATCAGCCATTTCCCTAAGAAAATCTGGTTCTTTTTATTGGAGAATGAAATTTAGAAACTAAGATCAGGGAGCTAGGTATGCTCATTGATACTAGAGTGTCATTGCTTCTAGACTCTCTCAGCAGAGCTTGGAAATGTATGTATGAATATAAAATCAGGTATACACATCAATCTATAGATCTTTCAATCTATCTAGCAATCTATCTTTCTATTTGGATAGATATATTAAAAGAGACATGGATTCATACTGATACTTCCAACTCCAATCCAGCACCACAGAATTTATTTTAGCCTTTTCCTTTTGTTTATTCGTCACTTCTTTCACCAACAGTGAGAAACTTAACTCCAGATATTTGCAATATTTACTAATGTGTCAACTAGTTTCAGAATTACTAATCCATACCCTTATGAAAACAAATTTACCACCTAGAGTACAGTGTTTGTGTCCAGTACTTTAATTCTACAGTATCCCATCAAAACACTGTCTTCCAAAGTTACTTAGGTTAGGACCTTCCATCCGCAGCCCTTCAGCGTGGTTATGTCACATACTTGTAATACAATGAGATTCATTTGTCACTGCATTCCATCTGAGTTCCTCAGCATCCTGATGGATTTGTAAAATTTGTAGAGTAAAATTCACTGTTTGTGATGTAAGTTTTACGGGTTTTGACAAATTTATGGTCGTGTATCCACCTCCACAGTACCTTACCGAGCTGTTTTTTTCACCCCCAAAATTCTTTCATACTGTCTCTTTGTAGTCAACCCCTTCCCCCACTCCATCTCTTGGCAACCACTGATCATTTTCCATCCCTTTAAATCTGACTTTTCTAGAAAGTCATGTAAATGGAATCATAGTACATAGCCTTTTGAATCTGGCCTCCTTCACTTAGAGAAATGCATCCAAGATTCATCCATCTTGTTGTGTGAATCAAGAGTTTATCCTTTTTACTGCCAAGTAGTATTATAATGTCCCAGTGCACCACAGTCTATTTCTCCATTCACCTGATGAAGGACATTTAGTTTATTTCCAGCTTTTGACAATTATGAATAAAATGGCTATCAATATTCACACAAAGCTTTTTCGTTTAAACATTAGTTTTCAATTTGCTTCAGTAAATCCCTAGGAGTGGGATATCTGAGTCACATAATAAGTGCAGGTTTAACTTTATAAGAACCTGCTAAACTGTTTTCCGAATGCAACTATCATGTTGCATTCCCAGTTCTAGTTGTTTCTAGTCCTCACCAGCACTTGGTATTTGAAATTTTATTGCTTTTGCAATTTTATTTTTTATTTTAGCCAACTAATAGGTGCCCGGTATCTTATTGAGGCTTCTGCTTCCTTTTTGAAAGTGAGTTCTGCTAAATATAGAATCCTGTGTTGACTTTTGGGTTTTCTTTCTGCACTTGAAAGATGTCATTTTGTTGTTGATTTGTCTCTTTTGTTTTTGATAATATATCATTCATCATTCACATTATTTCTCCCAGTATGTAGTGTCTTCCCCAGTATTTCCTTGACTGCTTTCAAGTTTTTCTTTTTATCTTTGGATTTTAGCAGCTTGACTATCATGTGCCTATGTATGGTTTTATTTTGTATTTTATTTTGTGAGGTTGCTGACTTTCTTCGATCTAAAATTTTAGATTTTCCACCAAATTTTGGAAGTTTTATGCTATTACTTGTTGATTTGCCTTTCTGCCTCATTTAATTTTTCTGTCTCTCGCCTCTCTGCTGGGGACTCAATCATCTCACAGGTAAGGCTCTCTTCATTTTTCTTCAAAATTTTTACATTCTTTTCTTCAGGTTGGATAATTTCTATTGCTCTATCTTCATGTTTCTTCTACTATTTCTAATCTACTGGTAAATTCAAAAGTATTTTTTTATTTCATCTTCCTATTTGGTTCTTTTTTGTAATTTCCATTTCTATGCTGAGTTTCAACATCTGCTCATTCATTATGAAAATATTTTTCTTTACCACCATGATCATCTTTATAATCGCTGATTTCTTATCCTTGTCTGCTTATTGCAACACGTTTGGGATAGTTTCTAGTGCCTGCTTTGGGTCATATACTGATTACATTTTCCTATTTCTTCAAATCTCATGATTTTTTAAATTGTGTACTGGAAACCATGAGTCATAGTTATAGAGACTCTGGATTCTATTGTATTCCTTTGAAGAGTGTTGTTATTTTTCTAGCAGGGAGTTAACTTGGCTGGACTGAAATTCCAATCTTCTCTCCTTTACAGTGGGCATAGCTGAAATACTCATTCAGTTCTTTCATCTTCCAACTGCTGTTTTTACACTAGGCCCTCTGAGGCCTACCCTGCATGTGTGTCGTTCAAAGATCTGCAAATTTGATGTCTGTGTGTGGGAGACTTACACACATATTTTGAGATGTTTCCTCTTTATGGTTCCCTCCCTTCCAGAATTTCTCCCCTAACTTTCCAGCTACTCTTCCAGCCCCAAAATACATCCTCTAACATTACAAGTAAGACTGTAGTTTTTCCCCTGTCTGGGCCATGTACAGATTTTGGAATGCTTTGAAGAAGAAGACTCAGGCTTGCAAATATCTCCTGGTGCAATTCTCATCATTCAAGGGAAGACTCCCTCTCAGTTCTGCTTGCTTTTGGAAGAGATTTATACATACACACTTATACACATTTATTGTATCTGTATTACATATAGATACATGATTCTATATAAATATATATATTTTATGCATATTTTATCATTGTTATCTGTGAGAGTGTTAGTTCAACAAGCTACTCAACCATTACTGGAAGCCAGATCTCAGTTTTGTTTCTTTTTTGGATTTTATACAAATGGAATTATAAAATATATAGCTTTTCGAATATAATTTCTTTTATGCAGCATTATCGTTGTGATATTCATCGATGTTGTTGCATGTAGCTAGTGTTTGTTCATTTGTTGAAAATAATAGTTTTAATGGTCATAAAATATTCATAACATAAAATTGACCATTTTAACCATTTTTAAGTGTGCAGTTCAGTGACATTCAGTACATTCACATTATTGTGTAACCATAACCTCTAACCATCCACAGAACTATTTTCACCTTGCACTGAAACTCTGTGCCCATTATGCAACAACTCCCTGTTGTCCCTCCTTCTTGCACCAGTCTCCTTTCTGTTCCTATAAATTTGACTACTCTAAGTACCTTATATGAGTGGAATCACAATATTTTTCCTTTTGTGGCTGGCTTTATTTCACTTAGCATAAAGTCCTCAAGGTTCATCCATGTCACAGCATGTGTCAGAATTCCTTCCTTTTTAAGGGTAAATCGTATTCCACTGTCTGTATACACCACATTTTTTTTTGTCAATTCATCTATTGATGGATACCTGGCTTGCTTCCAGCTTTTGGTTATTTTGAATAATGCTGTTAACAACACGAGTGTACATATGTCTTTCTTCCTCTCTCTTCAATTCTTTTAGGTGTATACCCATAAATGGTGTTCTGAGATTCATTTTTTCACATGTGGGAGAGTACTTCACACCTCCAACAAGCAATTCTTGGAATGCCAGCTGGTCATCAGATAATTCAACTCAATTTGATGCTGTCAACCCAAAGATACACCTGATTCCAAAAGTTGAGGGCTCAGTCCTGTAAGACTGCACACCCACCGCAACCTCACCTCAACTTCAGGTGCCAGTTACAAGCCCAGGTTGTTACCTGTACTTCTGACTGTCTGGCTATAAACCAGAGTTTCCCGCAACCTCCTCCTTGGGCTTGATTAATCTGCTAGAGTGGCCCACAAAACTCAGAGAATCATTTACTAGATCACCAGTTTATTATAAAAGGATATAACTCAAGAACAGCCTGATGGAAGTGGTGCATAGGGAAAGATATGTGAGAAGGGGCACAGAGCATTCATGCCATCTCCAGGTTCACCACTCTCCAAGCACTCCCTGTCATGGACAACCTGGAAGCTCTATGAACTTCCTTTTATTAGGATTTTTATGAAGGTTCCCTCACATAGGTATGATCAATTATTAACTCAGTTTTTAACCCCTCTCCCCCCTGTGATGGATAAGGGGTAGGGCTAAAAATTTCAACCTTTTAATCAAGGCTTGGTCTTTCTGGTTACCAGCCCCCATCCAGGAACCATCCAGGAGCTCACCCAGAGTTGTCTCAATAGAACAAATGATTCTCCTAGTGTTCTTATCACTTAGGAAATTACACGTGTTTTAGGAGCTCTGTGTCAGGGATGGAGTCAAAGACAAATATTAGAGCAAGAGATGCTCCTAGTGTCCTTATCGTTTAGGAAAGTACAAGGGTTTTAGTAGCTCTGTGCCAGGAATTGGAGGCAGAGACCAATAAATATATTTTCTATTATTTCAGAACCCATAAGTGGAATTGCTAGATCATATGGTAATTCTATTTTTAATTTTTGAAGGAACCGTCGTACTGTTTTCCACGGTTTTATGTTCTCACCATCAGAGCACAAGCGTTCCAATTTCTCAACATCCTTGCCAATCCTTGTTATTTTCTGATTTTGTGATAGTAACTATCCTAATGGGTGTGAAGAGGTATCTCATTGTGGTTTTATTTTGCATTTTCCTGATACTTAGTGTTGTTGAGCATCTTTTCATATGTGTACTGGCCATTTTATATCTTCTTTGGAGAAATGGCTATTCAAGTCCTTTTTGCATTTTTAAATTGTGTTTTTTTTAATTGTTGGGTTGTAGGAGTTCTTTATATATTCTAGCTATTAATCCCTTATCAGATATGTGATTTGCAAATATTTTCAACTGTTCTGTGGGTGACCTTTTTACTCTGTTGATAGTATCTTGTGATACAGAAAACTTTTGCATTTTGATGAAGTCCAATTTGTTATTTTGTTGTTCTTGTTGCTTATGGCTTTGGTGTCAGATGAAAGAAATCATTGTTGGCAATGTCTTTTGGACCCAATGACATGCAGCTTTTACCCTGTGTTTTCTTCTAAAGATTTTATAGCTTCAACTCTAACATTTAGATCTTTGATCCATTTTGAGTTAATTTTTGTATGTGGTGTAGGGTAAGAGTCCAACCTCATTCTTTTGCATGTGGGTATCCAGTTTTCCCAGCACCATGTTTAGAAAAACTTATCCTTTCTTCAGTGAATGGTCTTTGCACCCTTGTCAAAATTCATTTGACCATATATGCAAAGGTTTATTTCAGGGCTTTCTATGCTATTTCATTACTATATTGTGTGTATTTATGCCAGTACCGCACTGTTTTGTTTGCTTTGTAGTATGTTTTGAAATCAGAAATTGTGAGTTCTCTAACTTTGTTCTTCTTTTTCTAGATTGTTTTGGCTGTTCTGGTCCCTTGATAGTTCATATGAATTTTAGGATATATTTTTCTATTTTTGCAAAAACATCATTGGAATTTTATCTCCTTGAGTAAGTTGGTTCTGAAGTATTTTACTCTTTTTGGTGCTATTGTAAATAAAAATGTAAAGTTGTTAAAATTCTTTTTCAGATTACTTATTATTAATGTGTAGAAGAACAACTAATTTTTGCATATTTATTTTGTGTCCCACTACTCTGCAGAATTTATTAGTTCTAACAATTTCTTTGTGGAATTTTTAATGGTTTCAACATATGAGATATTATGTGTGAAAAAATACAATGTTATTTCTTCCTTTCCAATTTGAATGCTATTTCTTTATTTTTCTTGCCTAATTGCTTTGGCTAGATCTTCTAATACCATGTTGAATAGAAGGGGTGAAAGTGGATCTTCTTGCCTTGTTCCTGATCTTAGAGGAAATACTTTCACTCTTTCACACTTGAATACATTGTTCTCTGTGGATTTCTACATATGGCTTTTATTATGTTGAAGTAGTTTCCTTTTACTATGAGGGTTTTTTGGTGTTTTTAACATCAAACCATGTTTACTTTTTCAATCACTTTTTCTGCATCCATTGAGATGATCGTGTGTTTTTTTCCTTCATCCTGTTATTGTGGTTTATTACATTGATTCATTTTCATATATTGAAACATGTTGAATTCCAGGAATAAATCCCACTTAAAATGGGCCGGCTCCATGGCTTAGTGGTTAAGTGCACGTGCTCCAGTGCTGGCGGCCTGGGTTTGGATCCCAGGCGCGCACCGACGCACCGCTTCTCCGGCCATGCTGAGGCCACGTCTCACATAGAGTAACTAGAAGAATGTGCAGCTATGACATACAACTATCTACTGGGGATTTGGGGGGAAAATTAAGTAAATAAATAAAATTATTTTAGAAAAATGATGCATAATCCTTTTAATATGCTGCTTAATTTGGTTTGTTATTATTTTATTGAGGATTTTTGTATCACTCTTCATCAAAGATATTGACCTGTAGTTTTCTTTTCTTTTAATCGATTTGGCTTTGATATCAGGGTAGTGCTAACCCCATAGAATGACTTTAGAAGTATTCTCTCCTCTTCAACTTTTGGAAAGCGTTTGAAAAGAAAGAATTGGTGTTTGTTAATTAAAAAAAAGTCTTTGGGCCCAGGAATAAATTCAGCATAAAATAAATAAAAATAAATATTTTTTTTAAAATGTGAAAATGCTTTTTCCTAAAAAAATTAAAAATTAAGCAAGTATATCACTTATCACTTTATTTCTAGAAAATTTTTTTAACCTAATAGTAAGCATAAACAAATTGTTAGAATTAAAATGACTCAAGTGTTAATTTTCTTCATTGCAAATTTTCTGACGGATGTATATGATGCCATTATGTGTGACATCTTTTATGAAAAAATGGTCATTTTTTGTAGTTTTTGAGAACATTATGAATTTTCCCAGTGGCATCTGACAATACTCTGATATGCAAACTTATCTTTTCAACATATAAGTCTTTACCAAATTAACAAACTCTGTCAGGTGCTAATTAATCAACTATTTTTCATGTGATTCAGGCTTTCCACCATCAACTTCCTTAACCATCAAGAAATTCTACAAATTCTGCAAGATTAACCATTTTACTTTACACTGTACTTATCTCATGTGGTTTAAAGCATCCACAAATCATTGATAAACTGATCCTGCCTGAACTAAATCATGGTGAATTATAAAAGATTGTCTCTGTTAAGTGGGGAGGGATTTCAGGTTGAACTTAATGTTATAAGTGGTCAATTTATTACAGTGTATTGTTCTGTTATGTATTTCACTTCTTATTTAAAATAAAGTGATAGTTGAGGACACAGATAATAAAAAGTTGAGAAAATAAGGAACTGATATACTCTGTAAGCTTCAAATGTTTTGAAGCATAAGATGCAATAAGAACTAAAACTAACAGTTGGAAAGGTGGTAGAGAGGAGGGCGAAAGGGATAATTCGGCACATGTGTGTGGTGATGGGTTGTAATTAGTATTTGGGTGGTGAACGTGATGCAATCTATGCAGAAATAAAAGTATAATGATGTACACCTGAATTTTATAGAATGTTATAAACCAATGTTACTGCAATAAACAAAAAATTAAAAAAAATGAACTAAAACTAAGAAATGGCAGAGGAAATAGAGATAAGAGGATGAAATTGCAAAACTGAATCTATAATAATATCTCAGTGGCTAGCGTTGTGGTGCCAAGAAGGTGGTGAAGTCAAAGAATTCATAAAGATGATAATAAACAGACTGTAAAGAAATAATACTGAAATTTTTATAGAGAGAATTTTTACAGCGATATTGCAAATAGAGAAAAGGGAAGAGAAGTTGGAGAAAGAGACTATCTGCTTCTTAAATTATTTCCACTATAGAGAACAAAAAAACAATTTGCTTAAATATTTATTCCCCTCTATGACCCTATCTTTACCTGCAAAATCTCATCTCTAAGCCTCCTTTTCCATACTTGGGGAAGAGAGCAATTAAGCTCATCTGAAACCTCAACTGCCCAGCCTGTGAAATAAGGCCGGCCATCCAGTCTCACAAAGGAGACAACTGGAGGTAGGATTTTTGGCTCTGAATTCAGCTAAACATCTTCAAAGAATTGTATCTGACCTTCCTTACCCAGGGCTATTAGTGAATGGCTGGCTGGCTTTCAGAGAAGAGCAATTCACAGTCAGTGGAGACATTTTCTGTTGAGCTCTCTAGAGAAGGCTGTGGGGCTTGTCAGTAAGAGTTGATTGCTATACGGGCTCCGATTTTTTATTTTATTCAGAGACTTATAAAGAAATTTACGTGATAAATATTACTTATTATCAAGAAAAAAGGTTGTCTATTCTCTGGTCATTTAAGCAAAATCCTCCTCTCAGGGCCCACCCATGGACAAAGCCCAGATTTAATCTCCAAGAGTCTGCCAGGCACTCTGTGGTCCGTGGGAAGTCCTCAAGTTGGCAGCCTGTTCCCTTGTGTCCTGTGCTGGTACTTAATCTTCCATCTCTTCAGAGTACAACTAGACAGAAGCTCAAAGGACTTGACATTGGAGAAATGTACTTTTCATTATCTTTAGACTTCTACACTTTTCCAAAAGACTTTCAGCATTTCCAGTAATTGTGAAACAATTTACCCAACACTAAGGTTATCACTATTAAAAATTAAAATAAATAAATTTTGAAAATGGAAAAAGTGATCTTTGCAATTTTGTACAGAATCTATATAATGAGTGCATGCTTAAAAAATGGAGGAAAGATAGCAAATTTAACTGTTTTGGTTAGCTAACACAGTAAGTACTATATTGTCTATATTATCAATTTTGAGATTATTTGTATTTAAAAATACTGCTTCAAACCCTTAAATCATTGTATGTGGTAGAGTCTGCCATCTGCTTTGGCTGAACAATTAAACACATGTCAGCCAAAATTCCTCCATTCCTGTATACTCTTATATGTGGGTGGTAAAGGTTAGTTCTTATAGATTGTTTGAAGACGTGCGTATCACAAAATACAAGTGGCCATTAAAAATTAAAATGTTCACCAAATACAAGATCATCTGATTCCCAGAAAAGGCTAATGTAACATTAAGGCTACAACTGTCAAAAAGGAAGCCAAGATACACTCAAGTCAAGCTTTTGCTCAAAAGTTAATTGGCTCATCTTTGAAACTTTATCATGTTTATTATGTAAGCAAGATACATTCAGAGCTTAGACTATGGAAAGTGCTTATTGGTAAGTTAACATTCTGATCATTTATTTTGTAAATGTTAGTATGAGTTATATAAATCATTTTCTACTATATTCAGATTTTCAAGTTCTGCTAAATCTAAGGCCACATTACTGGCAAGTTGGGAATATCTCTAGACATATGAAAAATATGAGTCCTACACAAAAGCTTATACATTCTCTATTAATCAGGTTCTAAATTCTAAAACTTTCTAAGGTTTTGGAACAAACCAATGGCATTTCAAATTGACAGTAAGGTTGCATGTGCCACACATGATCCTATAGGAAGAGAAATCCAGATTTTAAATAGAGGAGATTGTGCACAAAAATAAAGTACGTATTCAAGTCTGAAAGGGGATTTCAGGGAAGAAGGGATTCTCAGAACATGTGGTAAGTGGCAAGGGCTCTCTAAAGGAGAACATATTGTGGAAAAAAGAGCTTCACAGGTAGAGAGCTAAAATGGCATCTCTGGAAACCTTACGATGAAACAGATGCTGACTACTTTTTCCTAAAATTTAAAATGCATCTTATCCTCCAAACAAATACCACCTCCCTGCCTTGCAGCTTACCTGGACATGGTGACGTGTTGGAATCATTTTTCTAATTCATTGGCTCTTAAACTTGATGATCACCAGAAGCACCTGGGAGCCTTGTTGAAACCCAGATGGCCAGGCCCCACCACAGAGTTTCCAGTTCAGCAGGTCTGCAGCAGCACCAGAGAATTTGAATTTGTACCCAGTTCCCAGGTGCTGCTGATGCTGCTGGTCCAGGGACCTCACTTTGAGAACCACAGCCTGATTTATACCCTATATATGATTACAAAACCCATTATTTCATCATTTGGCTGCTTCTTTTCCTTTATGACATCAGCACCTTAGCTTTGAATATCCTCACATAGCAAAGAGAATGCTTCGAGAGTTTCACAGCTGGTCTTCATTTCCGGCTCAATTCTCCTTCTTCCTCTCAATACCACATTCACTTGTCAGGTAATTTTTCCTTAAACATGAGTTCATCATAGATCTTCCTTGCTCAAAAACTCATGGCTAGGGGCCAGCCCCGTGGCGTACCAATTAAGTGCTCACGCTCTGCTGCTGGTAGCCCATGTTCGGATCCCAGGCGTGCACCGATGCACCGCTTGTCAGGCCATGCTGTGGCGGCGTCCCATATAAAATGGAGGAAGATAGGCACAGATGTTAGCCCAGGTCCAGTCTTCCTCAGCAAAAAGAGGAGGATTGGCAATAGATGTTAGTTCAGGTCTGATCTTCCTCACCAAAAAAAATATATATATATATCATAGCTCTTATGCTGAACACAAGACATTTTAAATTCTCTATGTTGTTCATAAGGTCTGTAATAGCCTTACTTTAATAGCAAAATATGGACACCCTGTTCCCTACACTACCTACTATAAAGGAGTATGTGAGGATTACATAAGATACAGACAGTTCTAATTATGCACAGTATGACATTCTATAAAGTCACTGTGAACACTGAATCAGTGAATATGACCCACTGTTCCTATGGGAAATGCAGTGTTAGGTTCCTGCAAGCCTTAGTCACATTTTCTTCAACTGATCAATACATAACCTTGTTCTCTGTGTTTCTCTTTAAAGTCACCTTATTTAATATATATTGTTGATATATTAACATTGAACTCACACCAACAGCACTGTAACTCGTGTCTGAAAGAAACTTGTAGAACACGCATACTTTCTTTGTAAAGTCACGTCACAGCCTCTTGCCCTGAGGAACACCAGGCAGCATTGCAGCACTACACATGGGGGACATATTAAACAGCAGAGTCACCAACACAAGGCACAAAAAGATGAGAAATGGGTCACTAAATAGGCTGCAAGAAGGACACTTGTTTACAGTATAGGCTGAAACAAGAGGGCAGAGCGTCACCTGGTTCCCCCTCAGTTGGGAACATGCACGTCGAGTGAATCAAATTTCTCATCACTTTGTGCTTATCTTCAAATGGACATGAAAGCCCCGAGAGTGTTGATTTGGGGGCTGCCAGTACATTTTAGCTAGTGGGCAAGTGTGCAACCACGGACTCCACAAATAATGAGGATCAACTATATTATGAAAGCATTTTTTCAAAACCAGAGAATTGCTCAGAAATAAGAGCAATAATGATAACATAACAGCTAACATTTTAGTGACTACTATGTGCCAGGAGCTCTTTTAAGCACTTTACATTAGTTAATGCATTTAAATCTCACTAAAACCCTATGAGACGTGAGTTCTCAGTAGCCCCATTTATAGATGTGGAAACTAAGGCTCAGAGAGTAAATAATTTGCACAGATTCCCCAGTTAAAAGTGGAATAACTGGGATTGGTGACCAGACAAACTGGTCCAAAGCCCAGAGCTTCAACTACTAATGGTAGGAATGTCAGCAAATTTTCTACCACTCCCCGAAAAGCCCCTTCTGCTCCAGTCAGTGTGGTCTCCCACATACTTATTCAGTCATCAAACATTTTCTGAGTGCACCAGAGGTGTCAAGTACTGTGTTTAGATACTGGAGGGACAAATAGAATGTCGATGCAAATAATCCATAACCAATCTATAAATCAAAATTGGGGTGAGTTTATTATGAATCAACCTTTGAGGACCATATAGCCCGGGAGAGTCCTTTCATGAAGAAATGGAGCACACCAACGAAGTGAGGTGTACAGGGTCAGCCCCATGACTTAGCGGTTAAGTGCACATGCTCCACTGCTGGTGGCTCAGGTTTGGATCCTGGGCACGCACCGACGCACCGCTTCTCTGGCCATGCTGAGGCCACGTCCCACATGCAGCAACTGGAAGGATGTGCAGCTATGACATGCAACTACCTACTGTGGCTTTGGGGGAAAAATAAATAAATAAATAAAATTATTAAAAAAAAAGAAGTGGGGTGTACAGAGTGGTTATATACCATCAAAGAGCGTGTACCACATGTGATTGCAATGTCCTTTCTACAATAGCCACGACAGTGACCTGTCGGCACGTCAATTGTTGGACACGGTGGGTATCAGCTCTGCTGTTTCCATGGGCATGGCTGTTGTCGTGAGTTGGGTGGTCACAGGATGGGCACAGCAATCAAATCCTAGCTTAGGGAGAAATGCTTATCCTCAAGGAAATGCCAATGTGGGGGAAGCTGCATTTACATCTTAAGGGTATTGTTCTTGTCTTTGGGACATGCTAATTGCTTAAAATGGATGATATATAATGGATGATATATATATATATATCATGATATATAATATATAATGGATGAACAGAGGCTACAGGCCCATTTTCGAAAAAAAAAATCTAGGTCAAGCCCAACTAGTTTTACTTCAAATGGTTTCCTCATGTGCTCCAATATATCCTATTGCTTACCATTTATTTATCATTTTCCTCCTTTTGATGTATAATCTTTTGATAGAAAGCATTGATGATCAAAATATTGTCCCTCAGAGTCAGGGTAGTAGCTGCATGCCCTGGGTCTATCACGTCCCTCGGTGTCAGGCTTTTATCTCATCTATTTGCCCAGTTGTTCACTTTGGGTGGAATTTGTCGGATATTGTGGACAAGCAAAGAGGTAAATATATATAAACGGAGGAAGCACTTCATGGATTTTGGATTAATTTTATGTTGTGGCACAAACATTGTATATGTGCTTTTTTTTTAAATATATATAGCTCCTTATGCTACATTGTGCACAATTATAAAACAAATACAGTAACAATGATAATAATTAAACATTTTTTTAAAGATTAGTTTAAAATGAGTTTTTAGGCATAGTCCTTATCAGAAAAGGAAATTTGTCCAGGGTTATAAGATTGATCAGCCATCTCAAGTCACTGAGCCACCATTACTCTAGTTTGCATGCCAGCCTTACAACACTAGGTAAAGAAAACTACAGTTTGAATATAATGATTAGTACAAGAATTCCAAAAAGTAATAGAAATAAGAATTGCAATCCAGATCGAAAAAGGGAACCAATACCAGAAGGGAGCCAACCAAACAAATCAAGGCTGGGTGTAGGATCATTTAAGGCATTCACCTGTTTTTCCATGTGCTTTAGTAGAGGTGACACATTGGAAGACTCGTCAGGTATAAACACACAGCATTCAGTTTGATCGCACATGTACCACCTTGGGTTGCTGTAAGAATATCTCAGGCCATTCTATTTTGAAGGACAGCTTTTCTCATTAAAGATATTTCAGTATTTAAAAAAGCTATTCTTTCCTGACTATCGTTAAGGGCTTGTTGAGTAAATTTTGTCAGAGACTCTATATGTGATATGACATCTTCCAGCCCCAAGGAAGGAGCAAATATAGCTACTAGGTGGTCATACAAGTATAACACTGAATGAGCCCATCTGGCCTTAAGGAGAGGCAGATTGGCCACAGATGTTAGCTCTGGACGAATCTTTCCCTGTATGCAAGAGAAGCCCAGAGTGCAGCGCCCTAACGATCCTGGTGACAGCCAAGGCCAGAGGTTTGTTCGACATAACCAGTGAGTTCCATTAGGACCCATCCAATAGACACCTGGTCTTCGAGACCAGTCTGTCCCAAACCAATCACTTTTTTACGTATAATAGTATTCTGACATGACTCGGTGGGTATCCAGCCCATCTTTAGAGTGTAATTTGGTAGATTTTGTTTGGAATGATTTCTCTGTTCCCAACATAAAGGTGCTGGTATGTTGAAAGATCCATGACTAGGAGTAAGCCAAACATATCTATCCCAAATTTGTGTGAAACCTTCCATGGTTTTTACTGTAATGTCTGGTTTCTTTTGTTTATCTGCAATTTGTTGAGATAATTGGATGGTTTGAGTAATAGAAAAGAATAACCGTGTCCTGTATTACTAATAGTATGGGCTATTGACCATGTTTCAGGATCATAATTAGTAATATCAGACGAAATGTGAACATTAGAACTAGATCTTTGTATCACAATAAATTGGTTTAGAGCTTTCCAATCTGTGCCTCGAAAGGGAAAGACCCACCAAGGGTCTTAGAAAGTGGAAGTTGGCCACATAGCCAACAAGTAGACTGATTTTTATGTGTAGCAAAGGAATGTGCCCATTGCACAAAAACATTGCCATCAGAGGTCCATTCAGATGTAGATTGGAAAAACAAACATAGCATTAGGGAAACGTTAAATGGCATTTATTTTTTGTAATCAACAAATGGTTTTGTAATTAGGTTCTAATCTATCTTATAAAGTTGAAGGGTAAAGCATTGGTGTAGGAAAATTGTAAGACAATCTAGAAATTGGTTATTTTAGCAATTACATAAAGCTTAAACACTACAAAGGTTTAAATGAGGAGCTATAAGGTTAGGAATACAGGCCTGGTCCAGAGTCTCAGGACAGCTGCCTACAACAGATGTCGTCTTCTTCTCATCCTGATTTGGAGATATTTGTCTTGGTCTGTCGAAGTTGGGTGTCAGAGACTGGAGTTGAAGTCCATTCAGGTGGAGAAAGCTTTTTTAAATGAGAAATGTGAATTCATGAGTTTACGCCTTTTAATTTTGCAGCACACCAATTGGTTAAAAGCACCTGATATGGTCCTTTCCAATGGGGCTGCAAAGAGTCCTTTATCAGGTGTCTTTTCCAATAAACAAAATCTCCAGGTTGTAATCCATGATCCTTAAGGTCTTCGTCTCCTGGGAGCTTACTGTGAAAAGAATTAGCTACCAATTTATCATTTCTCTTAAGAGCCTCAATGAGACCTTGACAGTAATATAAACTATCTCCTTTAAGTAACGTTGGTTCCTATATTTCTTCATCTAATTGCATTGGTCGTCCAGTTATTATTTCGAAAGGAGAAAGTCGATGATTACCAAAGGATGTAGATCTAAGACTGAGGAGCACTAGTGGAAGAGCTTTTGGCCATGAGAGATTAAATGCTTCTGAAAGCTTTGCCAACTGAATTTTGATCGAGCTATTAGTTCTTTCCACCGATCCTGAGGATTAGGGATGGTAAGCGCAGTGGAAATTCTGCATTATTGGCCAAATATTACCAATGGATTTAATTATTTGTCCGGTGAAATGAGTTTCCTGGTCACTATGTAACTCGGTAGGAATTCCCCAAGCAGGAATTATTCTCTCTAATAGTAATTTACCTACTGTTAGAGCCGTTGCTCTTCTGGAAGGAAAGGCCTCAACCCAATGTGAGAACACACAGATTATTACCAAGATATATTTATATCCTTGAGATGGTGGCATTTAGACAAAGTTCAATTGCCCTCAAAGGGTCCCTTAGGAAGGGGAAAGTGGCCTTGTGACCCATGAAGTGGTTTCCCTGGATTATACTTTGGGCATATAACACAACGAGTATAAGTTTTATGGGCCACTGTGGGAAAAAGTTTCCAAAAGTATTGTTTTCCCCATAAAATCACCTTTTCAGGTGCCCAGTGGGTTAGTTGGTGTATATGCTGGAGCAGGGGCAATTGTGCTCCAACAAGTACCATGGGTTTCCTATTGGGCCCAAACCACATCTGTGAGGGGGTCTCAAAAATTCCCCCTTTTGACTGTCATATGTGTTTTTCTTCTCCCATGGTCACTTCTTGGACCTGTAGAGGAAGTCTTTTACTGGGTTAGCAGAGTTACTAGGAAGCAGCAGGCATTCTCGAGGCTGGGTAGGGCAAGCCTTCAAGGCTGCTTGTTTAGCAGCTGCATCAGCAAGCTGATTTCCTTTAGCTTCCAAAGTATCAAATTTTGGATGCCCTGGCATTTTAATAATCGCTAGTTGTCTCAGTAGCTGTATAAAATATAATAATTCTGCAACCTGTTTCCCCTTCTTTATAGGCTGATCTGAAGAGGTTAAAAACCCTCGTTGTTTCCACAGCATTCCAAAGTCATGTGCTGCTCTGAAAGGATAACGACTGTCAGTGTCGATATTTGCTACCTGGTCTCTGGTCAATTGACAAGCTCAAGTTAAAGCAATTAACTCGGCTTGCTGTGCTGACTTTATTTCTGCTAAGTAAAAACTCTCGATTACATCTACTGTGGACGTTACTGCATATCCAGCTCGATAACATCCTTGTTCATCCTTTGAGTAAGATCCACCTGTAAACCAAATTAGATAAGCATTATCAATGGGAATTTCTTGCAAATCATTCCTAGGAGTAAGTAGGTAATTAGTTAATAAATGTAGTTGTGGCCATCTTCTTCTTGGGATGCTAGAAGTAAAGTTGCAGGGGTAAGATTATTACACAGGGCTAAGGTAATATTAGGAGCAGAGAGCAACAGAACTTCATAGGAGGCTAGTCGGCTGAAAGAGTAATGCTGAGTGTGATGAGAATTTAGGAGAGATTTGACTGAGTGAGGAACATAGATAGTCAAAGGAGACTCCATCAGCATTTCTTCACTGGTCTTGCATAAGAGTGCTGCTACTGAAATGGCTCTCATACAAGGCGGAAGCCTTTTTGCCACTGAGTCTAACTGCTGACTATAATAACATATAGGTCGATGTCGACCTTCATGTTTTTGAGTTAAGATACCTAAGGGATTTCCTTTATCTTCATGTATGAAGAGGAAAAATGGCAAGCTGTAATTAGGATGTCCTAAGGCTTGTGCTTGGGCCAAAACAGACTTTAAGGTAGTTGCTGCCGTCTCTCCTTCTGGTGTCCATACAATGAAATCAGACTGCTCAGACTTTAGTAATGTATATAAGGGCTGGGCAATAAGTGAAAAGTTAGGTACCCAGTTCCTGCAATATCCAGTTAGTCCTAGGAATCCTCTTAACTGTTTCTTTGTCTTAGGGAGAGAAAAAACCAGGATTCCTTTAATCATTTCAGAATCAATCAACAGTCCATCCTTAGATATCAAGTGTCCTAGATATTTTACAACAGGCAGGCAAAAATGTAATTTGTCCTTGGACAATTTATGCCCCTTAGATGCTAGCTGTTGCAACAGATAAATTGTGTCCTTCTGAGAATCCAACTTAGTGTTTGAACGCAAGAGAAATCATCCACATATTGAATTAAAGTGCAGTCATTAGGGAATTCTATATTCACTAAGTCAGCCTTGAGTATCTGGGAAAATTAAGTGGGCGTCTCAGTATAGCCCTGTGGCATCACTGTCCAGGTATACTGGCGATCTTCCCACGTCAAGGCAAAAAGATATTGACTATTCTTTTCCACGGGAATGCTGAAGAAGGCACTGCCCAAATCAGTGACTGAGAAATAGCAGCTGTTAGTTGGAATGGCCGAGAGCAAAATGTGTGGGTTAGGAACCACAGGATGTCGGGGAATCACGATGTTCTTTATAGGTCTCAGATCTTGAACAAATGTCCAGCCTTTCCCATTCGGCTTTTTTACAGGCAAGATAGGTGTATTACAGGGACTAGGACAAGGAATTATAAGTCTATTTTCAAGAAATTCCTGAATGATAGGGCTTATCCCATTTAATGCCTCTGGTCTAAGTGGATGTTGCCAGATGTTAGATAGAGGCTTAGAGTTGTCAAAGTCACCTTAATAGGAGTGGCTGATTTGATTTTCCCAAAATCTGAAGAGGATGATGACCATAATTCTCTAGGCACTTGTAATAACAGGTCATCAGTTTTCTCTTCTATTTGAGTCACTGATTTCACAATCATCAACCTTTCAGCAATTACAGTCTGGTCAGCATCCCGATTTTCTGAATCTAGAAACATTTCACCCTTTTGTGAAAAGGACGTTGTATGCTTCTAGAAGATCTCGTCCAATCAAATGAATTGGAGCACATTTAACCAGGAGAAACACATTTTTTCCTGTGATGGTTCTTAATTGAAAAATTACTGGTTCTGATTTAAAAACCTGCATTGGGAAATTCGAAACCCTTACCATTTGAACTGTTTACTCCGAGGGAGAGGGCAGTGAATAAGGGTAGGGTTGAGGACAGATAAGGTAGCCATGGTATCTACAAGGACCTTTAAAGTTTCCCCTCCAACAGTTATCTCAATTTCCCCTACGGCATTTGTGAGGAGGAGGGGAAATGCCCTCTCGTAATCTTCGGAGCAGCCCTATTCCTGTTTATTGTTGTCAACCCCTAAATCCCGTTTGAGTTTATGGCAGTCTTGTTTGAAACGACCAGGCTTTTTGCAATAGTAACAGAAACGGTGATTTCGTTTCCGGTTAGATTTTTTTTTTTTAATTTTTTGTTTATTGCGGTAACATTGGTTTATGACATTGTAAAAATTTCAGGTGTACATCATTGTACTTCTATTTCTGCATAGATTACATCATGTTCACCACCAAAATACTAATTACAACCCATCACCACACACATGTACCGAATTATCCCTTTCACCCTCCTCCCTCCCACCTTCCTCTCTGGTAACAACCAATCCAATCTCTGTCCCTATATGTTTGTTTATTGTTGTTATTATCTACTACTTAATGAAGGAAATCATAGTGTATTTGACTTTCTCCCTCTGACTTATTTCACTTTGCATTATACCCTCAAGGATACCCTTGGTTGTGCCACGAAGCTGTTGTAGCTGTATACTCATAACCATAGTGGCCTTTTTTTTTCTGGAAGGTTTTAGATAGTTTATCTGTAATAGTGACAAGAGCACTAGTGTGCATTAAAGTCCAATCCAGTTCATGTCTCTTAACTAACATTGCTAATTCCTCATCTAATCCTTCTAAGGAAATTGCATTGAAAATTGAATCATTTTAATGATCCTCAAAACATTCAGGAGCCAGCCCAGAGTGCTGTTCTAAGGTTTTCTCAAGCCTTGCAAAATAATCAAAGATAGATTCCTCGGGTCTATGCTTACATTGATGGACTTTAGCCCAATCTAGCTTCCTGGGAAAAACTACTGGAATGGCTTTGTGTAAGTTTTGAGTGACAACCCTACACTCTTTAAGGCCATGAGGCTCATGCCTATGGAAATCCTCCAGGGGGTTTCTCCAATCTGCCTCTTTTATCCATTCATTTGCTTTGTTCTCAGACACCAGCAAATGCACAAGCTGATATAAATCTGAATATCCTGTGCATATGTTCTAACAATAAAATCAAATTTTTGCGCAAACCCTAAAGGATCTTGCAAAAGGTCTGGGAAGTCCTTCGTCAAATTCTTAAATTCACTTCTAGTCCAAGGAGTATACACAAGAGCAGGCTCACCTCACCCAGTAACAGGTTTCTGCTTAAAGGCAGCCACTACAGCTTTAGGACTTTCAGTATCTGTTCCCTGAGAGTTACTCCTTGTTTTCTCTAGGGGTGGAGGAGGAGGGGAAGGTTAAGGAGGACGAGGAGGTGAAGGAGGAGGAGGAGGTGAGGGAGGAGGAGGAGGTGACGGAGGAGGAGAAGGTGGGGGAGGAGGAGGAGAGGGAGGAGGAGGAGGTGAGGGAGGAGAAGGTGAGGGAGGAGGAGGTGAAGTGGATAGGTCAGGGTATGGAAGCTCAGAAAGGAAAGGATACACGGGTGCTGAGGGAAAGGAGATGAGCTCTGAGGTGCTGAAAGCAGCGGCGGTGGAGGAGGTAGAGGAGGTGAGGGGGGTGGACAGCTTGTGACTTCTCTCTCTTTAATTCAGAAATGGTCTCAGTCAGTTTATGGTTAGTCTCCCGTAAAGAAGTCATTTTATCATTATTATTCTTTGAAGCCTCTAAGTGTCAATCATAATAAGCTTCCTCTTCTTTTGTTTTGGTTTTATTGCAGGCTTTTTCAACTTGTGTGTGCAAATACAGTAGTTTTCAGAAGTCAAACTTCACAATTTTGGCCATTTATGACCTAAGTCATCCTTAGTTAACCTTTCCCATTTAGTTAAATACTTGCAAGGATTTTTTCCGTATGCAGTATACATGAAACCAGCGGGAGTCCCCGTGGGGGGTTGTCCATCTGGAAGCCAGCAGGCTTTTGGAGCATGGTTTCCCGTTTTTAGTTCTGTTTTTTTGTTTGTTTTTTTATAAAGTCTGAACAACTTCTAGGAACTGTGTAGTGGGTCACAAGTGTGCTGCTTTGAGTGTTATTCCCTAAAGGAATGTCGTAATCACTCTCTTACCTGTCTCGATTCTCCTGCTGACAGTCTAGGACCACCGAGGGGGTTCGGAGTGCGGGTGACAAACCCTCATGTGCCAGTCCCTGGACGAAGCTATAATTAATTAATGTGAATGATAATGGAACGCCCTATAGGATCGCTATACGTCGTGAGGTTCACCTCTGACACTCCTACTGAGGATTTTCCGTCACCTGTAAAACGCCTTCTCAGCCGGGAGGAGCCATGTCTATTTTCTTCATAGGTGAACAAGGTCAGACTCTCATTTCTTTATCAAGCAGTTTTGTTCACACCTTATAAACATAATTCTTTCCAATTTTAAAGCCAAATTAAAAGGACAACCAATTCAGTTTACTCCAAGCTTCCCCTAAGGTCCCTTGGCCTAGGAAATTCCCCCTAGGTTTTTCTCCACCTAAGAAATGTACTGGTACCCTTCAAAGCCTCTAGTCTCAAGACTTTAAAACAGCTCAAATAAACTCCTGGACCATCAACTTATTTATTTTTTATTTTTATTTTTTTTTGTGAGGAAGATCAGCCCTGAGCTAACTTCTGATGCCAATCTTCCTCTTTTTGCTGAGGAAGATTGGCCTTGGATTAACATCTGTGCCCATCTTCCTCTACTTTATATGGGATGCCACCACAGCATGGTTTGAGAAACGGTATGTTGGTGCGCACCAGGATCCAAACCTGTCAACCCGGGGCCGCTGCAGTGGAGCGTGCGCACTTAACCGCTGTGCCACAGGGGTGGCTCTTCTCTTTATTTCTAAAGCTGAAATGTCTAAATCGTTCTCTGTGTTAGTTGGAGTTTCCATAAAATGAAAATGTACATTCCAGAAAAATCCTTAACATTCCAGAATAATCCTTAATATATTATGGTAAACACCTTTGCAAAATGTCACTGATTTTCAATGTCAGTGCCTCCACAAGGGTATCCTTGCATTGTCTCCCCTCCAACCACCTCTCACTTTGCCCCTCCCCAGGTTGATGGGCTCAAAGTGTTCACTGAGCAGTAAGAATGATCAGAGTCTGAAGGAGACTTCAAGGATGACTAAGCCATGTTTTCTGACACCAACCATCACTCTCCATCTCTCCTTTAACTTCTCTTTTTCTTATTCTGGTTTCTATTTTAGTTGTTTACTTGTCTTGTGAATTGTTGTTTAGCGGTTTATAATTACCATGTAAATTCATATTACTTTTCGCCCTAGAGTTTAGAAAGAACTTATATTAAACAAGGTGCTTTTCGCAGACCTTTGATGACTCTAATACCTTCCAAAGCAATTCAAGTGGCTTCTTGTTTTTATGTCTCCATCATTATTCCTTCAGAATTATGTTCATCCAACACTTTTATTCTGACCAATGCTGCTTTACTCTTTAAACTTTTCTATGCCAAGACTCACGTGAGAAATGCCTCAAGCACCATCAGGAGGAGGAAGTCAAGATGGCAGCACAGGCAGACTCTGAACTCACCTCCTCCCGCAGACACGGCCAATTTACAACTACTTGTGGAAAAATTACCGCTGAGACAGAACTGAAAACTGGATAAGAGGAACTCCTACAACAACGGACAATCCTAACTGAGGTAGAAGAGGAAGAAAGTCCCTTCTGGAGAGGAAAAATGCCACCTTCACAAGCCGCAGCGCCTCACGGCCGCCCAGGAGTCACCCAAAGGTAGGCAGCCCTCCCTCGAGGAGCGGGGCGCTGAGACGGGGAGCACCCCCACTGTGGGCATGTTGTGGACCCAGCACAATCGAGACGAGTGGCAGAATAACTGACTTTGCCTGTTACTAAAACATTAGGGAGTACGACCAGAAAAGCTGGTTCACAATCAAATTAGAAACCGGCTCTTAAAGGGCCCATGCACAAACTCACCTGTTTCAGAAAGCAACCTAAAATCACCAGAAAGAAAGGTGCACAGTGCTTTGGTGAAAAGAGACTCACCTAATAGGCCCTGTGTGCATCTTGGTGAGAGGTGAGACCTCTCCAGGGACTGGGACATTGGTGGTGAATATTGTTGTGGCCTGGTGTGGGCGTGCTGACATAGACGCCATTGGAGTTCTCCCTTAGGTCTGCTAGCCCAGGGTCTGTCCCACCCGCTAGAGCACCAATTTAATCCAGCTCAGCCAGGGCAGGCAGCCCACCATAGAGACTGGCCCCACCCAACAGCAAGCCCTCAGGCAACTTGTGGGCCTGCATAGATTGGTGACAGTATTCTCTGCAGCCTGGCAACTGAGACAATTTCATTGGGGCAGGGTGTGCACAATGAGCAGGTGGAGAGTGTGGGGCGGTGGTGGAGTGTGTGGGGTTCCAGCCATGGAGAGACTGGGTCCGCTTCGGGAGGTTGGGGTGCGCACATGGGGCAGGACTGTGTTGACAGTGTGTGTGGACCTGTGGGCTGCAAGGCTTGTCAGCTGCAGAAGACTTGTGCTTCTCAAAGACCCAGAGAGGGGGTTTGCCCCACCTTCCAAAGCCTGAAACAATTGGGTGCTCCCATGCCTGAGGCCAGCCCCACCCAGCTGCAATCCTCAGAGAGCTGACAGGAGACCTAAAGGCTGGAGGCTTATAGCAATTGTAAGGCCCTGAGCCTAACAACCTGCCACACTGGGGGCCTACTCACTTAAAAGAAATACTGCAACACAAATGTGGTGTTAGAACTTGCAGCCAACTGTGCTGGGGCTCCCCACACCTGATAAGGAGACTGAAGGGCCCACAACAAATACAAGAAGCTGAGCATTACAACAGCTGGCCAGGAGCATAACTCAGCCTCCCTGGGCGCCTACAGGGAGAGCAAACTGGCCACAAGAGAAGGACACATGTAGCCCACATAGTGGTCACCCCTGGAACATTGAGAACATAGGGAAGCACACTGCAGGCCTCCTAAGCCATCACTTACATAAGGTCACCTATCCAAGAGCAGGCGATGTAGCTGACCTACGTAATATGTAGACACAAGCACAGGGAAAGAGGCAAAATGAGGAGGCAAAGGAATACATTCCAAGTAAGGGAACAGAACAAAACCCCAGAATAAGAACTAAGTGAAACAGAAATGAGCAACCTACCTTTCAGAGAGTTCAAACAAAGAGTGTTAATGATGCTCACTGATCTGGGGAGAAGAATAGACGATCTCAGTGAGAATGCCAACTAAGTAATGGAAGATATAAAAAGAACCAATCAGAAATGAAGAATACAATACTGGAAATGAAAAATTCACTAGCGGGACTCAAAAGCAGAGTAGAGGATACGGAAGAACGGAACTGTAAGATGGATGAAAGACTAGAAGACATTACCCAAGCTGAACAAATAAAAGAGAAAAGAGTTAAGAAGAGTGAGGACAGTCTAAGGGACCTCTGGGATAACATCAAGCACACTAACATCTGTGTGATAGGTGTCTCGGAAGGAGAAGAGCGAGAAAAAGGGGCAGAGAATCTATTTCCAGAAATAATAGATGAAAACTTCCCTAACCTAAGGGACAAAAGAGACATCCAAGTACAGGAAGCACAGAGAGCTCCAAACAAGATAAACCCAAAGAAGCCCACACCAAGACACATCATAATCAAAATGTCCAGAATTAAAGATAAAAAGAGAATTCTAAAAGCTGCAAGACGAAGACAAGTTACATACAAAGGAAACCCCATAAGGCTATCAGCTGAATTCTCAGCAGAAACCTTACAGGCTAGAAGAGAATGGCATGATATTTAAAGTGCTAAAAAGGAAAAAATTACAGCCAAGAATACCCTATCCAGCAAGGTTATCATTCAAAATAGAAGGAGAGATAAAAAATTTCCCAGACAAGCAAAAATTAAAGAAGTTTATCACCAAGAAACCAGTGCTACATGAAAAGTTAAAGGGACTGATTTAAGGGGAAAAGAGAAGAAAACAAATAGGAAAAATTATTTATTTCCATCATAAGAGGGTAATGGATAGAAATGCAGAAAAAGAGGTTAGATATGATATCAAAAACATAAAAGGAGGGAGGAGGGAAGTTAAAGAGTAGAGCTTTCAGACAGAGGTCAAACTAAGGAGACCATCAATTCTGTATAGAAGAAGAAAGGAACAGAGAAGGACTACTAAAACAGTAAGGAAAAAAAGTTAAAAAATGGCAGTAAGTACATACTTATCAATAGCTACTCTAAACGTCAATGGACTAAATGCTCCAATTAAAAGGCATAGGGTGGCTGACTGGATAAAAAAACAAGACCCATATATATGCTGCATACAAGAGACACACTTCAGACCTAAAGACACTCACAAACTGAAAGTGAAGGGATGGAAAAAGATACTCCATGCAAATGGCAATGAAAAGAAAGCTGGGAGCAGTACTCATATCAGACAAAATAGACTTTAAAACAAAAACTGTAAAAAAAGACAAAGAAGGGCATTACATAATGATCAAGGGAACAATCCAACAAGAGGATATAACACATGTAAATATCTATGCACCCAATGTAGGTGCACCTAAATATATAAAGCAATTATTAACAGACATAAAGGGAGAAATAGACAGTAACACAATAATTGTGGGGGACTTTAACACTCCACTTACACCAACGGATAGATCATCCAAACACAAGATCAATAAGGAAACATTGGCCTTAATGATACTCTAGAACAGATGGACCTAGTAGATATATACAGAGCATTCCATCCAAAAACCGAAGAATACACGTTCTTTTCAAATGCACATGGAACATTCTCCAGGATTGATCACATATTAGGCCACAAAACAAGTCTCCATAAATTTAAGAAGATTGAAATAATACCAAGCATTTTTTCTGACCACAACGGTATGAAACTAGAAATCAACTATAGGAAGAAACTCAGAAAAGCCACAAATACGTGGAGATTAAACAAAATGCTACTGAACAACGACTGGGTCAACGAAGAAGTCAAAGAAGAAATCAAAAAACACCTGGAGACAAATGAAAATGAAAATATGACATACCAGAATTTATGGTGTACAGCAAAAGCGGTTCTGAGAGGGATGTTTATAGCAATACAGGCCTATCTTAACAAACAAGAAAAATCTCAAATAAACAATCTAACAATGCACCTAAAGGAACTGGAAAAAGAAGAACAAACACAGCCCAAAATCAGTAGAAGAAAGGAAATAATAAAAATCAGAGCAGAAATAAATGATGTAGAGACCAAAAAAAAATAGAAAAAATTAATAAAACCAAAAGTTACTTCTTTGAAAAGATAAGCAAAATTGACAAATCTTTAGCTAGACTCACCAAGAAAAAAGGAGAGAAGGCACAAATAAGTAAAATCAGAAATGAAAGAGGAGAAATTACAAAAGACATCTCAGAAATACCAAAGATTATAAGAGAATACTATGAAAAGCTATATGCCAACCAATTCGACAATCTGGAAGAAATGGATAAATTCTTAGAATCATACAACCTTCCAAAACTGAATCAAGAAGAAATAGAGAATTTGAATAGACCTATCACCAGTAAGGAGATCGAAACAGTAATCACAAACCTCCCCAATAATAAAAGTCCAGGACCAGATGGTTTCCCTGGTGAATTCTACCAAACATTCAAAGAAGACTTAATACCTATCCTTCTCAAACTCTTCCAAAAATTTGATGGAGAGGGGAAGCTCCCTAACTTATTCTACAAAGCCGACATTACCCTGATACCAAAACCAGACAAGGACAACACAAAAAAAGAAAATTACAGGCCAATATCACTGATGAACATCGATGCAAAAATCCTCAACAAAATACTAGGAAATCGCGTACAACAATACGTTAAAAAGATTATACACC